>NC_134270.1:15718643-16056143 GCF_031893055.1 Leptodactylus fuscus
CTCTACTCATGCCAAGGGCCTCAATCTCTGCTGGTAGCTCAGCTTAAGGTCCTGTAACTTTGTTTGGAAGGGCTCATGTTAAGGGCTAGAAAAGTGAATTTTGGAAGGTCTTACCACATCACACACACACACACACACACACACACACACACACACACTCAAAATGACAGTTAAGGGTGAGGGCTTTTGGAATTCCCATTGCCTATTCCATTTGTGGTTGTCATGGGGAACGTGATTTAAAGGGGTGGTCGTTACTGTTTGTTGAGCTTAAATTGGGGTTTGTGTCCATCCATTTGGGGAGTAAAGAAGGTTTCCAGGTATTTTCCCACTTTGATAGAGGTTTTTTGAATGTGGAAAGTGTGTAGTTGTTAGGCAGTGATGTTGGGGTAATAGAGGGTCTTTGGTGTGTTAGATGCCCCCAGACATGCTTCCCCTGCTGTCCCAGTTGTATTCCAGAGGTGTTGGCATCATTTCCTGGGGTGTCATAGTGGACTTGGTGACCCTCCAGACACGGATTTGGGTTTCCCCCTTAACGAGTATCTGTTCCTCATAGACTATAATGGGGTTCGAAACCCGTTCGAACACACGAACATTGAGCGGCTGTTCGAATCGAATTTCGAAACTCGAACATTTTAGTGTTCGCTCATCTCTAGTTATATCATCTGTTTGAGCTTATACAGTATAGGATCCTCTCCAATAGACTATACTACAGATCATCTGCCTATAATAGAGACAGTGTTATTATTCCACCTTGTATATCATTAATATCTCAGTAAAATAACGGGGGACCCAACCCTGAACCTCGGGGTGCACCACATATACCTGGGAAGAATAGGAATCATTGAGCCCCTCTCTCTGGGTTATGGTGCACAGCCTAAATAAGGTTGAGCCAATCTTAAGATTTCAGGATCGATTGTAAAATCCAATTTCCGATCATTTTCCAGCCGATCTTGATCCCAATCGCGATCGTGAAATTTGCTCGATCGCCGATCGGGTCCGATCTTTCCCGATCCCGATCACTCAACCCTAATTGTATATTATATATACAGTACGGTGGAGCCGATCTTGAGATTTCAAAATCCGATTTCTGATCATTTTCCAGCCGATTCCAATCACGATCGTGAAATTTGCTCGATCGCCGATCAGGATCTGATCTTACCCGATCCCGATCGCTCAACCCTAGTCCTAAACCTATAGAACCTATTATACTTTGGAGATTATGATGGCAAATATCAAATGCCACTAGGGGGGTTTACTAAGACTGACGATTCATAGGCCAGTATTAAACTAAGTGCAATGCACAAACTTGAAACAGGAAACAGGAAGCCCAGTGCCAGGAGGTCAGAAGATGAAGGCAACAGACAAGGACAAAGTCAGGTAAAAAACAAGGTCAAGCACGAACATATATATCAAACAGTATAAACAAGACACCTTAGCAAGATCTCAAGCAAGCTAGGAATCCAAGAGCTCAGGCCGGGAGTGGCAGGTGAAGCAGATAGAGATAGTCAAGGGAAGGTTTTTTGGCAAGCATGCTAGGCCTTATAGGGACAGGAAGGAAGTGCCTGCACTACCCATTGGTGCAGGGTCGGACTGGCCCGCCGGAGCACCGGGGGATCCCCCGGTGGGCCCCGACTATATTGCTAATCATTTTAGCATAGGCAGGGGCCCGATCATCAATGGGGTGGATCGGGTGGTTAGGGGCCCGATCGGGCCCCTGACATTTCAATCGGGCCCCTGCCCATGTCAGAGGAGGATTAGGGGAGGCGCTTAGGGCGCCTTCCCTAATCCTAAGAACCAGCGCAAGGAGAGCTACCGCTCTCCTTGCGCTTGTTCAGCCATCTACGTATCAGCGTAGGCGGCGTCATCACGCCGCCTACGCTGATACAGAGACGTCTGACAGAAGAGGATGCGGCAGCAGCGGGAGCAGCAGCAGCGCGCGGTCGGTAAGTATAATAACTGTTTTTTTTTTGTTTTATAATAGGCCGCTGCCTGCTGGAGTATCTACCAGCAGGCAGCGGCCTATTACCAACCCGGACCTGTTCACTGCCGCCCCCGCTTCCCCTTGTACTTTAGGCCGCGGCGGGCGGTAGTGAATAGGCCTGGGCCAGGCCGTGACCCACTGCCGCTGATATTATACTCGGGGGTCTTTTCAGACCCCTGAGTATAATAATCGGAGCCCCAGGGGAGGTGAGAGAACATAATAAACAGTGTTACTCACCTCTCCGGGATCCGGTGTTACTCCTAGCTGGCTTCGGGGCTATATGGTAATGCCCAGACGTCACGTGGTCTGGGATACTACCATATAGGCCCGAAGCCTGTTCTAGCAGTAACATATAGGCCCGAAGCCTGTGGTAGTAGTAATAACCTGTTACTGCGAGCACAGGCTTTGGGCCTGTATGGTAACAGGCTGTTACTGCTACCACAGGCTTTGGGCCTATATGTTACTGCTAGTACAGGCTTTGGGCCTATACGGTATTATCCCAGACCACGTGACGTCTGACACATTACCATATAGGCCCAAAGCCTGCTAGGAGTAAAATCGGATCCCAGCGAGGTGAGTAACAGTGTTTATTATGTTCTCTCACCTCCCCTGGGGCTCCGATTATTATACTCAGGGTCTGAAAAGACCCCCGAGTATAATAATAGTTCATGGGTGTGCAACTGTGGGGCATAATAGAGCTTGAAGGGTCCACTGTGGCCCCTGTAACCTCTATTATGCCCTACAGTGGCCCCCCTGCAACCTCTATTATGCCCCACAGTCTATTGTGCCACTGTGGGGTATTATATAGGCTGCAAGGGCTGTATATATATATATATATATATATATATATATATATATATATATATATATATGGGTTGGATACATGGAGAAGTGAGGAGTCAAAGATGTCTTGTGTTTCAAACTTTACAGAGTCAAGTCACAGCTGGAAGAAGTGGTCATGGCGGTCCAAAGGGAAGAGACGGGAAATGTGGGAAGACGTTCCCCTGTGAGTATTACTGCACAAAATATTACTGCCTTGTATTTATTGTAATGTTGTGATTTATTGTAATGGTACTGCTAGCACCCCCAATCCCCCCGCTGTCTGAGGTGGACAATCGAGAGATGCCCCCAAATCTTTCAATTACTACAACTCCCAGCAGCTCCAGATGCCCTGGAACTGTTGAGAGTTGTAGTCCACCCACCCCATAGATGATTGTCCCACTCTATTGTTATGCTGGTGCCCTTTTCTAGAGCTCCAGCATAACAATATCCAAGTTTCAGAAACGCTGAGGACTTAGGATATGTTCACACATCAGTATGCCATCCATCCGTTTGAATTCAGTTTGACACTTCAAAACGGACTGATACACATACTGATCTCTACTCTGTTTACAATTGCTACTTGTAATCCCCTTATCTGTCCTCTAGGGGATGGAGAGCGTTTGCTATCAGCATAAAAAGGTGTCAGTATACAATCAGTATGTGCCTCAGTCTGTTTTGAAGTGTCAAACTGAATTCAAACGGACGGATGGCATACTGATGTGTGAACATACCCTTATCTGCCTGACAATGCCTGAAAATGGCTGACACCTGGCGGACTTCATTATGTTAATGAGGTCTGCCACTGTCTGGGTGTAACCGCCATTTTGATAGTCCACCTCTCCGTCATTTTGGTCCCATTGTGGACCTGTATGACGGAGAGCTTGCGCTGTTGTGAACCTAGCATAAGGCTATGGCTACACTATAACTTCCGCCATACAACCAAAGATGTGTCGCCCTGTGATTCTTTCACTCATGTTAGTGAATGGAGTCACATTGCAACCTGAGGGACCCAATGCGACTCCATTCACTAATGTGAAAGAGTCCCAAAGGGACACTGCGATCTTTGGTTGCATGAAGGAAGTAGTAGTGTAGCCATAGCTGTTTTGCACACTGTATTGTGCGTGAAAATGCACTTTAAACGTGTATAATGGCAAAAACTGGACGGGCGATATTACATATGGCAGTAGGGTGGGCCCCTGGAAATAATCCCACTGGTGGGCCCTAGTCACCCCAGTCCGACCCTGCATTGGTGGACCCTGCAGCAGCGAGAGTATCAGAAGGTGTCTGTGCATAGTATTGTAGGCATGGGGCGGGCGGCTTGTAGAAAACGGAACTTGGCCTCCATGTCTGCTGGAAGATGTAGGACACTGGTGGGCACAGACCACTCACATTACATTACTGCACATTACATTTTGAAGATGCTTTAAGTGTCATGGGTACATGTTTCTACAAAATTTCGGATAAGATGATAAACTATCTGTGTTTTTATTCATTTTATTTTCTATTATGATATAGTAGTATATATATATATATATATATATATATATATATATATATATATATATATACTGTACAGGTAAGCTCTTATTTAGTTAGGACTCCAATTTCTCATTAATTCGATGTAATGAAGCCCATAGAAGTAATAAAGGTAAAAGACAAGGGGGCACTCCCTCCATCTGGAGAAAAATAAAAGTTTAAACTCCAAAGGTGACAAGGTTTTTCCACTGTAAGAATGTGAGTCTATGGAATAGCCTACCCAAGGACCTGGTTTTCTACTTTATGGACTGTGACTCTATAGAATAGTTTACCCCAGAAGCTGGTTCTATATTGTAAGGATTGCAGATCTGTGAAATAGCCTACCCAGGAGCTAGTTCTATACTGTAACGGCTGTGAATCTGTGGAATAGCCTACCCCAGGAGCTGGTTCTGTATTGTAAGGACTGATAATCTGTGGAATAGTCTACCCAGGAACTAGCTCTATACTGCAAGGACTGTGAATCTGTGGAATCTGCTACCCCAGAAGCTGGTTCTACATTGTAAAGGCTGTATATCTGTGGAATAGCCTATCCCAGGAGCTGGTTTTATACTGTAAGGACTAGAGATGAGCGAGTAGTACTCGATCGAGTAGGTATTCGATTGAATACTACGGTATTCGAAATACTCGTACTCGATCGAGTACCACTCGTTGTTCAAATGTAAAAGTTCGATGCAGAACCAGCATTGATTGGCCGAATGCTATAGAGTCGGCCAATCAACGCTGGTTCTTCTCCTACCTTTAGAAGTCTTCTCCGTGCAGCTTCCCCGCAGCGTCTTCCGACTCTGAATTGACGCTGCCTGGCATTGGGCCTGGGCAGAGCCGACTGCGCATGTCCACTTGTAGTGCCCGGTGCCTGGCAGAGTGAATTCAGAGCCGGAAGATGCCGCGGGGACGCTGCATAGAGAAGACTTCTCGGAGGATCCAGCCCGACCCTCACTCGTGGACTTGGTAAGTATAATTTGATCGAATGTTGCCTACCCCTGAAACGAGCAATTTCCCCCCATAGACTATAATAGGGTTCGATATTCGATTTGAGTAGTCGACTATTGAGGGGCTACTCAAAACGAATATCGAACCTCGGACATTTTACTGTTCGCTCATCTCTAGTAAGGACTGTAAATCTGTGGAATAACCTACCCTGGGGCTTTTCCTAAACTGTAAGGACTGTGAATCTTTGGAATAACCTACCCAGGATCTAGTTCTAAACTGTATTAGCTGTGAATCTGTGGAATAGCCTACTCAGGATTATAGAAATTCATAGAATACTTATTTCTTTGAGTCATGCCCTTTCCCATCCCATTGTTGAACTTGATGTAATACTAACTATGTAGCTATGTAATCTTGTGATATGCTTGACCTCACAAAGACACTATAATAGTCTCCTCATGACAGATTATTGCAAAATCATGTTGTTTTGAAAGCCTGGTCCTCTGGTGACACTAATATCTAGAGGAAAGGTTAGGAAGGGGCACATCTGTACATGGGGTTTGTTCAATGGATTTATTAATATAAACCTTTATTGATCCAAGGTTGTGATGGCTAATACTGGCTTTCCTGAACAGAGTTTTCATCGAATTTTTCTGATGACCTTTAGTAATTTTTACACAAAAGGAGAACATTAAAGAAAGAAAAGTCAAATTAAAGACATTTTACAAATAATTGACTTTTCCACTTGTTTACTGTGCTTGGTGGAACGGTATTTGTGTGATTGATTTGTAAACACGATTTCCTTCTGATGCAAGTTCAAAAACTTTTGTGGCAATTTTCCCCAGACTTGTTCTTGTGTTACATTTGTTTCACGTGGGCAATTTTCCACCGATTCAGCAGCTAATTCAGCAGGAAAGGTTTGATATTGTTATAATTTGGCTACAATACTAAGAGTTGGATCTAGAACATCATCATAAACTTCTAGACGTTCACAGATCAGTGCATCAATAAAAGGGCCGGCACAGGACAGCATGAAACCTAAGGTGAGCCCAACGTGGGCGATTCCCGTGAACGTAACCCTATGTAACGTTGTAGACTATTAAAAGTTAAAGGTTTTTCAAATATAAGTGATTAAAATGTTGCAAAGTCTTAAAGATTTTCTCTAACTATCTAATTGTTGGTAGTCTACAGTCTTGATCGGTTGTCAATGGACAAGATCGTAAATGCAGGAACTTTATGTAGTCCGGGAATTGTCAGAAAATCAGCCTTGATGTCCTTATTGTGGTCGGGTTATCTTCTCATACATGTAGTGTCCTCCTGATAACCAGCCATGATGTCCTTATTGTGGTCACGTTATCTTCTCATACATGTAGTGTCCTCCTGATAACCAGCCATGATGTCCTTATTGTGGTCAGGTTATCTTCTCATACATGTAATGTCCCCCTGATAACCAGCCATGATGTCCTTATTGTGGTCGGGTTATCTTCTCATACATGTAGTGTCCTCCTGATAACCAGCCATGGTGCCGTTATTGTGGTCGGGTTATCTTCTCATACATGTAGTGTCCTCCTGATAACCAGTCATGATGTCTTTATTGTGGTCGGGCTATCTTCTCACACATGTAGTGTCCTCCTGATAACCAGCCATGATGTCCTTATTGTGGTCGGGTTATCTTCTCATACACATTGTGACCTCCTGATAACCAGTCATGATGTCCTTATTGTGGTCAGGTTATCTTCTCCTACATATAGTGTCCTCCTGATAACCAGCCATGATGTGTTTACTGTGTGAAATTTTAAATGATTTATGTTTGAAAAAATGTTTCACGTTTTGTCTAAAAATGTATATATAATTATTCTCATGGAATTTCCTATTTCTTAATGCACTGTATATTTTAAAACCATTCAGTATACGGCGTGTATATGTGATCATTTTATATGTTTGAGTCTCCGATCAATTGGAAATCGAGCAAGTTAATTATCCATTTTTGCTTCCAAACATCTTCACAGCAACAGCTGTACCATTAAGTGATTTAATGAATTATACAAGATAGTGAATCCGCACATTCACTTAAACACTTGTCATTTCTCTGCCAGAGCACCTGAAGCCACTTTGCAGTCCTGTGTAATAGTCTTTTTATGTTTAACTCATTTACTTTATAATTTCATGGATGAAAGTAAATTAGAAAATATTTAGCTCTGCTAATAACGTATTGTGTGCGCTTAAAGGAAAAAAGTTATGGGTAACCGAGAATTTACTGTATTATCATATATTTTGACTCGAACAAGTGTGGTAGGAACCATACTCTAAATTGGCTTAAAACATAGTGTGTGACATTCTTAGGGCTCCTAGGAACCTATCTATAAAACATAGTGTATAACACTGTCAGGACTCCTAGGAACCTATCTATAAAACATAGTGTATAACACTGTCAGGGCTCCTAGGAGCCTATCTATAAAACATAGTGTAGAACACTGTCAGGGCTCCTAGGAACCTATCTATAAAACATAGTGTATAACACTGTCAGGGCTCCTAGGAACCTATAAAACATAGTGTAGAACACTGTCACGGCTCCTAGGAACCTATAAACCATAGTGTAGAACACTGTCAGGGCTCCTATGGACCTATCTATAAAACATAGTGTATAACACTGTCAGGGCTCCTAGTAACCTATCTATAAAACATAGTGTAGAACACTGTCAGGGCTCCTAGGAACATATCTATAAAACATAGTGTATAACACTGTCAGGACTCCTAGGAACCTATCTATAAAACATAGTGTAGAATACTGTCAGGACTCCTAGGAACCTATCTATAATACATACACTCACCGGCCACTTTATTAGGTACACCTGTCCAACTGCTCGTTAACACTTAATTTCTAATCAGCCAATCACATGGCGGCAACTCAGTGCATTTAGGCATGTAGACATGGTCAAGACAATCTCCTGCAGTTCAAACCGAGCATCAGTAGGGGGAAGAAAGGTGATTTGAGTGCCTTTGAACGTGTCATGGTTGTTGGTGCCAGAAGGGCTGGTCTGAGTATTTCAGAAACTGCTGATCTACTGGGATTTTCACGCACAACCATCTCTAGGGTTTACAGAGAATGGTCCGAAAAAGAAAAAACATCCAGTGAGCGGCAGTTCTGTGGGCGGAAATGCGTTGTTGATGCCAGAGGTCAGAGGAGAATGGCCAGACTGGTTCCAGCTAATAGAAAGGCAACAGTGACTCAAATAGCCACCCGTTACAACCAAGGTAGCCAGAAGAGCATCTCTGAACGCCGCACAGTACGTCGAACTTTGAGGCAGATGGGCTACAGCAGCAGAAGACCACACCGGGTGCCACTCCTTTCAGCTAAGAACAGGAAACTGAGGCTACAATTTGCACAAGCTCATCGAAATTGGACAATTGAAGATTGGAAAAACGTTGCCTGGTCTGATGAGTCTCGATTTCTGCTGCGACATTCGGATGGTAGGGTCAGAATTTGGCGTCAACAACATGAAAGCATGGATCCATCCTGCCTTGTATCAACGGTTCAGGCTGGTGGTGGTGGTGTCATGGTGTGGGGAATATTTTCTTGGCACTCTTTGGGCCCCTTGGTACCAATTGAGCATCGTTGCAATGCCAAAGCCTACCTGAGTATTGTTGCTGACCATGTCCATCCCTTTATGACCACAATGTACCCAACATCTGATGGCTACTTTCAGCAGGATAATGCAATGCCATGTCATAAAGCTGGAATCATCTCAGACTGGTTTCTTGAACATGACAATGAGTTCACTGTACTCCAATGGCCTCCACAGTCACCAGATCTCAATCCAATAGAGCATCTTTGGGATGTGGTGGAACGGGAGATTCGCATCATGGATGTGCAGCCGACAAATCTGCGACTGCAACTGTGTGATGCCATCATGTCAATATGGACCAAAATGTCTGAGGAATGCTTCCAGCACCTTGTTGAATCTATGCCACGAAGAATTGAGGCAGTTCTGAAGGCAAAAGGGGGTCCAACCCGTTACTAGCATGGTGTACCTAATAAAGTGGCCGGTGAGTGTAGTTTATAACACTGTCAGGGCTCCTAGGAACCTATCTATAAAACATAGTGTAGAACACTGTCAGGGCTCCTATGAACCCATCTATAAAACATAGTGTATAACACTGTCAGGACTCCTAGGAACCTATATGTCCAATTTCTAGCTCTTTAAGGCAAACACAGCTAAAGTTGGACAAAATTCACCCCCTCTGTAAGACTAACTCCAAATGACTCCATAACCCCAACTCTTCACCCCCATGACCCCAATCTTATCTCACTAACATATCTTCTCCTGAACCCATTGTTAATGTTGTGATCTGCATTCATTGGTATAAGCCTGAAGAAGGAGCCATGTGCTTTGAAAGCTTGCAAAATTACCAATTTCTCTACTTAGCCGATAAAGTTATCGTACTGTACCTACAACACTTTTGTTTTTATTTTACACAAAAGTATCAAATCTTGTATATTTTTCTGCAATGGTAATGGACGACCTCAGATCCTTCCCCGTCATCTCTCGCTGACAGCTATTTACCATGAGCCTTCCCCTCCCTCGCACTATGTTCAGGTATGCCTTACTGACTCTATGGCTGGATGGTGCGGGGTTTATTTCAGACATCTTGTGCATTCTTATTTTCTTAGTATCGAGAGCAAAGCCCAGCTGTGTAACAGCGTGAATAGGGTTCTACACGTCTACCTGCAGATTTTCGACTGCATAGTATAAAAGCTGTAATATAGTCCTGGAATGCTTTGCAGCAGCTGGAGATCCACAGGTTGTAGGATAATGATGTATACAAAGTGTATAAATAATGTATGGGAGCCTCGGACGCACTTACTGAATAATGTATAGACTGGTATAACGCTAATTACCTGGCATGGTGGGAAATGTAATGTAATGATGAGATGAAATGTGAGAGCCCACAATGGGGGAGACTTATCAAGACTGGCATTCCCTACGCCGGTCTTCATCCCCTGTACACGGCAGTAAGATGTAAGATTTCGGTGTAGGTCTTTGTCGACAACCTCTCATTGCCTATTCATGCCGTAAAGTTTGTGCC
Source organism: Leptodactylus fuscus (assembly GCF_031893055.1). NCBI lineage: Eukaryota > Metazoa > Chordata > Amphibia > Anura > Leptodactylidae > Leptodactylus > Leptodactylus fuscus. The sequence goes on from NC_134270.1 coordinate 15,728,998, forward strand.
ATTCATTGTGCGACTTAATTAACCTGACACAATTAAAGTAATACCAAGTTTGCATTTTTTTATTATTATTATTATTATTATTATTATTATTTATTTTTTTTTTTCACTTTTTGTAAAGAATCTTTACTGTAATGATATTTTTGGCATCGCCACTTTCCAAAATTTAACAATTTTTTTCTTATCGATAGAATTGTACAAGGACTTATTATTTGTTGGAAAACCTAACATTTTGGGGAACAGTAGTTTTTTTTTTATCTCTTTTTATAATGTTTTTTCGCAATAGCAATTCGGAATTTTTTTTAAAGATTTTTTTTACATCATTCAACAAACGGGGAATTATGGATGTGGCAGTACTCAATATGTGTATTGTGTTGTGGTTCTAAATTGTGTCATTGTTAGTAATTATGTCTTATTGTATGTGATTAACCATGGCAAGTTTCTAAAAGGGGATGGCTTAAAGTTCTTACAAAAATTGGTAGCTATTAAAGGGATCCTATCACTCAGACACCATTTTTTCTAGGTATCATGTCGGAATAGCTTTAAGAAAGGCTATTCTTCTCCTACCTTTCGTCGTCTTCTCCGCGCCACCGTTCGCCTACAATCCCGATTCTTGTTGGTATGCAAATTATCTCTCTTGCAACACTGGGGGCGGGCCCCAGTGCTCAAACAGCACTGGGGGCGGCCCCAATGCTGCGAGAGAACTCTCTCCAGCACTGCCTCCATCTTCGTTAGCAGCGTTATCTTCAGCCTCTTCTTCCGGTGGTGGCTTGTAACCTCTAAGCCTCGGGCCTTGGGCAGAGCAGACTGCGCATGCCCACAGGCCACAAGAAAATGGCCGCTTACAATACTGTGTAAGTGGTCATTTTCTTGTGGCCTGTGGGCATGCACAGCCTGCTCTGTCCGAGGCCAGGGGCCTAGAAGTCTGAAATCTGCACCAGAAGAAGAGGATGAAGAGGATGCTGCTGACGAAGATGGAGGCAGCACTGGAGAGAGTTCTCTCGCAGCATTGGGGCCGCCCCCAGTGCTGCGAGAGAGATCGTTTGCATACCTACAAGAACCGGGATTGTAGGCGAACGGCGGCGTGGAGAAGACGACAAAAGGTAGGAGAAGAATAGCCTTTCTTAAGGCTATTTCGACATTGTAACTAGAAAAAATTGTGTCTGAGTGATAGGTTCCCATTAAGTTTATAATCTGTCCAAATCCCTCCTCCAATCTCAGTAACCAGACTTAGTAAGAGGTCTCTTTCTTATTTCCTTTTATTTTGTATAATGTTTTGCTTATGTGTCCGTGTCAGGAATCTCAGTTTAGCCACTGTTGCTTTAAGGTTACCATACTGACCTGGGAAGCTTCTGCAGTGTTCCGCGTTCTCTTAGGATTATCCAATTACAAGCTGAGGAGACAAATTTAAATCCTCTTCCTCCTCAACCAGGTGCCTGCTAATTGTTTGTATCTAGTGTGGCTTCCATATCCCGACTGTACGTATCGAATGGTTCCAATTTGACCTATGACTTGTTATTGGTGATTCACTTGTCTTCTAATTTTGGCTTTGTTGTTATCTCTTGAACTGGCTCTTGGCTTTGACATTCACTCTCCTGTTTGATCCAGCTAATTCTAACCTGCCTTGTAAGGTATCATGGGTTTTGGTTTGACTTCAGTTTCTTGTACCGTTTTCGGTGGTGATCGCTTGGGCCCAAAATTCAGCACAGGTCCCTCAACTCTAAGATGTTTCCACAATCCCAAAAGACAAAATATCACTTAGTTTTGCTAACTTTTGTATGCCATTGTTCTAGAGGTTTACTGTGTAGTGCCAGCGGGCACAGGTATTACTGGTCTGGGTATTTTGCAATCTCATTTACCATAAGAGGCAGTGGTGTACCTAAAGTCTTGGGGGTTGCACCGGGGCCCCCTACCTCATCCCTAGACCGAATTCTTGATAGTTATGGTTACGGGTGCTAAGGAGTGTAATCCACCTTAGTGTGGTTAGGGTAATCTCTGGCTCTTCTTGGCTTATGGGCCAGATGGAAGCCGCAATCTCAATTCTGATGCCAGTGCTTATTGGCCCTCCAAGGCTCCTGGGCCCCTGTGCGACTGCACCCACTCAAGTTACGCCTTCAATAAGACATGGGTCAGCTATTTCTGTGGATTTGCAAATCTTGGGGTCACTTTACTCCTTCACTGCACTTTGTAGCATAGTGTGATAGATGAATCGGGAAGTCAGTGTGGACACAGAGACCCCCTTATTGGTTGTGTAGTTGTGGGGGTTGTTCAGATCCCTATCACTTATATCCAACTTTTCTACTGCAATATTACATAAATAACTTGAGTATTGGAAACTTTTTGAGATTCATCCGCAGAAGGTATTCAAGACCTTGAGAACATTTGCAATGCAGACATTCAATTCAATGATCCACTACAAGCCATCAATAGGTTAAATGAGAAATTAATTTCATTCTCAGATGTTTTTGGAACTTAGGAGAAGTTACATTGTGTTACATTACATTAGTACATAATGACAAATCTCCTTCAAATGAGCCCATTAGAGCATTTTCCCTTGTAGAGGAAATTATTGGCAAATGTTTTAGAAAATCTCATAACATTACTGTTTAGTCTTACAGCGGCAGCAGATTGTAAAATTGGAACATGCACAAACAATATATGAAATGCAGGGTAGTCCGGGACTTGTGGCTTACGATGATGGGATGCCATCAATGCCGTAATAACCTGAACAGAAATGAATTGCTCCATTATGTATCCTACCCCGAGGCAAAGATATATCAGGATGGATTGCAACTTAAGCCAAGAAGACCAAGATCCAGCTCTACCATTTGGCCGGTTTGGCCATTTCCAAAATGATTTGATCCAAATCAATTTGCAGGGAGTCACATTAAAAAACAGCTATTTCCTGGCTGCAGAGAGTCTGTATAGTGGTGTAGGACACTGCGCCTTGCAGTAACACATGGGGAGTCTGCTGTGGTAGTGAAACAATACAGTGAGTCAGTATGACATGCACATGACCAGAATCGCTCTTAGAACCGCTGCACACTTCTATTACACCTGCAATGAGCAGCAGTATATTGGCAGTGCAGTAAGTTGTTGTAGTGTTGTTCCTATTACCTAGGCTGCAAACATCCCAAATGAACCCTGTTCTGCTTCAATACTCTGTATAAATTCTTCCATACCCTTCCCCTACACTTCTAATGCTCTTTCCCTGAGCAAAATATCAGTTTTCAAGTCTTTTCTACCACTTTCCTTAGTGCCTGCTAAAGTCTCTCCCTAAGACACTAAGTGCACTGGAAAATGACTGAATCCAATATGGTGGATGGTAATGTAGAAGGGTGTGATATCACAGTGCTGGCTGGCTGCTGATTGGCTTTGTGGGTCACCCTGCGTTCTCAGAGTTCCTTTTCCCCCTGGATTCAATGCAAATCAAATATTTCCTGAAATTCGGATCGAATTCCATTTGCTCATCTCTAATATTTATATATCCCCAGTCCTTCATTCCAGTATCACCTGTTACATCCTCTGCCATACTGGCTGGTTCAGGTGATCCCTGCCCTCGATGATCTCATGCCATGTTTGATATTACTGGCCATAATAGGTAAAGTGATTGTACAACTGGGGTTCATAATGTCTGATTAGAGGTCTGACCAATGTGACCCCCCAAAATATTGGGAATCGGGGTCCCCCTTGCTTAGTCCTACCATTTACGTTGAGCAGCAGTCACGCGCTGCCTCTCCCTTGAATTCTGTAGGACTGCGAGAGTTGGCTTTTGGTTGTCACATAGAGCTGAATGGAACACCACTCCCTTTAATCTTAAGGGCAAGTATTTTAGTGTTCTGTAGACCTCCACCCATCAGACACCCCCATCAGAAGGGGAATTGTTATTTGTAGTACAGTCCCTTTAACAAAAGCTTACAAAAACTCTGATGTCATCAAAATTATTGTAGGGATCTTTGAGAAAAACTGAATTTTGGAATCTACAAAATATCTATTTTTTTTACTCTGTATTTGATGTGATTCTGCCGAATTTCCACATTAATACAAATCCCATTGCAACAAATCTAATGAGCATCTACACGTTTACGTCATCAGTCACGGAGCCAAGTTATCTCTGCTGCAATTTATGGCATACGGTGCGGTAGAATGAAGGGAAGAGAGTGATGGCATGCGGTCCGGATTCTGATTAGATTTTTAGTCTGAGATCCAAGTTTTCTGTTTGATCATCACATGACATTGCTTTATTCCAGAGAGAGACTGTGCAGGAACCATCAGGGTGTCACCTTGCAAATTGAAGGAGTATTATGGAGGTGTCATAGTTCACCTGGCGTAATGTCCTCCGCTAAGCAGTTTTTTGAGACTCTGCAGCTGCCGTGATAAAGGGCTTTGTAGCCTTCGCTGAATTGTGTGTAGAAATTTTTGTTGACGAGCACTAAAGATGGAAAAAAGCTATTTTGTGGATGAAAAATGTATTTAACAACTGCTCTGTTCTGCATTGCAAAAACGAAGAAATAACCGCAGATTAATGGAATAGTTCAAGGAGCTGCCTATATTTTAATAAATTTCCTAAATTTGGCTGGGTAAGAGCTTCAACAGGACCGATGATGGCTGTGTGTCCTCAACAGACCGGGGACGGCAAGACGTAGAGCTGATACAGTGTTATCACCCAGTCTATTGTGGGTTCACCCATCGAAACACCGTTTAATTATAACTAGAGATGAGCAATACCATAGTATTCAATCAAGTAGGTATTCGATCGAATACTACGGAATTGGAAATACTCGTACTCGATCGAGTACCACTCACTATTCGAATGTAAAAGTTCGATGCAGAACCAGCATTGATTGGCCGAATGCTATACAGTCGGCCAATCAACGCTGGTTCTTCTCCTACCTTTAGAAGTCTTCTCCGTGCAGCTTCCCCGCGGCGTCTTCCAGCTCTTCATTCACTCTGCCAGGCATTGGACCTGGGCAGAGCCGACTGCGCATGTCCGCTTGTAGTGCGGGCATGCGCAGTCGGCTCTGCCCAGGCCCGATGCCTGGCAGAGTGAATTCAGAGCCGGAAGATGCCGCGGGGACGCTGCAAGGAGAAGACTTCTCGGAGGATCCAGCCCGACCCTCACTCGTGGACTTGGTACGTATAATTTGATCGAATGTTGCCTACCCCTGAAACGAGCATTTTCCCCCATAGACTATAATAGGGTTCAATATTCGATTTGAATATTGAAGGGGCTACTCGAAACGAATATCGAACCTCGAACATTTTACTGTTCACTCATCTCTAATTATAACAAACCGATTTAGGCTAAGGCCACACATCACGGGCTGCAGCAAAAAGATGCAGGGAAAACCGCAGTGGCAATGTATTGCAGTTTTCCCACAGTGCTTTTCATAGAATTCAGTTATACCTATAGGGAAACCTCTGGCATTTCCGTAGGTATACTATACATGCTGTCATTTCCAAAAACCACAACGGCTTTGGAAATCGCAGCATGTCCGCAGTGCATATTTTTTTCACAAGGTCTAACAAATTCCATCCATCTTGCAGGGACTGCGTTTTTTTCCATTTTTAACCATGGCATTTACACCATGTGAAGCACCGGCCTTAGACTTGAATTTCCCAAAAGTTTTGGGCTCTGCCCACATATTATTTTTATACTCAAAGTTTTCTTTGGACCATATAGTGTAAAAAGTGGAGGACCAGTGTAGAAACATAATGCTCGGGGTAGGTTCACACCTGCGCCCGGTCTCCACTGTGTGGGTTTCCATCTTCTGCTTCAGAAACTGGACAGGAGACGGAAACCGGCAGTCAGTTCGCCTGTGAGCGCCAGTGAGCATCTTCTGCCTCTCCGAGCCGAAACGTTTTTTTTTTTTAACCGGACACAATGTCAGACATGCAGGACTTTGAGTCCGGTTAAAAAAAAAAAAAAACAGTTTTGACGCGGAGACCAGAAGACGCTCATGGGCGCTCGTGGGCAGACACTGACTGCCGGGTTTCTGTCTCCTGTCCAGTTTCTCGGACAGTTGTCTTGCCTCAGAGTTTTCTTTGGAGGTCTTCCTTTTGGGCTGTACAAGTCTGATCCAAAACAAAACAGGCAGGTGAACCCATAAATCTTGTGAGGTTCCCCCATCTCTATTATTATGGGGTTGTTTAAGATTTTTTAAAAAAAACTTTCTAAAGACAGGGAATGTAAACAGCCTGTAATACACGTCTATGCCTGACAAGCCAGGGAATCTTCAATAGGCTACTGACTGTCATGGCAATGGATCACTGCCCTGATCTCATACCCAGAGCCAGCGATCCACCCCAAAATAGTCCATGCACCACTGGAAAAATGGTGCCTTAGTCAGCTTTGACTGAGGTGACAAAGGGGTTAATCTTCAAGAGGTTTCAAGAATACTTGTGCAGTGACTTGAGAAAAACATAGTACAGTAGAATGTGTTTGTACAAGGGCCAGTGTACTCCTCGGTGCCTGGACTCTTTCCCATTGGGTGGTCACTGAAGACCCATGAGATCTCCTCCCACAAGAAAGGCTCCTCCAGGGCATTTGCCCTCTCCTGGGATAGCGTGAGAAGCACCAACTTGGCTATATATTGTGACATGTTGGTGGTGTTTTTTGGGGGGTGAAGGGTTCTTTTATCATTTACTGTATCCAATTTCCCAAATTTAGAAACTTTTTCAAAAATCCTGGCCATTTCTTTAAGAGTCATACTAATAAAAAAAAAAGTGATCAGATGGGTAAGCCATGGCAATATTGATCTTCTTCTTGCTCCTTCTGAGTCTAAAGTGTAGTTTTTTTCAAAAAATTTGGAAACCCATTTAAAAAAAAAAAAATAAAAAAATTAGGTCCTTGTTAATGTGTAGACAGAAGAGTTGAATTTTTAGACTTGAGGGAAAGCTCCCGAAAATCTTGAGAGCCTGTACCACATTTTTTAAGCTATATAAAAAACCCCACTTTAAGAGACCCTTGAAATGCTCCTTCCATCAGAACCGCTCCCTTTAAGTCTTAGAATTGTGCAATTCTTTGAAAACCGTAGCTGAGAATCGAGCAGTCATTCCAATGATCTCTGGCATCTTCCTACGGTGTGCCTCCTATTAATTTAACACTTAGCGTAGGAGACACGGCCATGTAAAAACAGCTCTAATGAGTTCACCATTTTTAATGTCTCTTAAAGGAAAATGATTTAGCTTCGCTGTGTTTTTTAAGCAGTAATCCCTAAGTTCAGTCAGAAACGATAGTGCCAAAATTGGCTTTTCTCTAGATGCGTAGGTGGTAGACACACGCCGATTGCCAACTATCTAACATAGCTTATTTCTCCCAGACGACTCGAGTGGGTCTTGGCTGACATACGTTCAATAGTTTGGCACGGATAAATATTACACGACCTTGATGAGTTACAAGATCTGCCTCATTTCTCAGCATCTCCTCAAGCATAAAAACATGACCCCACTGAGAAAGGGTTGGCAAGCCAAGGGCCCACTTCACTTCATGTCCTCACTTTGTTGAAATTTGGTAAATATACTACGATGAAAGTTCTATGTTCTGCTGTCGGGTTCCATTCATTTATATTGTATAAATCCACTATTTTTATAAATAAGAGCTGTAACGCCGCAAAAGTCAAAGGTCTCACCATTGGTTTTATCCCACACCCAACGGGGAAGAACTATTGGAAAATGTTGACCATCCAAGACTTCCATCATTTCACTTACAGGCCTAGATGTCAAAGATCTGGTGGTGAAAACAATTCAACCTTGTAAGATATATATAAAACAATCTCCCATCTTAGACTTTTTTTTTTTTTAATGTAGATTGAGAGCCCCACATAGAGCTCACAATCTACATTTTTTTTCCCTATCAGTATGTCTTTGGAATATGGGAGGGAAATCCTTGCAAACACAGGGAGAACATACAAACTCCTTGCAGATGGTTTTTTGCCCCTGGCGGGATTTGAACACCAGCACTCCAAGGCTACAGTGCTAACCACTGAGCCACCATGTGGTCCCTACTCTCCAAAATATTGACACCACCCTCATGACTCTTCAAAAGAGTGGAACAACCCCCAAAGAATCTTCAGTATAGTAACACCACTGATGGTGGTGGGATTAAACACATCATTTATACTGTAAATTGGTCGTTATGGTGGGACAACCCCATTGAGCCCATGGGCCCAATAAAAAAATTTGTAACTGGCCCTTTACCTACTATGCAATATTAGTAATAGTGGTGTTTAGTTTAGGCTTTTTGTCCTCCACAGGAACCAGGGCCCAAGTGGATCCCAAAAGCAGTGTTCATTAGTTACGAGCCAGGTTCGTTACAAGTTTTTTGGCCAAACCCAAAATTGTGGGGGGTTACAAATCCACAAAAGTTTACCATACTCTGTGGTCTCTTCAGAATATAATAATTGTAGCAGAGGTATAGCATGAAGATCCTCAGTCCTGATGCAAGATCTGTAAGATCTGTGCCTACCTTATGCTATCTATGTAGGGATCTTTGGAGCCCCTTCAAGGTCCAGGACGCAGTAGTGACCATTACCTCTGTACCTCCTATAGCTTAAACCCTGAATTGGACAGTGCGTAAAAATTTTAAAAAAATCATATTTTCGCAGTTCCGCCATGCCTTCTTGCCTCAAGGTCTCAATCAAGGCCACAATAATCACATGGTGTCAACTTCTTCATACTTTGACCCTACAGTATCATGTATGCCGGAGTATCAAACGCGATAATGTTGAGGGTGCCAAGAGACTAAAGGCGCCATCACAGGTCTCAGCGATGAACTGGGGGCTAGAAGACATAGCGAAAACCTGTTAGGAAGACCGGAACACCAGAGGATGCAATGATGAGGTACCGGAAAAAGAGAATTTTTGTGCAACACTTATCAAGTGTGGTCGAACTTGTGCCTCTGTGAGACGAAAATATGCCAGAAACGTGCCAAGCCGAGATTTGTACGAGTCACAGGTGCTAAGGATGGGCGAACCTCTGATGATTAATTTTGGCCAGTGTTTGGATAATGGGATCCTTTGGTTCGATTCAGTCTGAACTTGTTTAGATAGAACGGACATGAAGTTATTATGATTTTATCTCAGTGGTGACCATTGGTGTATGAGATCACAGAAGAGCCCCTGGACGAGAAACCAAACAATTTGGAATCTTCGGGTGGAAACCGATACATTGCAAATGGATTTGCCCAACACTAATGGGGTGCCATATGCAAACTCGCCTACTGTATGTGCCATATGCAAATTGTAGCCCTTCATTACTCACACATGTAATATGAAGACTCTAATAACAGTTGTCACAACTCTGACTTGTTAACAATATGTAATTTATGACTCAAGTTTCCTAAGACAAAAAAATAATAGATTTTATTCGTCTGACACGACGCTAGAGATCCCAGTAAATCGCGCTCTCTAAATCACTCGTGGACCGTGATTAATTTGTCTTCTGCAATCGCAGCTACTAAAAGATCAGAAATTCTCCTTTCCCGGCTAATTACAATAAATTTCAATTAGTGGGGATGTAACAGTGATTATATCTGGAGAGCTCATTGGAATTCCTCTAAAAACGGCTTGCTGGGGTTTTGACTCTGCGCCAAGATTGTGCGGAGGATTAAATATACTGAACTCCGAGACAGCCGTCAGTTGGAGCGATACTGGTTATGGGCAATAATTTTACACCAGAAGCAGCAAGTTATATTTTAGTGGATTTTGGGTTCTTGAATTATAAAACAAAAAATGTAGTCATAGTCACCTAGTCCTGGTGCCCCTGTACAGTCCCAGTCCCCAGTCCAGAGCCAGAATCGGAGTGGCCCACATGACTACTGAGACCAATCCCTAACCTCAGCAGTCGCTGGAGAGGGATCGATGATGTCACTCATATACATCACAGGTTCCTTACTAGAGATGAGCGAGTAATTAAATACTCGATATTCGGGATTCGCTTCGAGTAGCCCCTCAATGTTCGACTACTCGAATCGAATATTGAATCCTATTATACTCTATGGGGGGAAAATGCTCTTTTCAGGGGTAGGCAATATTCGATCAAATTGAACTTACCAAGTTCACGAGTGAAGGTCGGGCTGGATCCTCCGAGAAGTCTTCTCCATGCAGCGTCCCCACATCATCATCCGGCAATGAATTCACTCTGCTAGACATCGGGCCTGGGTAGAGACGACTGCGCATGCCCGCACTACAAGAAAATGGCCGCTTACAGTCAAAGCGGCCATTTTCTTGTAGCGCGGGCATGCGCAGTCGGCTCTGCCCAGGCCCGATGCCTGGCAGAGTGAATTAAGAGTCGGAAGACGCCGCGGGGACGCTGCACGGAGAAGACTTCTAAAGGTAGGAGAAGAACCAGCGTTGATTGGCCGACTGTATAGCATTCGGCCAATCAATGCTGGTTCTGCATCAAACTTTTCCATTCGAATAGCGAGTGGTACTCGATCAAGTACGAGTATTTCGAAAACCGTAGTATTCGATCGAATACCTACTTGATCGAGTACTACTCGCTCATCTCTATTCCTTACCAGTGATCGCTGTGGCCACTGATGGGTCTTAGTAGTCATGTGAGCCACTTGACTACTGGGAGTTTGGTCCCAGTTCAGCTCCGAAGGGAAAGGGGACCTGCACTGTAGAACAGGGTACCCTTGACAGGTGAGTATTACTTTTTTTTATTTTATGCTAAGTTTGCGATAATTCATGAATAACCTCTTTAATGTCGGCTGAACCTGTCAACTCATAGACAGACTAGCCATTCTATGTGTATAGGGTGTCTCATGTCCCATGATGGCAAATGCTGGAGGAAAGGAGGAGTGGAACTCATAGAATTCAACATACCTGATCCCTGGAATTAAGCCACCATAAGAGACAACTGGTAGCTGATAACTCCTCTCTAGTTATACAGACTGAGCGCCCACAACCTAGAGATTGAAACGGGGCGGCACAGGCAATCGTACAAGTCATGGGACAACAGACTATGCCAACACTGCGACCTTGGGTCCCTAGAAGGAGAGGCCCATTTTCTACTTTGAAAGACTCTCTGCCCACATCCCAGACTTCACATCTGCAGATGACAAGAGGAAAATCTACATCCTACTGGGAGAAGAGGAGTCCACTGTGGAGATCGCTGCCCAATACGTGTCCACCTGCCACCAAATGAGAAGAACATGAGACCCCAAAGACTATTAAACCCCCTCACCACCCCACCTACTCACTCACCCACCCTACGCCCGCCCATACCCACATGTCCTAAACAAGGACGACGAGACCCCAAAGACACATGTACCCCCAAACCACACACTCCATGACCACCCCCACCCCCCTCACCCACCCCCAACCTTTTTTTGCTTTGGCAATACCAATATATATATATATTTTGGTTGTGCCAATAAAGCCCTTTGTGTTTGTATATAGAATACATGCATGCTCACCCAAGCCAAATATGTACGTGTACGCACAGATCAGGAGGAATAGCCATTGGCCGAAGAAGTACTTGGCTGACAATGACAAAAGCCTCATCCAATATTAACCAATTAACTAATATTGATGACCTGTTCTTCTCTTGGACAACCCCTTTAAGGCATCAGGGAGACGCCATCTTATTGGTCCATTACATTGCTGACAGGTAGCCAGATACCTAACATTGATGGTGTTGTATTGCTCCTGTGTAACATAGGACATAAATATCTCACTGACATATACTAATATACTATGAGGACTGTGATATCTTTATATAGTTTATGTAATCTATGAGGGGTGTTCAATAAATTGTCTACCGGAATAGGAAAACAAAATTTTCTGAGAATATTGAACTTTCTGCTTTTCCATGTAATCCCCCTTGAGTTCAACACACTTATTCCACTTCGCCTCCAGTAATTGGATGCCCTCAGAGTAGATGGAGACTTCTTGACCCTGTTGCGGCCTCTTTGACTGCATTATCGTCAGAAAATCGTTGCTCACGCAGAAATTTCTTCAGGTTGCAAAAGAGAATGTAATGACTGGGGGCCAGTTCTGGACCCTTGGGTGGATGCTTCAGCTCCATAAAGCCGCATTCTCGGATAGCTGCTTGTGATTTGTAGGACTTGTGAGTTGGTGCATTGAAGCAGCAAAGTTTTGGTTGCCTCACGTAAGGTTTTTATTGTTGAAGCTTTGGTGTCTCCAGTAATTTTAGACTTGTCTGGCTTGAATTCTAGTAATAAAACATCAACTGTTGCCATGACCTTTCCAGTTTTGCAGCTTTGCTCCACCAATTTCTTTGGTGCTGTTGACCACTTGTGCTTCCATTGCATGGACTCTTGTTGGGTCTCAAGATAACGGTTGCGGACCCATGTTTTATCCCCCTCAAAAACCTGAGAATAGACATCTGGATTTCCTCTACGCAAGTCTAAATTCTCATTGTTGGCAACAGGTTTGCTCAGGCGTCAACATTTGTGGCGTCCACCAATGAACTAACCAAAACATCATGATTGATATTGGAAACCGTGCCAACTGAAACGTCTAATTCATTGGCTATAACCCTTACTTTAACCTGATGGTCTTTCGGAATCATGTTGTCCACTTTATGGCACATTTCTTCTGAAGAGGATTCTCTGGTCCTACTGAAATCAGGATTATAAGGCATCTAAGAGACATGAGCCAATATCTGTGTTGATATCCTTAAATAGGTTACACGTTTTGGTAAAGGACTCCTCTATTGCTCTTTAGGGCAGCTGATCCCTAGGCAGTGGTTCTGTCACGTCTTCATGACTTTTTGGCTAACAAGAACCAAGTACTGTATCTTTACCCGAATGTTCTAAAAAGATTTGACCAAAATTTGTGCCACCCACAAATACTCTAAAGTTGATTCTTTTACTCTGAGGTGTCTTTAGGTCCCAGATTATAATATTTGGAGACCAGAAAGGGTTGTGTTGGGTTGGGTTGTGTTGTGGCATCCAGTTTTCAATCCCCAGCTTTCCCAGTGTCTTCTGGATCTCTACTTGACATTATTGGCCCTATAATACCACTGAAGCCTGTGGATGGGCATGAGGGCTTTGACAACATGGCACTTTGAAGTTTTGATCCATGCTGTATCATCCAGGTGGTAGGACTTCACGTGACCACCAATGTTCAACCACAGTACTCGAGAGTGTCCTGGGGCTGATGATGTTAGGAAGAGAGCCAAAAAACCCAAAGGATACCACACCAAAGACCAAAAAAATTTAATATAAGTTTTTTTTCATTTTTACTCACGCTCCCTGGCCTCTGATTATGAGACCCTGGGGCCTCAACAGACACCAGAGAATAGAAATAGAACTTCTGATTTGGACAGAAACAAGTCTTGCAAGGTTCTCCCATCACTAGCAGCTAGGTGCATAATATAAGCTTAAGGATGTACTGATGGCTACATACCCGTAGGTTACCTGGCCCCACCAGATCGAAACCATGTGGTGGAACTGTCTTAAAGCAGAAGTACAGAAGAGTTCCAGTAATGATGACTTTGAAGTGCCTGAACTCATTGGGGATAACACATTTGCACGCACTTCACTTTCGCACATCTGAGCACACCCCACCTTTATTTTCTTAGGCCTTATGGATTTGGACAGTATAAGGAAATTTTATAATCCCAGCCAGATGCAAGACTTTTTTTACTTCCAATGTTTGTCACAGGATCTTCCAAGGCAAAGTACCTTTACGGACATCTAACAGGTTTCTAATAGGTTTCTTATCATCTTCTAGGTAAGCTGACTTATACTTTGGCTCTTTGTTGGTTTCTCTTTAAGCTTCAGCAAAGAACGACCAAGAATCGTTGAACCATACAAGACCCCATGGCTTGGAGGGTTGGTGAAGTTCATTGGGGGACTCCTCCATTTAGAAAGGTCATGTGATGGACTTGAGTAGTACTTAGGCTTTCAATAAAAAATTAGGGTTTGAAAATTGACTTATTGGGTAGCAATTAGGGTTGAGCCGATCTTGAGATTCCAAAATCCGATTTCTGATCAATTTCCAGCAGATCCCGATTGTGAAATTTGCTTGATCGACAATCGGGATCCGATCTTTTCCGATCCCGATCGCTCAACCCTAGTAGCAATATCATATAGGTGGCACTAGTCCCTATGGAGAGTACAGGGAAATTTTACAACCCCAGACAGATGTCAGGGCTACAAGACTGTTTACTTCCCATATTTGTCACAGGATGTTCCAGGATAATGTATACTTACTGAGGTCCAACAGGTTTCTTATGATCTCCTAGATGAGCTGACTTAGGCTTTGATTCCTTGAAGGCCATGAATTGTTGACCCATGCTGGACCCTATGGCTTGGAGGGTTGGCGAAGTTCCTTGGGGGAGTCCTTCTACTTTTAGAAAGGTCCTGTGATGGACTTTATTATCACTTAGGCTTTCATTAAAAAAAGTTAGGCTTTGGAAATGGACTTATTGGGTGGCAACGTCTTATAGGTGGCACTAGTCACTATTTTGTACATTTTTCTTTCCTATAGAGCCTTGTCCATAACACTCCAATACTTAGGCAGACCTTCTTAGTAAGAACCAGTAACCCCTTAGGATCCAATTTTTGGTGTATACCGTGAAAGCCATTCCGAGTGATGATGATAAGGAAACAAATAATTTGCAATTCAGATTTTTTTCTTAATCCTAATTTTGCCATTTGTAGCCGGTTGCAGAGCAAATACTGAGATGTATTTAATTATAATGACATCATTTGACACTTCGTTCCTTTACACTCCTATAATAAACAGGAATGCGCCTCCCTTGGCGACCTGCTTTTAATTACAGATACAAGTGTTTTTTTAAGCCAAGGTTTTGGAAAATATGAACTAATCTAGAAATTGAGCCAGGGCTTTGATGACCAAAGTGGATTCGTTTTTCAGGCTGTTGGAGCATTACATAACACAAACATGTTCCATCTCAAGCAGCTCATCTGATAGATTGCCGGTGGCAGGTGGGAGTGGCAGCCGAGGCCGTATTGTCACCCACAATTGTATGGGCGTTTGATCTCTATTATAGTTGTATGGGAATTATTCAAAGAAACGTTTCAAGGACAAGCCCCGGCAACCTTCATATGCACAATCATTTCCGTTTATCGAGTGTACCCACGAACGCATTTGGGGATTTACAATATATGGTACTACATTGCACAATATCTCCTTCCGAATCTAGAATAGGAGAGACTAGTGTTAAAGTACATAGTCTTCTATGAACGCTCCATTGTCGTCTTACTTGTAGAGAGTCTCTATATTCTAGACTGTCTATATATCATCCACGTACTTCACCAATGGTGACCAAGTCAATAATTAAAGCAACTGCAAAAAAAAAAATATATATTCCAAGAAAACATCCAACTCCACCTACACGTAACTGATCTCCAGTTTGGTTATGGATAGAGATGAGTGAGTATTCAATATTTGATATTCGTTTCGAGTAGCCCCTCAATATTCAACTACTCGAATCAAATATCAAATCGTATTATACTCTATGGGGGAAAAATGCTCGTTTCAGGGGTAGGCAACATTCGATCAAATTATACTTACCAAGTCCACGAGTGAGGGTCGGGCTGGATTCTTCTCCCTGTGCAGCGTCCCCGCGTCCTCTTCCGGCCTTGAATTCACTCTGCTAGGCATTGGGCCAAGGCAGAGCTGACTGCGCATGCGCGGACATGCGCAGTCGGCTCTGCCCAGGCCTCATGCCTAAGCAGAGTGAATTCAGAGCTGGAAGAGGACACGGGAACACTGCACAGGGAGAAGACTTCTAAAGGTAAGAGAAGAACCAGCGTTGATTGGCAATGTATAGCATTCTGCCAATCAATGCTGGTTCTGCATCGAACCTTAAACTTCGAACAGCTAGTAGTGTTCGATCGAGTACGAGTATTTCGAATACCGTAGTATTCTATCGAATACCTACTCGATCGAATACTACTCCCTCATCTCTAGTACTTATACCTACATTGGGAAATGTCTGATTACTAGTGCCAAGACGGTTTACTCAGTGGCGTAACTAAAGTCTTGTGGGCCCCGATGCAATCTTTTGTCCGAGACCCCCTAACTCATTCCCATAGCGAATTCTTAATCATAATGATTATGGGTGTTAAGGCATTTAATCCACCTTAATGTGGTTAGGGGTAATCTGTGCGTCTCCTTGGCTTATGGGCCATATGGAAGCTGCATCCTCAATACTGATACCAGTGCTTATGGGCCCCATAAGGCTCCTGAGCCCCCCTGCAACTGTACCATCTGCACCCCCTCAAGTTATGCCCCCGGGTTTACCTCTGTTTCTGATCAGATTTACGTTTTTGGAGATTTTTCCCCACTTTAGCTAAACTTTTACGGGAGAAGAAGAAATGACTAAAAAGTTTGAATTTCCTGCTTTCTCTGTAAGCCGCCCCGCTAGTGATACAATTCAGAGAAAAACACAAACAAATGGCAGAATTCAGATTGAACATATTCATTTGATAAAAAAAATGAGCGTAGAAAGTTAAGGAATATTCCAAAGTCAGCAAATAAAGTTTATTCCACTCTACACTTTTCTAAGATCCAGTCTGTAGCAATTCCTCACACCACTGAAGATCTCGGATGTCCGGGGGGAAACATGAGCAGAATTTAATATACTGGAAATTATTTAGGGAACCCTTTATGATTATATACTAGAAAGTAAAGGTTGTCCAGTAGGTGCATAGAAGAAAATACATCTGTTATGTCTTCACCCGTTCGAACTCCTGCACCATCCTCTGGCCTCATTGTGCGACGCAGGAGGCTTGTCCGCATGATTATCCGCTCCCAGACTCTTGTCATTCTGTATTGGCACTGTTAGGGTTAACCTTTGCGTGCTTGTGATTGACAGCTTATCTGCTAGTCGTGCCTGGGGCAGGTTCTGGCCATCAGTCCACAAATCGTTTCTGACCTTGCTAAGTGGTTCCCTTGCTCTTATATTGTATTTTCTGATCTCTGCTTTTTGGCTTTTTTGACTACTCTTTTGGATTGCGATTCAGTACTGTTTTGTCTCTCTGGTTTGACCCTTGGCTTGCTGACTCTTTTTGTTGTGTTGTCTTGTCCTGTTCTGTGTATCTTTTATCTAGAGTAGGGTTTGTCGTCCAGTTTTCCCTGTCATTAGGACATGGGTAGGGACACGGGGTGGGCCTAGGTTTAGGGCTCATTGTCTTTGTCATCCCTTCCCCAAGCAGCTGTTTTTGGGAATTACCTTCAGGCAATTCTAATAATATCATTACCTACAATTAAAGGTAGAAGAAGCCTTAACTTGTCAGAATAAGTGATCTTTGTCTAAGTACTGGGGGTCCCATCAATGGGGTTCACACCAATCATGAGCACAATCCTCTGATGTTCTGATCTTCCCCATATGTCCTCAATATTTTTTTGCTCTTTCTTTAACATCATTGGTGCCAGGTCAATGTTGAGACCTGATCACAGGCTACACTCAGGGGCGTAACTACCGCAGAGGCAGCTGCCACGGGGCCCCGCCATTCCTAGTTACGCCACAGGCTACACTAGTAACCTGGTGAAGGTGACGTCAGGAATAGAGCCAAAAATCTTTGTAGAAGAAGACCAGATTGATATTGGATGCTGCAGTGGAGCCCAGGAAAAATACAAGAGTATTATTTTTTTTTATTTTTTCACCCGCTCTCTGGTCTCCCATTATTATAGGCCAGAGACCACAGAATGTAATAATCAACTCTTCTGGATTTCTATCAGTGAAATCCCAAAACTTTGGGGTTGGCCCAAACCTTTTTTTTTTTTTTTCTAAGATGTGTTACAAGCTAATTCTCTCATCTCTAGTGATAAGTGTTCCTCTCGGGACGATCACTGTAAGTATATGATACGAGCCTTGACGAGCGTTAATTACTCTCACAGTATTACTGAATCAAGACTAATGAGAACAACAAATTCACGAAGACAGACAATTAATCCAACGTATATCAATTCTCTAGTGCCAAATGACTGGCTCCTTTCCATCATCTAGTTCATTAAATCCTTTGTGACCAGCCCAGTTAAACTAAGGAGCTGCAGAACTGGTCCTTGTATCTGTGACCCCTTAACTTAAGTGTGAACATATCTGTGACCCCTGAACTTAAGTGTTCAGATCCTGTTACAGCATCTCTCATAGCTGGAACGTACAGCTTTTATGTTGAGGCAAGACATCGAGACCTGGTTGGTGACAACCCAAAGTCATGATCGCCATATTAAACCGGCCATGATTTTAAAAAGTTTTTGGCAGTAACAAAGTTTCGCACTGATCGTAACTTTGTCTCGCTTTCCATTTTGTCAGAAGATTCTTGTAGAGAGAGAGAGAGAAGAGAATATTGCTGCTAAACTTAGAAGCCTAATAATATACTAAGAAAAACTTGCAAAATTTTATGATAAAGTAACGAATATAAATTAAGATAAGCAAACCCCAGAAGATTTGTTTCTTCCTGTGTTTGGACAAAGCGAACCACCAGTTCGATTCGGTCCAAACTTGTTCAGATAGAACCGGAAGGGAAATTATTATACTGTGGGGTTTCTTCAGACCCCAGATTAGGTGATAAAATTTTTTTTTAAAAATTTATACTCAACTTTTGTTATCTCTTCTGGCTCCTCATGGCTTCCAGTGCTCTAGGTCTTCCTCGGGGTGAAGTCTGGTGCTCCTCTCTGACATCATGTCCCTGGAGTCACCACTGACATGTCTGCGGTGGCATGTGCATGCCAAGTGTTAAGACATCATAATACTTGGTGTGGCCATATCAACGCTGTGGCCAATTACATGCCTCAGTGGTGACCCTAAGTGCATGGTATGACATAAGAGCGCCAGATGACATCTCTGGTGCTTTTCTGTTATGCCATCCAGCCAGTTCACTGTGGAGGCCCAGAAGAGGTAACGGAAGATGAGTATAATTTATTTTTTGTCACCTTCCTGGGGTCACCAGCTATTATACTCTGGGGTATGAAGAAACCCCAGTGTATAAAAATTTACCATTGCTGGCCATTTTATTTCATCCAAGATTAATTCTAAATTTTTTGATTTCTTTAAAACCTAACAATTTGGAATATTTGGATCACACTAAATTGGTACGAGTCGATTCGCCCATCTCTTGTGGATATAGGGTAAACATTTACTACTTTATATAGTAGAATTATCTATCTTTCAAGCATAAAAATTTTGACTTTCAAAATTGCAAATTTTTCCAAATTTTCTACAATTGTTTTTTTTTTTATAATAAATAAACTTAAAGCATTTTGACCAAAATTTACCACTAAAACCCCCAAAACATAGTATCGTACTAACATCTACCTGTGACTTCGACTGCGGATTAGCGTTGGCGCTGAGCCGGTGATATTAACGCTTGCACGCCCGGTTGTGGTCCGCTGTGCGCCAGCACGCCTCCCATTATGCGGCCCCGCCAGATATGGTCCTAGACCGCCCCCGCGGCCTCTGTACCTAACATCTGCGCCTTGCTCCCCCCGGCCGCCGTCATCTCTCTCGCTCTTGCCCCTTACTCGCCGGAAGCCCCATGCCCCCTTTGTCTCCTATGTCCCTGGGACTCCCCCGCCCTGTCAAGGCCCGCGCCGCCACCCCCTCAGTGGCCCCTTTTACAGCTCCTCTGGCCCCCTGTTCCTCCTGGGGGCACCCTAGCTCTTGCTCCCATGGTCCCCCTGTTTCCATGGCCACCACTGGACTGGCAACCCCTGGACCCCTAACAACCGGCCTCCCCTCTTTCAGCAACTCACACCTTCCTCTTTTCAAAGTCGCTTAACTCCTCTGCTCTCACAGCCCCTTGACACGGCGCACTCACCAGACCTTGCGCCGACACACTGGGTTGGACCGCAGACAGAGGCCGCTGGCGGTTCAGAACAGCAGACCGCAGAGGCATTGCAGGCGACTCCCTGGCCGGCCATGGCAGATAAGTGCAGAGCCGCGGCGAGCACACACAGGCGGGGCAGGCGATGCATGGCTCGCCGACTGACAGTACGGTCGCTTCAGTCGGGCGCCGTGAATTTCTTACAGAAGCCATGATGTTGTGCACATTGGCCGGCCGCTAGCTCCACCCACACTGGAGCGGCAGCCTACTGGGTGTGCAGCTGAAGGTTCTGGGATGACGTCATATCAGATCCTGCAGCGAATGCAGAAGTGTAAATCACCGGGTGCAGCCGTGAATTCGGGTGTTGTACGGGGACACCATGTAGCCTATGTTTCATTCCGGGACCCAAGGTATGTGTTTGGTAAATTTGAGCCAAATCCATTTGCCCGTTTAGGCGTGATTGAGGAACAAACATCCAAACTCACAAACTAGTAGGATGGATAAATAGAAGCGTTCAAAAGTTATTACTATATAGTTATTACTACACATGGCGCATTTGAAAAATGTGATAGCATCTTGAAGGACAAAACTGGCTGTGCCCTTATGGGGTTAAGTTCAAGATATTTGTCCAGACAAGAGATGAAATTGTTATATGTGTATCATATGGTTGTTGTGGGGTTGAGCCGATCTTAAGATTTCAAAATCTGATTTCCGATCATTCTCCAGCTGATCCCGATCGTGAAATTTACTCAATCACCGATCGGGATCTGATCTTTCCCGATCCCGATCGCTCAGCCCTACTTTCCGTTCTTCACGTCTTTCACGGTCCTGAATCACAGAACTATTTGTATCAGTAAGATTTTATTCTTGGAAACGTTTTTCAAAACTATCTATTCATCTATTGACAAGCCAAAAAATTTGCTTTCCAACTCAGCAAATCATGAGATTTTGATGGAAATCCCGAGGTACTTTATTCTCCCGTTTGCATAATTTGTCATGACAAAATTCAATACAATATTGCAACATGCTATAAGAATTCCCGACAGGATGAAAATCACTACATAACCTCTAGGTGGCCCCATAGAGATACATGTAGCATAGATATCCTGTGACAGAATATTGCAAAAACAAGTTGTTTTGAAGAGCTGGCTATCTTCTGGCACACAAATAGATGTGGCCACATGTGGATAAATGTAAAGTTCTGCATATGTAACATATGTCCTAGGGGGAGTAAATCTGTGAGAGTCACTGCTGGAGAAGGACCTAGTGTATTCATAGATCATAGGTTATATAGCAGCACAGTGTCAGTCAGCTGCTTCTAAGGTCAGCGGGATATTGTCATGTATTAGAGGAGGTATGGCTGGTTATATACTGTAAGGATTGCGAATCTGTGGAATAGCCTACCCAGGAGCTGGTTATATACTGTAAATACTGTGACTCTGTAGAATAGCCTACCCAGGAGCTGATTCTATGCTGTAAGGACTGTGAATCTGTGGAATAGCTTACGCAATAAACTGGTTGTATACTGTAAGGATTGAGAATCTGTGGAATAGCCTACCCAGGAGATGGTTATATACTGTAAATACTGTGAATCTGTAGAATAGCCTGCCCAGGAGCTGGTTATATGCTTTAAGGACTGTGAATCTGTGGAATAGCCTACCCATGAACTGGTTGTATACTGTAAGGATTGTGAATCTGTTGAATAGCCTACCCAGGAGCTGGTTATATACTGTAAATACTGTGAATCTGTGGAATAGCCTACCCAGGAGCTGATCATGAATGGCAGTCATAGCTGACAGGTTCAAAAAGGGATTAGATGACTATTTAGAGCAAAATAGAATTGATGGTTATGGAAATGTATCGACTGCCATGACGGTTCCCATCTCTTGGATGAACTCGATGGACCAATGTCTTTTTTTAACCATATTATCAATGTAACTTTGTCATAGTGTGTCACAAAACCATGATGTCCATACAAAAACAGCCTAAGTTGCCTGGATATGTTTAATCAAGAGGTTGGGTACGGGAGGACAATGTGCGTTCAATATTTCTGCTCAATTCAATGGAGCTATTTTCATCGTGCCCCATGTATCCGCATTTGTATCTCCTGCTGAGTGCTACCTTCCTGTTACTTGGTGAGCGTCTTCAGGTTTATGTACATCCTACTCCTTCTGTCTACTTAATACTTGTATAGATTTGTCCTTACTTACCTTTCCTCTGGGCTCTTCAAGATCTCGTGATGTACGTGCCATCAAAGAACAACATCCACAAAAAGTCGCCCAGGCTGTACAGTACTCCGGCTTACATAGAATGTCTAATAGCTGAGAAAAGGGTTACAAGATGAGTAAGTGCAAGTGCACACCTGGCTACACATCCTCTCTAACCCCTGAGATACCATGACTGACCCTGACATCTGAGGGGTTAAATGATAGTTCTCTCCAATGTAGCTCCCTCATAGACTGTAAGGGCAGGGCCCTCTACCCCACTGTGCCAGTCAGACATTGTTAGTATTATATTTGTATGGAATTAATATAATAATGTACAGCACCATGGAAGTAATATAATAATGTACAGCACTATAGAATTAATATAATAATGTACAGCAACATGGAATTAATATAATAATGTACAGCACCATGGAATTAATATAATAATGTACAGAACCATGGAATTAATATAATAATGTACAGCACCATGGAATTAATATAATAATGTACAGCACCACGGAATTAATATAATAATGTACAGCACCATGGGATTAATATAATAATGTACAGCACCATGGGATTAATATAATAATGTACAGCACCATGGAATTAATATAATAATGTTCAGCACCATGGAATTAATATAATAATGTACAGCACCATGGAATTAATATAATAATGTACAGAATCCATGGGATTAATATAATAATGTACAGCACCATGGAATTAATATAATAATGTACAGAATCCATGGGATTAATATAATAATGTACAGCACCATGGAATTAATATAATAATGTACAGCACCATGGAATTAATATAATAATTTGCAGCACCATGAAATTAATATAATAATGTACAGCACCATGGGATTAATATAATAATGTACAGCACCATGGGATTAATATAATAATGTACAGCACCATGGAATTAATATAATAATGTTCAGCACCATGGAATTAATATAATAATGTACAGCACCATGGAATTAATATAATAATGTACAGCACTATGGAACTAATATAATAATGTACAGCACCATGGAATTAATATAATAATGTACAGCACCATGGGATTAATATAATAATATACAGCAGTATGGAATTAATATAATAATGTACAGCACCATGGAATTAATATAATAATGTACAGCACCATGGGATTAATATAATAATATACAGCAGTATGGAATTAATATAATAATGTACAGCACCATGGGATTAATATAATAATGTACAGCACCATGGAATTAATATAATAATGTTCAGCACCATGGAATTAATATAATAATGTACAGCACCATGGAATTAATATAATAATGTACAGAATCCATGGGATTAATATAATAATGTACAGCACCATGGAATTAATATAATAATGTACAGAATCCATGGGATTAATATAATAATGTACAGCACCATGAAATTAATATAATAATGTACAGCACCATGGGATTAATATAATAATGTACAGCACCATGGGATTAATATAATAATGTACAGCACCATGGAATTAATATAATAATGTTCAGCACCATGGAATTAATATAATAATGTACAGCACCATGGAATTAATATAATAATGTACAGCACCATGGGATTAATATAATAATATACAGCAGTATGGAATTAATATAATAATGTACAGCACCATGGAATTAATATAATAATGTACAGCACCATGGGATTAATATAATAATATACAGCAGTATGGAATTAATATAATAATGTACAGCACCATGGGATTAATATAATAATGTACAGCACCATGGAATTAATATAATAATGTTCAGCACCATGGAATTAATATAATAATGTACAGCACCATGGAATTAATATAATAATGTACAGAATCCATGGGATTAATATAATAATGTACAGCACCATGGAATTAATATAATAATGTACAGAATCCATGGGATTAATATAATAATGTACAGCACCATGGAATTAATATAATAATGTACAGCACCATGGAATTAATATAATAATTTGCAGCACCATGAAATTAATATAATAATGTACAGCACCATGGGATTAATATAATAATGTACAGCACCATGGGATTAATATAATAATGTACAGCACCATGGAATTAATATAATAATGTTCAGCACCATGGAACTAATATAATAATGTACAGCACCATGGAATTAATATAATAATGTACAGCACCATGGGATTAATATAATAATATACAGCAGTATGGAATTAATATAATAATGTACAGCACCATGGAATTAATATAATAATGTACAGCACCATGGGATTAATATAATAATATACAGCAGTATGGAATTAATGGTGCTATATAAATAAATAAATTAAATAAATAATAATAATAATAATAATAACGCAGCGGTCAATGCTATCTGTTTTATGCTGCTGATGATTTAGTCTCTATTCCTTTCCATTGTTGGGCAAAACGTACAAGATTCATTTCACAAATAGTCACGAGGATCGTCTGGCAGTTTTGTTTAGGGTCAAAACTGTTTAACCCGAATCAGAACTGCTATTATTGACCTCAGGGGGTCTCTATGCAGTAGTCTTGTGTATCGGAGCCCTTCCAGGGGTTTGTTATCATGTAATCCTTAACCAGATCAGAGTTAAATGGGCGTCCAATCAATAATGGTCTGACCATTGGGTCCTACAGTGAATGGAGCTCGAGTGTGCTTATATGACCAGCTCTCTATTGACTTCTATGGGGCTTCGGAAACTAGTCTCTGGCAGATCCTGCAGCCCTATAGAAGCAAATGGTACATTATTGACAAGGAGGGGGACTTTCAGACCCCATTCTCCAGATCAGGAGGATCCAGTGGTTGGACATCCAGCAATCTGATCGGCTATAAGTGTGGATAAGGGTTAAATGTCCTCATTGGCACAACCTCTTTAAGCTAAAAAAAAACAAAAAGAAAAAAATGGGTGGGCCAACAGGTTGTCTTTAGTAAGTAGATTTGATTTATAAAATGAAATATAACCTTTCACTTCTATAATATGTTTATTAGAGATGAGCGAGTACTATTCAAAACTGTCGTTTCGAATAGCACGCTCCCATAGGAATGAATGTATGCAGCCGGCGCGCAGGGGGTTAAGCAGCCGGACACCGGCACAGGCTGTGTGCCAGCTGCGTCCATTCATTCCTATGGGAGCGTGCTACTCGAAATGCCGGTTTTGAATAGTACTCGCTCATCTCTAGTGTTTATCCTTTCAATTTAGAGCCAATGAAATATCCTTCTGGATTATGGAGTGCTGTGAATGTACTGTATAATGTACCTGTTAGGGAATTGCAATAGGAACAATTCCCCAGTATCTGCTGGAAACCCTGGGAAGGTGCACAAGAGACAATGAGCCCTAAGCTGAAGCCCCCCACTGTCCCTTCCTGCTCGCCTAGTCCTATCCTATGTAATAGGCGGCAACTTGGAGATGATCCCTTCCTATATACGTGAAACACAAAACGCAGACAAGACAAACAACAAAGGGACGTCAGCTAGCCAAGGGTTCGGTAACAGTTGAGAAATGCAGTGCCAAAATCAATATCCAAAAGAGTAGTCAATAGGGAAAGCCAGAGGTCAAGAATCAGAATACAAGAATAAAGAGTAAGCGAAAAGCCAGCACGCACAAAGCAATAACAAGCAACAATGTGAATGTGAGCCAAGAATAAATAGGGAGGAAGAACCTGCCCTGAACCTGATAGGAAGGCTGGCTGTCAATCACAGGGAAAAACTTAACTCTTATAGGAGCAGAGGGAAATGAAGGTGAAGGAGATGGGTGTGGTGGAAAATCAATTAACAAGGTGAAGGAATAGGACAGTGTTCAGACAATGCAACCAAAAACTCTAAGCAAGTTATCAAACTGCACATGCCTCCTGAGCAGAGTATGGCGCGGAGACCAGAATGGGTAGTGATGTTAAAGTACCAGGACCTTACCATGAATGTATAATTTACCTTATCCAGGACCTTAACCTTAATGTATAATGTATCTTATCCAGAAGTTACTCCAGCCAGTTACGGGCCCTATTTACTTACCGATCCTGGCAGGGCCTGGATCAGTAAGTGACACCGCGGGCCCCACAAACACTATCATTATACTCGGGGGTCTTTTCAGACCCCTTGGGTATAATGATCGGAGGCCGGAGAGAGGTAACAAACATAAAAAAAACACTGTTACTTACCTCTCCACGATCCGGGCAGGCTTCAGGCCTAATTGTCTGATGTCTCATGACCCCGGCTTGCGTCCCGTGTCATGTGACATCTGACGTCATTGAAGATGGACTACAGCGGAGGCCGACAGTGTAGGAGACGGGAGATAGCTGAGCAACAGTTTTTTTTATGTTTTTCTCCCCCTGGGTCTCCGATTATTATACTCTGGGGTCTGAAAAGACCCCAGAGTATAATAATTGTTTATGGGTGTCCACAGTGGGGCATAATACTGTGTGCAGGGGCCACTATGGGGTACAATACTGTGTGCAGGGACCGCTATGGGGCATAATACGCAGGAATGCATAGGAGTGGGTCAGTCGAGTTCTTCAGCGTCGTGGGGGAGGGGGCCATGTCAAAAGCTCACGACGGGGCCCCGCCATTCCTAGTTACACCACTGCACAAGACATACTGCGCTGAATATCCTGAACCGTCTGGATCAATAAGCTTGAAGCCAAACACTTCCTCTTGATATCTGATACTTTGTAGCAAATGATAAACCCTATAATATAATCCCATGAGACTGAATATGATAGAGAGCGCAGAGCAGGGTGCAGGTAGTATCAGAGCCAGGTATGGGGAATATTAAAGGGATCATTTTCAGTCTAGTAATGCAGATAATAGCCTATTGTTGCTCAGCAGAGCATTGTCAGGTCCATAAGGTCTAATTGCTGCTCTGCCATCATCGAATCTGTATCTATTGTCTCTGATAATAGTAGCCCTCGATAAATGGAGAGCTCGGAGGGATAAATAATGGCTAGGTTATTCATGGAACAACAGAATGACAAATGGCATAATCGTATCGGAATATTTTTCCATTCATTAGTGTACAGTATGTGGTAAAATAATGATATGTTTCTTACGGTTGCGGTGTTACAGATGTGTCCTTACTTATCACGCATCAGCAAAGACTCCAATGTCTCACAATGAAAGAAGAATATACTATTGCAACATGAAAGCAACACCCGAAATAGGCTGCAACTCACTTCACAACCACTAGGTGGCCACATAGAGGGATGTAAAACATAAACCACTCGCAAACAAAGTATCACAAAATCATGTTTTTTCTTAAAGCTGGTCATCTCCAGCCAAGAGAATAGGTAGGGAAGAACATATCTGTAAGCTGGATGTCGTACAGTCACGACTAGTTGTTTTTTGGACCGGATTTGGAGGCGGCCTCCGCCTCCAAATCCAGACTAAAAAACCCCGTTACCTCCCTAAGGGGGTTAAAAAAACAAAATAAACACCAAAATCATCCTCACCTCTCACCTCATCCTCACTCATCTTCCAGACTTTTTCCAGTTCCCCTGATGACATCACCATCCTCAGATGTTGCAATATGCATTTATGGGTTGAGTATATTTTAATATCAACTTAACCACTTCATGACCAGACACGTTTTCAAATGTTTGGTACGTGTGGTCTTGAAGGCCACAACAATGTTTTTCCATTAGAATTTTTATTTTGATTTTTTTTTCGATGATACATAGGGCTTTATTTTTGTCTCTTTTTTATTTTTGCTATTTTTTAATAGCTGGATAAATGAAAAAAAAATATGTAAAATATAAATTTAAAATAGTTTTCCCTCTCCATTACAGAATTGTTTTTTATCTAGGTGACACATAGTTTTTTGTTGTCTCCAATCCTGGCGGGATTGGAACCCAGGACTCCAGCCACTGAGCCACCGTGTTGCCCTGCGTATAGCAATCTATATCTAGGACCCAGTAGCTCATACATTTCCCGACATCTGGTTGTCTACTTGACCACTTAGTAGGAGGAAGCTACATCATGGCAGCTCCCATAGCTGTACACACAAAACTCATTGAGCACTGTGTATATGGTGACCATGAAAGCGGGGACAGTGACAGATCACCCTGTCTTCTCTGCCACTGGCAGCCCTCTCCGCTCCTGCAGCTGCACAATCTCTTCCAGCTGCCAACTGCAAAGACATACCTGCACGTCATCGCAGAGCTAAACACTGACTGCCCAGCCCTATAAAGTCAATGGACAGTCGGGAAACCATTAATGCCCGTTGGATTTGATATTTTATCGGCACTGGATCTGGGATAGGAGATTATTTTTGTTATTTTGTCTTATTATTTTATTAGATTTTATATTATATTATAGTGTTACAATATATATTGTATAATATTATATTATCAACTAGCATTTCCCGTGACTTTGTCCGTGGACCCCCCCGTGCAACCCACCGGCGCGCTCTCTCCTGTAAACAGTCTCGCTTCCCCCCATTAATCCTTCGTGCTTAAAGAATGTGCGTACCCCGATACCGTGCGCGTACCTGGCAGAGGCCGCTGACTACAGTCAGCCGTCGGAGTCACAGAGCGGCACAGCCGATGTATGAGTCGGTTCCCGCAAAGAACAGATGCATATGGCCTTCTCTCTGCCAGTCAAACCTTCCCCAAAGTCCCCTGCCATGTGCCCCCCCCATCTCGTGCCCCCCTGGACAACCCCAACCTTAAACATATCGGCCGCACCTGCCAACAGCCGCTGAGGCACAACCAACTGCACGGACATTGCCGACAGCGGCGCAGGCGACCCCCTCCCCTGCAGAGTTCAAACACTGCAGTCCCCCAGTGTGCACACACTACCGACACAGGCTAACTACTTCTCGCGGCCCCACACCACGGGTGTGTGGTCCGGACGCTCCGGAGCTTGCAGTAGGTGCCATGTTCTCCAGCGTGTACAGCGTTCGGAGCGCCGCCCACACAATCCCGCAGCTCAAGAAGAGTGGATGACGTCATCTCAGCTCCGTTAGCCCGGCCGTGCGGGCATGTACCAGCAGAATATGTAGCCTATGTTTCATTCCAGGTTCCAAGGCATGTATGTGCCATATGTCAGCCGAATCCCTCCAGCCGCTTTTGCGTGATTGAGGAACAAACATCCAAACACACAAACTTTCACGTTTATAATATTAGCAGGATCTATATTGATACAATATTATATATTTTTATATTTTATTATTGGAAGTCATTTTCGAACATGACAATACACCTAAGGGACTTTGTGGCTACAGCAGCTAGCCCATATCCCCTATGAGCGCGGCCCACCCTAATATGCGCCTGTGTAAAATTTAAAGCCGTTCAGCATTCAATTATTCCATTAACATTGTGTGAAATTGGTTCATTCTAGCCTGTAAAACACCTCATAAGTCTCCGAGCAGAGACCATTAATCATGTTAAATGGTACAGAGGTTTATGTGATGTCTGGGTGCGACCACCAATCTTTGACTCTAAAGAAAATTGTTTCCTCTGGGTGAAAAGCTGAATTTTCCTAATTAAGCCACTTAGTTATCAAACCGCTTCTATTCAGTCGCGAGGAGCGATTTCTAAAACAGAAAGGAAAGATTGGCCGTAAAGCCTCGGCAATAAATGGAAATCCATAAATAATTGCTGAGAGCAACTGGAATTCAGAGGCGACTTAATAATGCTGGGATATTTCTGCGACGTGATTGCAGTCCTTAGCGATGTATAATGCCATCTATTCTAGCCCCTCCGTGGCGGTGGTTTTACCGCACATCTAGAAGCAAATAGGGCCAATTCTCCCACCCACCCACACTCTATTAGCTATTCATTTTCTACATTTTTTGGATATTGAATATTTTGTCCTTTTCAAATCGTCGGTCTATTGTCTACGAGGAGGACGGATCGGGCTGGTGGGTTGTTCTCAGTCAATAAAAAGAACGGCCATGGCCATTGTTTTGGACGATTTTTCTTTCCCAGTCTCTCAACTAAATCTATAAAGTGAACATCTGATGATTCGGAGAGGTTATCCCAATGTGAGAACCCATCACCTATCCATAGGACCACCATAGGACCACTATAGGATAGGTGATAAGTGCTTGATCAATTGGACCCACAATGATCGCAAGATTGCCATTTAAATAGAGTGATGGTCACTAGAGATGAGCGAGTAGGTGTTCGATCGAATACTACGATATTCGAAATACTCGTACACGATCGAACACTACTAGCTGTTCGAAGTTTAAGGTTCGATGCAGAACATGCGATGATTGCTATACATTCTGCCAATCAACGCTGGTTCTTCTCTTACCTTTCCGAAGTCTTCTCCCGGCGCAGGGTCCCCGCGTCTTCTTCCGGGTGGAATTTACTCTGCCTAGGCAGAGCCGACTGTGCATGCGCGTGCATTCCCGCGCATGCGCAGTCGGCTCTGCCTAGGCCGGATGCCTAGGCAGAGTGAATTCCACCCGGAAGAAGACGCGGGGACCCTGCGCCGGGAGAAGACTTCAAGCAGAATCCAGCCCGACCGTCACTCGTGGACTTGGTAAGTATAATTTTATCGAATTTTGCGTACCCCTGAAACAAGCATTTCCCCCCATAGACTATAATGGGGTTCGAAATCCGTTCGCACAGTCGAACAGTGTGCGGCTGTTCGAATCGGATTTCGAACCTTGGACATTTTAGTGTTCGCTCATCTCTAATGGTCACACATGTTCTCTGTCTCTGTCTTTCGAGTGCTGGACTTAGCTATGTTTCTCATTAGGGTTGAGCTGATCTTGAGATTTCAGGATCGATTTTAAAATCCAATTTCCGATCATTTTCCAGCCGATCCCCATTGTGAAATTTGCTCAATTGCCGATTGGGATCTGATCTTTCCTGATCCCGATCGCTCAACCCTAGTCAATGCTTGTCTATGAGAAAAGTCACTTTTATGTTTGAGCCGATCTTGAGATTTCAAAATCCGATTTCCGATCGTTTTCCAGCCGATCGTGATCATGAAATTTCCTCAATCACTGATCGGGATCTGATCTTTCCCTACTTATCAGTCCTATAGAAAATAGCTGTAGAGACAACGCACACCTGTGACTGTCACTCCATTCACATGGGGAATACGAGACCACAGTGATGGTTGTTGACTCTTTCCAATGTGCTCAGCACCACCGACCTATCAATCTCTATAATGTGCTATCTTTCCTCTTCTATGCTACGGACACATAGTGGCACCCCCTAGAGGTACCTACTTCAGATGTCAGTCACAAATTGGAATTTTCACCCTTGTAGTCTGGAGTTCCAAGACACTATGAGCATTCTAGTCTGTAATCCTCTGATTTACAAACACATATTTTAATTTCTACAAAACTGTCTTAAAGGGATTTTTTGGGACTTTTAAATTGATCCTTAGCATAGATCATCACTTTTAGATCTGTGAAGGATTTGATCCATGGGACCCCTGCAGTTTGTTATAGTGTGCAAGGTCACTCCCTGAGAGCGCCATGAGATGTTATGTTCATCAGTTACATGGCCTGATCCTAGCACAGTCCCATTTAGGTGATGGGATGAGCACAACCACTAAAGAAATGTATCGTGTTTTGCTTGTTAAGTTTAAAGCAGCTCTGATCAGCTGGGGGCCCGGGTGCTGGACCCTTGATCCTCAATTAATGATGTATCCTAATTGTGAATACTGGAAAACCCCATTTATGAAGTACCTGACTTCTCCCAATACCTGATTTCACCCAATATATATGACTTCTCTGAGTATATGATTTCTATCAGTACATGAATCCTCCCAGTATATGTTTCCTCCCAGTACATCACTTCTTCCAGTATATCAGGAGGAGTATACAGCATATGAATTCTCTCAGTACGTGACTTGTTCCAGTAAGACTCCTCCCAAAATACAACTACACCTAGTATGTCTATTCTCCCACTAGTTGACCCCTCCCAGGTTATGATTTCACCTAGTACATGACTCCTCCCAGTACATGACCCCTCCCAGAATGACTTCACCTAGTAAATGACTCCTCCCAGTACATGACCTCTCCCAGAATGACTTCACCTAGTAAATGACTCCTCCCAGTACATGACTTCATCTAATACATCACTTCTCCAAGTACATGGCCCCTCCCAATATACGACTTCACCTAGTACAGGACTCCTCCCAGTACATGACTCCTTCCAGAATGACTTTACCTAGTACATGTCTCCTCCCAGGTTATGACATCACCTAGTACATGACTCCTCCCAGATTATGACATCACCTAGTACATGACTCCTCCTAGACTATGACATCATCTAGTACATGACTCCTCCCAGACTATGACATCACCTAATACACGACTCCTCCCAGGTTATGACATCACCTAGTACATGACTCCTCCCAGACTATGACATCACCTAGTACATGACTCCTCCCAGACTATGACATCACCTAATACACGACTCCTCCCAGGTTTTGACATCACCTAGTACATGACTCCTCCCAGATTATGACATCACCTAATACATGACTCCTCTCAGGCTATGACAACACCAAGTACATGGCTCCTCCCAGACTATGACATCACCTAATACATGACTCCTCCCAGGTTATGACATCACCTGGTACATGACTCCTCCCAGACTATGACATCACCTAATACATGACTCCTCCCAGACTATGACATCACCTAATACACGACTCCTCCCAGGTTATGACATCACCTAGTACATCACTTTTTCCATGATTTATCCCAGTACAAGATAATTCTCTACTTTAGATTTTTTAAAAATAATTTTTCTATATTTTTGTATCCTTTGCGAACCCTATAAAGACATCCCGCAGTCCTGAGACAAAGTAAGCTGTAACATTGTATCCGTCATGGATAAGATTCCTCGGTTACAGGGGAATCGCTTTATACTGCGCATCGGTGTATTTACTGCAATATAAGAGAACCCGCCTCATCTGTAATCGCTAAGGTGCCCCTGAGACAGAAGGGCCCCTGACCCCGGCCCGACACCCACAATGGCCTCATTACACATCTAAGTACAGATCATTGTGGTAACTTCATAATGACTTTCCATCTGATTCCCTTAATAAGAGGTCGAAGGGAATCTACAGGAACAATAATTCACGCTAAATGTCATATTAAAATCCCGTCTTTGCCAGTTTGGCCACAAAAAGCGAAGACAATTACGTATACAAAGATGCTGACGCCGAGGTTTAACGGAATTATCATTAGGATTAATTGCCTTCAATTCTCCGCTCGTCCTTCTTGTCCTGGTGCGACTTGTAAGAAGAATATAAAGCAATGTCTCATTAGAAAATTGGAAAGATCTGATGAAATAATTCCGGTAATTGCCAGGATTATATTCGTAGCTCGGGAAAGATCTTCAGTCTAAAACTTCATCAAGCTATAGATGGAAAGTTAACACAACAAGTTAAACAAACTTGACTGTTCCAATGGCTTGTCGATGACTTCACACCGCAGTGAGTTATCAGAATCAAGTTAAAGTTTGCTACATTTGTGTAATATGGCTTTTCATGAATTGGGGTCATTTTGTAATATGCTTAAAGGGAACCCATCGCGTTGTACATGTAGTCCTACTATAGAGCGATAGGAGCTCTATGTTATAAATAGAATTATATATACACTATGTGATCAAAAGTATCCAGACACCCCCAAAATATACGTTTTTCACCTATTGCCAGGTCCTCCATATCAGCGACCTCAGTAGACATTAGACATGGTGAGAGAGCAAAATGGGGCGCTCTGCAGAACTCACGGACTTCGAACGTGGTCAGGTGATTGGGTGCCACACATCACGCAGGTCAATGCCACACGACGCCTCGCTTGGTGTAAGGAGCGTAAACATTGGACCATTGAACAGTGGAAAAACATCTGGAGTGACGAATCGCAGTACACAATGTGGTGATCCGATGGCCGGGTGTGGGTATGGCAAAAGCCCGGTGAACGTCATCTGCCAGCGTGTGTAGTGCCAACAGTAAAATTCGGAGGCGGTGGTGTTATGGTGTGGTGGTGTTTTTCATGGAGGGGGCTTGCACCCCTTGTTGTTTTGCGTGGCACTATCACAGCACAGGCCTACATTGATGTATTAAACACCTTCT
Source organism: Leptodactylus fuscus (assembly GCF_031893055.1). Taxonomy (NCBI): domain Eukaryota; kingdom Metazoa; phylum Chordata; class Amphibia; order Anura; family Leptodactylidae; genus Leptodactylus; species Leptodactylus fuscus. Next base: position 15,763,031 of record NC_134270.1, read on the forward strand.
TTCTTCCCACTGTTGAAGAGTAGAGATGAGCGAACACTAAAATGTTCGAGGTTCGAAATTTGATTCGAACAGCCGCTCAATGTTCGTGTGTTCGAATGGGTTTCGAACCCCATTATAGTCTATGGGGAACAGATACTCGTTAAGGGGGAAACCCAAATCCGTGTCTGGAGGGTCACCAAGTCCACTATGACACCCCAGGAAATGATGCCAACACCTCTGGAATGACACTGGGACAGCAGGGGAAGCATGTCTGGGGGCATCTAACACACCAAAGACCCTCTATTACCCCAACATCACAGCCTAACAACTACACACTTTACACACTCAATACCACCTCTCTGACAGTAGGAAAACACCTTGAAACATGTGTATTTGGCACTTGCAGTGAGGAGAGCTTGTCACCAGCAGTGAATTTGGCCCTTGTAGTAAGTTGAGGTTGGCACCAACATTTGTTTTGAAAATCAGGGTGGATTGAGCCTCTAACCAGCAGAGTTTGGGCAAATTCATGGTGGAGGGAGCCTCTAAACACCCCAGTTTGGGCAAATTCATGGTGGAGGGAGCCTCTAAAAACCCCAGTTTGGACCAATTCATGGTGGAGGGAGCCTCTAACCAGCCCAGTTTGGGAAAATTCATGGTGGAGGGAGCCTCTAAAAAACCCAGTTTGGACCAATTCATGGTGGAGGGAGCCTCTAACCAGCCCAGTGTGGGCAAATTCATGGTGGAGGGAGCCTCTAAAAAACCCAGTTTGGACCAATTCATGGTGGAGGGAGCCTCTAACCAGCCCAGTTTGGGAAAATTCATGGTGGAGGGAGCCTCTAACCAGCCCAGTTTGGGCAAATTCATGGTGGAGGGAGCCTCTAAAAAACCCAGTTTGGACCAATTCATGGTGGAGGGAGCCTCTAACCAGCCCAGTTTGGGCAAATTCATGGTGGAGGGAGCCTCTAACCAGCCCAGTTTGGACCAATTAATGGTGGAGGGAGCCTCTAACCAGCCCAGTTTGGACCAATTAATGGTGGAGGGAGCCTCTAACCAGCCCAGTTTGGACCAATTAATGGTGGAGGGAGCCTCTAACCAGCCCAGTTTGGACCAATTAATGGTGGAGGGAGCCTCTAACCACCCCAGTTTGGACCAATTCATGGTGGAGGGAGCCTCTAAACAGCCAAGTTTGGACCAATTCATGGTGGAGGGAGCCTCTAAAAACCCCAGTTTGGACCAATTCATGGTGGAGGGAGCCTCTAACCAGCCCAGTTTGGGCAAATTCATGGTGGAGGGAGCCTCTAAACAGCCCAGTTTGGGCAAATTCATGGTGGAGGGAGCCTCTAACCAGCCCAGTTTGGACCAATTAATGGTGGAGGGAGCCGCTAAACAGCCCAGTTTGGGCAAATTCATGGTGGAGGGAGCCTCTAAACAGCCCAGTTTGGACCAATTCATGGTGGAGGGAGCCTCTAAAAAACCCAGTTTGGACCAATTCATGGTGGAGGGAGCCTCTAAACAGCCCAGTTTGGGCAAATTCATGGTGGAGGGAGCCTCTAACCAGCCCAGTTTGGACCAATTAATGGTGGAGGGAGCCTCTAAACAGCCAAGTTTTGGGAAATTCATGGTGGAGGGAGCCTCTAACCAGCCCAGTTTGGACCAATTCATGGTGGAGGGAGCCTCTAAACAGCCCAGTTTGGGCAAATTCATGGTGGAGGGAGCCTCTAAAAAACCCAGTTTGGACCAATTCATGGTGGAGGGAGCCTCTAACCAGACCAGTTTGGACCAATTAATGGTGGAGGGAGCCGCTAAACAGCCCAGTTTGGACCAATTCATGGTGGAGGGAGCCTCTAAAAACCCCAGTTTGGACCAATTCATGGTGGAGGGAGCCTCTAACCAGCCCAGTTTGGGCAAATTCATGGTGGAGGGAGCCTCTAAACAGCCCAGTTTGGGCAAATTCATGGTGGAGGGAGCCTCTAACCAGCCCAGTTTGGACCAATTAATGGTGGAGGGAGCCGCTAAACAGCCCAGTTTGGGCAAATTCATGGTGGAGGGAGCCTCTAAACAGCCCAGTTTGGACCAATTCATGGTGGAGGGAGCCTCTAAAAAACCCAGTTTGGACCAATTCATGGTGGAGGGAGCCTCTAACCAGCCCAGTTTGGACCAATTAATGGTGGAGGGAGCCTCTAAACAGCCAAGTTTGGACCAATTCATGGTGGAGGGAGCCTCTAAAAACCCCAGTTTGGACCAATTCATGGTGGAGGGAGCCTCTAACCAGCCCAGTTTGGACCAATTAATGGTGGAGGGAGCCTCTAACCAGCCCAGTTTGGACCAATTAATGGTGGAGGGAGCCTCTAACCAGCCCAGTTTGGACCAATTAATGGTGGAGGGAGCCTCTAACCACCCCAGTTTGGACCAATTCATGGTGGAGGGAGCCTCTAAACAGCCAAGTTTGGACCAATTCATGGTGGAGGGAGCCTCTAAAAACCCCAGTTTGGACCAATTCATGGTGGAGGGAGCCTCTAACCAGCCCAGTTTGGGCAAATTCATGGTGGAGGGAGCCTCTAAACAGCCCAGTTTGGGCAAATTCATGGTGGAGGGAGCCTCTAACCAGCCCAGTTTGGACCAATTAATGGTGGAGGGAGCCGCTAAACAGCCCAGTTTGGGCAAATTCATGGTGGAGGGAGCCTCTAAACAGCCCAGTTTGGACCAATTCATGGTGGAGGGAGCCTCTAAAAAACCCAGTTTGGACCAATTCATGGTGGAGGGAGCCTCTAAACAGCCCAGTTTGGGCAAATTCATGGTGGAGGGAGCCTCTAACCAGCCCAGTTTGGACCAATTAATGGTGGAGGGAGCCTCTAACCAGCCCAGTTTGGACCAATTAATGGTGGAGGGAGCCTCTAACCAGCCCAGTTTGGACCAATTCATGGTGGAGGGAGCCTCTAAACAGCCAAGTTTGGACCAATTCATGGTGGAGGGAGCCTCTAAAAACCCCAGTTTGGACCAATTCATGGTGGAGGGAGCCTCTAACCAGCCCAGTTTGGGCAAATTCATGGTGGAGGGAGCCTCTAAACAGCCCAGTTTGGGCAAATTCATGGTGGAGGGAGCCTCTAACCAGCCCAGTTTGGACCAATTAATGGTGGAGGGAGCCGCTAAACAGCCCAGTTTGGGCAAATTCATGGTGGAGGGAGCCTCTAAACAGCCCAGTTTGGACCAATTCATGGTGGAGGGAGCCTCTAAAAAACCCAGTTTGGACCAATTCATGGTGGAGGGAGCCTCTAAACAGCCCAGTTTGGGCAAATTCATGGTGGAGGGAGCCTCTAACCAGCCCAGTTTGGACCAATTAATGGTGGAGGGAGCCTCTAAACAGCCAAGTTTTGGGAAATTCATGGTGGAGGGAGCCTCTAACCAGCCCAGTTTGGACCAATTAATGGTGGAGGGAGCCTCTAAACAGCCCAGTTTGGACCAATTCATGGTGGAGGGAGCCTCTAAACAGCCCAGTTTGGGCAAATTCATGGTGAAGGGAGCCTCTAAAAAACCCAGTTTGGACCAATTCATGGTGGAGGGAGCCTCTAACCAGCCCAGTTTGGGCAAATTCATGGTGGAGGGAGCCTCTAAAAACCCCCAGTTTGGACCAATTCATGGTGGAGGGAGCCTCTAAAAACCCCAGTTTGGACCAATTCATGGTGGAGGGAGCCTCTAAAAACCCCAGTTTGGACCAATTCATGGTGGAGGGAGCCGCTAAACAGCCCAGTTTGGACCAATTCATGGTGGAGGGAGCCTCTAACCAGCAGAGTTGGTGGAAATCAGGGTGGAGGGAGCCTCTAACCAGCAGAGTTGGGGGAAATCAGGGTGGAGGGAGCCTAGTATTAGCAGAATTGTGCAACGCTTATGGTGGATGAGTATGAGGATGCGGAGGAATTGGAGAGGTTGAGTACAGACATGGAGTTTCATGTTGGGGTGCTTTACACAGGTGGGCACAAAAATGACGGCTCTACCCAGTGGTGGTTCATTTTTATCAAAGTGAGCCGGTCGGCACTCTCAGCTGACAGACGGGTGCGCTTGTCAGTGATGATGCCACCGGCTGCACTGAACACCCTCTCAGATAGGACGCTGGCGGCAGGACAGGACAGCACCTCCAAGGCATATAGGGCAAGTTCAAGCCACAGGTCCAACTTCGACACCCAATACGTGTGGGGCGCAGAGGGGTCGGAGAGGACAGGGCTGTGGTCGGAAAGGTATTCCCGCAACATGCGCCTATACTTCTCACGCCTGGTGACACTAGGACCCTCCGTGGCGGCACTTTGGCGAGGGGGTGCCATCAAGGTGTCCCAGACCTTAGACAGTGTGCCCCTCGTTTGTGTGGACCGGTGAGAACTTGGTTGCCTACTGGAGGAACTGCCCTCCCTGCCGCCAACGTCACATGCTGGAAACATCTCCATCATATTCTGCACCAATTGCCTGTGGCAAGCATTGATGCGATTGGCCCTCCCCTCTACCGGAATAAAAGACGAGATGTTGTTTTTATACCGGGGGTCAAGGATAGCAAAGATCCAGTACTGGTTGTCCTCCATGATTTTGACAATACGCTTGTCGGTTGTAAAGCACCCCAACATGAACTCAGCCATGTCTGCCACAGTGTTAGTTGGCATGACTCCTCTGGCCCCACCGGAAAGTTCAATCTCCATTTCCTCCTCATCCTCCATGTCTACCCATCCGCGCTGCAACAATGGGACGATTCGAAGTTGCCCGGAAGCCTCCTGTATCACCATCACATCATCGGACAACTCTTCTTCCTCCTCCTCCTCCTCCTCCTCCTCCATTAAACGCAGTGAAGCGGACAGATGTGTGGACCTACTCTCCAGCTGTGACGGATCGGATGCTATCCCTAACTCCTCTGTGTGATCTGAGTTATCCCTGATGTCAATCAGGGATTCTCTCAGAACACACAAGAGCGGGATTGTAAGGCTCACCATCGCATCCTCAGAGCTCACCCTCCTTGTGGACTCCTCAAAGACCCGTAGGATGTCACAAAGGTCTCTCATCCATGGCCACTCATGGATGTGAAACTGAGGCAGCTGACTTTGTGGCACCCTAGGGTTTTGTAGCTGGTATTCCATCAAAGGTCTCTGCTGCTCAACCACTCTATTCAACATCTGAAACGTTGAGTTCCAGCGTGTGGGGACGTCGCACAAAAGCCGGTGTTGTGGCACATGCAGGCGTTGCTGGAGAGATTTTAAGCTAGCAGCGGCTACTGTCGACTTGCGAAAGTGGGCGCACATGCGCCGCACTTTCACCAGTAGCTCTGGAACATTGGGGTAGCTCTTTAGGAAACGTTGCACCACTAGGTTGAAGACGTGGGCCAGGCATGGAACATGTTGGAGTCCGGCAAGCTCCAGAGCTGCTACCAGGTTCCGGCCGTTATCACAAACGACCATGCCTGGGCCCAGGTGCAGCGGCTCAAACCATATTGCCGTCTCATCGAGGAGGGCATCCCTCACCTCGGAGGCAGTGTGCTGTCTGTCCCCCAAGCTGATCAGCTTCAGCACAGCCTGCTGACGTCTACCAACGCCAGTGCTGCAACGTTTCCAACTCGTAGCTGGGGTCAATCTAACAGCGGAGGAGGAGGCGGTGGTGGAGGAGGAGGCGGTAGAGGAGGAGGAGGAGGGGGGTGTTCTTCTCGTGTCCCTGCCAGGAATGTTAGGCGGGGAGACGAGGTACACCGGGCCAGTTTGGGAAGCAGTCCCAGCCTCAACTACATTCACCCAGTGTGCCGTCAGTGAAATGTAGCGTCCCTGTCCGCATGCACTTGTCCACGCGTCGGTGGTCAAGTGGACCTTTGTGCAAAGCGCGGAACTAAGGGCCCGCCTGATGTTGAGTGACACGTGCTGGTGCAAGGCGGGGACGGCACACCGGGAGAAGTAGTGACGGCTAGGGACGGCATAGCGAGGTGCCGCAGTTGCCATCAGGTCCAGGAAGGCGGGAGTTTCAACAAGCCGGAACGCCAACATCTCCTGGGCCAGCAGTTTAGCGATGTTGGCGTTCAAGGCTTGCGCGTGTGGGTGGTTAGCAGTGTATTTCTGCCGCCGCTCCAATGTCTGAGAGATGGTGGGTTGTTGTAAAGAAACGCCTGATGGTGCCTTTGATGGTGCAGGAGAAGGAGATAAGACAGGACCAGGGGAGGATGAGGTAGAAGTCAACAAAGTGGCGGAGGCAGATGAAGTGGTGTCCTGGCTCGTCCTCTGGAGTGCATCGCCAGCACAGTCAGCAGTGGCAGAGGCAGAGGCAGTGGCAGAGGCAGTGGCAGTGGCGTGAACGGCAGGCGGCCTTTGTCCTGCCGTTGCTGCCTGCCACTGATTCCAGTGCTTGGATTCCAAATGACGGCGCATTGAAGTGGTGGACAGGTTGCTCTTCTCAGAGCCCCTAATCAATTTCGAGAGGCAAATTGTGCAGACAACACTATATCTGTCCTCGGCGCATTCCTTGAAAAAACTCCACACCTTCGAGAAACGTGCCCTCGAGGTGGGAGTTTTTCGGGGCTGGGTACGAACTGGAACATCTTGGGAGATTCCGGGTGTGGCCTGGCTTCGCCTAAGCTGCTGACCTCTGCCTCTGCCTCTAGCTACCCTTTTTGGTGCTGCACCTGCCTCAACATCCACACTACTTTCCCCGCTTGACATCCCCCCTGTCCAGGTCGGGTCAGTGTCCTCATCATCCACCACTTCCTCTTCCAACTCCTGTCTCATCTCCTCCTCCCGCACAATGCGCCGGTCAACTGGATGCCCTGACGGCAACTGCGTCACATCATCGTCGATGAGGGTGGGTTGCTGGTCATCCACCACCAAATCGAACGGAGATGGAGGAGACTCTAGTGTTTGAGCATCTGGACACAGATGCTCCTCTGTTAGGTTCGTGGAATCGTGACGTGGAGAGGCAGGTTGAGGGACAATGAAAGGAGCAGAGAACAGCTCTGGGGAGCAGGGACAGTTTGGGTTATTGTTCTGTAAAGCTTCGGAATTTTGGGAGGAAGGAAGACAAGACTGTTGGGTAATAGGAGGAGAGGAGGCAGAGTCTGACTGGCTGCTGGACAATGTGCTGTAAGCGTTCTCTGACAGCCATTGCAAGACCTGTTCCTGGTTCTCGGGCCTACTAAGGTTTGTACCCTGCAGTTTAGTTAATGTGGCAAGCAACCCTGGCACTGTGGAGTGGCGCAATGCTTGCTGCCCCACAGGAGTAGGCACGGGACGCCCTGTGGCTTCACTGCTACCTTGCTCCCCAGAACCATTCCCCCGACCTCGCCCACGGCCTCGTCCACGTCCCTTTCCGGGAGCCTTGCGCATTTTGAATTCCTAGTTAGAAATTGGCACTGTATACCAGTAGTAAAAATTGTGGGTGCACGTAACCCCAATATATTCTTTGAATTACCAGTCAGAAACTGGCACTATATGGCAGTAGCAAGAAATGAGGGTATTTGTATTCCCAATATATTCTTTGAATTCCCAGTCAGACACTGGCACTATATGGCAGTAGCAAGAAATGAGGGTATTTGTATTCCCAATATATTCTTTGAATTCCCAGTCAGACAATGGCACTGTATACCAGTAGTAAAAATTGTGGGTGCACGTAACCACAATATATTCTTTGAATTACCAGTCAGAAACTGGCACTATATGGCAGTAGCAAGAAATGAGGGTATTTGTATTCCCAATATATTCTTTGAATTCCCAGTCAGACAATGGCACTGTATACCAGTAGTAAAAATTGTGGGTGCACGTAACCACAATATATTCTTTGAATTACCAGTCAGAAACTGGCACTATATGGCAGTAGCAAGAAATGAGGGTATTTGTATTCCCAATATATTCTTTGAATTCCCAGTCAGACAATGGCACTGTATACCAGTAGTAAAAATTGTGGGTGCACGTAACCCCAATATATTCTTTGAATTACCAGTCAGAAACTGGCACTATATGGCAGTAGCAAGAAATGAGGGTATTTGTATTCCCAATATATTCTTTGAATTCCCAGTCAGACAATGGCACTGTATACCAGTAGTAAAAATTGTGGGTGCACGTAACCCCAATATATTCTTTGAATTCCCAGTCAGACACTGGCACTATATGGCAGTAGCAAGAAATGAGGGTATTTGTATTCCCAATATACTCTTTGAATTCCCAGTCAGACAATGGCACTGTATACCAGTAGTAAAAATTGTGGGTGCACGTAACCCCAATATATTCTTTGAATTACCAGTCAGAAACTGGCACTATATGGCAGTAGCAAGAAATGAGGGTATTTATAACCCCAATATATTCTTTGAATTCCCAGTCAGACAATGGCACTGTATACCAGTAGTAAAAATTGTGGGTGCACGTAACCCCAATATATTCTTTGAATTCCCAGTCAGACACTGGCACTATATGGCAGTAGCAAGAAATGAGGGTATTTGTATTCCCAATATATTCTTTGAATTCCCAGTCAGACAATGGCACTGTATACCAGTAGTAAAAATTGTGGGTGCACGTAACCCCAATATATTCTTTGAATTACCAGTCAGACACTGGCACTATATGGCAGTAGCAAGAAATGAGGGTATTTATAACCCCAATATATTCTTTGAATTCCCAGTCAGACAATGGCACTGTATACCAGTAGTAAAAATTGTGGGTGCACGTAACCCCAATATATTCTTTGAATTCCCAGTCAGACACTGGCACTATATGGCAGTAGCAAGAAATGAGGGTATTTGTATTCCCAATATATTCTTTGAATTCCCAGTCAGACAATGGCACTGTATACCAGTAGTAAAAATTGTGGGTGTATATAGCCCCAATTCTATTGCTAGGGGACTTGCAGGGTATTTCTGGGGTGAAGGTGGGGGGGCACACCGTTGGAACGGGTATCGGGGTATATATCGGGTATACGGGAATACACTGACAGTGTATTCCATTCAGGATCCTGGGAAAGCTGGGTTGCGGCGATTGAGCCCGTCAGTGCCACGTTACACTGACAAGCTTCTCCCTGGAATTTAGCTCTTACAAGAGCTGTTGTGGTTGTCTTCTCCTTCCTATCCTAGCCTGTCCCTGCCTACCCAGAATCTAAGCCCTAGCTAGCTGGACGGAAACCTCCGTCCTCGGTGAATTGCAAGCTCAGAATGACGCGAACCTGGGCGGCGCTGTTCTTTTAAATTAGAGGTCACATGTTTTCGGCAGCCAATGGGTTTTGCCTACTTTTCTCAACGTCACCGGTGTCGTAGTTCCTGTCCCACCTACCCAGCGCTGTTATTGGAGCAAAAAAGGCGCCAGGGAAGGTGGGAGGGGAATCGAGTAATGGCGCACTTTACCGCGGTGTTCGATTCGATTCGAACATGCCGAACAGCCTAATATCCGATCGAACATGAGTTCGATAGAACACTGTTCGCTCATCTCTATTGAAGAGCAATTCGGGGATGGCGATTGCATCTTACAACACGATGGAGCACCTGTTCATACTGCACGGCCTGTGGCGGAGTGGTTACACCACAATAACATCTCTGTAATGGACTGGCCTGCACACAGTCCTGACTTGAATCCTATAGAACGGCTTTGGGATGTTTTGGAACGCCGACTTCATGCCAGGCCTCACCGACCTACATGGATACCTCTCCTCAGTGCAGCACTCCGTGAAGAATGGGCTGCCATTCCCCAAGAAACCTTCCAGCACCTGATTGACCGTCTGCCTGCGAGAGTGGAAGCCGCCATCAAGGCTAAGGGTGGGCCAACACCATATTGTATCCAGCATTACCGATGGAGGGCGCCACCAACTTGTAAGTCATTTTCAGCCGGGTGTCCGGATACTTTTGATCACATAGTGTATGTGTATATCTATAGTATTCCTATATATGGGAAAATGTGATAAATATTCAGTATAACTTGTATCCCTCCATTTACATATCAAACCCCTTAGGAGTCCAGTGGGCGGTCCTATTCAGTGATTGACAAATGGGCAACTTGATATATAGTATCAATCACTATTAACATTTCTATTTCCGGAAGCGTTCTCACTTTGCAGGATTTTTTCGCGCACGCCTAAAACTTTTGCATGTTTATTTAGAAAAACGAGTAGGACCACCCACTGGACCAAGAATGGGCAGAGAATAGGGTTGAGCGATCGTGTTCGGAAAAGATCGGATTTCGATCGGCGATCGAGAAAATTTCACGATCGCGATCGGAATTCCGAACACGATCTTTTTAGGTGGGATCAAGATTGGTAGTATTTCCTACAATGCCTTCACACTGAGTATATAGTGTATACTCAGTGTGAAGGCTCCGCTGCGGTTCCATAGGAATGAATGTAAGCAGCCAGCACACAGCCTTAACCCCCTGCGCGCCGGCTGCCTCCATTCATTCTAATGGGAGACTAAAGTAACATCTCTAGTAGCTACTTACCTGCAGAGATGGCTGCTCCGCTGCTCCGGTGTTCTTCTTTGCCTCACTGCTGCTCCATGCTGCTCTTCTCGCCTTGCTGCCCCGCCTCCCATGTTAGTGTTTAAAGAGCTAGGAAGGCGGGGCTTGTGGCTTAGGAGAGTGTGGGCGGGTACAGGGCAGGGAGATGTGACGTCTCACCTCCCAGTACCCGCCCACACTCTCCTAACCTGGGAGGCAGGGGGCAGCAAGGCGAGAAGAGCAGCGTGGAGCGGCAGCGAGGCGAAGAAGAACACCGGAGCAGCCATCTCTGCAGGTAAGTGGACACCAGGGGGGACTAAGTAGCCAGAGGATTTTTAAAAAAATCCTCTGGCTACTTAGTGATTCACTACACAGCGTGGATTCTAACAAAGCGTTCAATTGTTAGATTCCATGCTATATAGTGAATAGGATTGCTTTTAAAATCTGATCTCCGATTAATTAAAAAATCCCATTGACTTGCATTGGGATCGGAATTGGGATCGAGATCAGGTTCGAATGAAAAATGATCGGAAATCGGATTTTAAAATCGATCCTGAATAGTCAAGATTGGCTCAACCCTAGTCACAGCCCTATATGACTTATTTGTATTAAAGCACACAAAAAATGCCAAAAATATTGAGGTTTTGGAAAAAAAAAATCAACTCTTTTTGTAAGTTTCTGCATTAGGATTTTTTTTTTCTTCCTCCAAAAAGAGGTCAGTGTGTACAATGTGACAGGTCGCCTTTAATTGTCCATCTTATTACACGGCCTCCTTATACTATTGTGAATAGAAATTAGCCGATTGTTATCTTATCCACCAATTCGCCGGTCTAGGTAATAAAATAACATCGGTTCGCTGATTATTCACTACAATGTGTCAAAGGGAAATCATCAAATTGTATCTGACAATCCATCCTAATGACGGATCGGTTTGTTCTTTTTTGATTGCGAATCACTTTGTGAAGCCCCTTTTTCTCTAGACAAATGATAGAGTCCATGGACAATGTCTCGAGGCGAGATGACCTAGACGCAAAAAATAATGGTTTACTGTAAGTATTTGCAAATCAAATGAGATTCGTTGTGGATAAAGGTCAACTTATGGTACAGGTATATGGGGCAGGCAGCGTGTACCTAAGAGGATCTGACCCTACTCATAGGACATGGACTAATAACGGGTTTCATTGGCGTTCAGGAGCCAGTAGGGTCCTCGGCCAAGAGTCAAAAGAGAATCCTTCTGTGTAAATTTGAGTCATTTTTGATATTACAGTACTAGAGCTTGGGTTAACCAAAGGATCTTGTCCTATTCTGTGGGTTGGCCTGTCCTTGGTCCTGTTGGTCGTGGTTTGTACATGGCAGAGTCACTCTGCTCCTTAGAGCAAAACTTCTAGAGAAACTGGAAATTTAAGGATGACCTCCAAATGAGCCAATTGAAAAAGAAGACCGAAACACCAGCAAATTTGCAAGCTTAGCATTCACTTAATATAAAGTATCAGTTTAAGACCACCCACATATACACACATTTAAGATAAAAGTAGTCCAAACCTACTGACTTTGGTGGGATCAGACAATTATCTTATGTGTATGGGACCTTTCGATCCTCTGCTGATGGATAATGTTGGGCAATGGATGGATCACCATGAATGATGTCTACCTACAGCTTACTCTACTACTGTCCCCATTGAAAACACAGGTCTGACTAATGTGACATGTGGGTGATGGATACAGTAATAGCAACCAAGTAGTTCGGAAGTGTTCTTTGCAGAAGCTTGGAAACAGAAGAATAATTTTTCGAACAAGCCAGCTGGTCTTCACTAGAGATGGGTGAACCACTTCAGCACGAGCTGGGCTCAACCCAAATACTCCAACTTGGGGATTCATCTTGGACTAACTAAAATGGCCGCCCTGACATGCATTTTGCTAAATCATTATACTCTTGGGACCCCAGAGTATTATAAGTGGGAACCCATAGAAGGTGACCCAGTGGTGGCATGGGTATAGAGAGCGCCATGATGTCACCAAGAAGACCAAGAGAGAAAGCGCCGGACAATGTGACAAGACCCAAAAAATGGTGAGGGAAGATGAGTATGTTTTTACTTTTTTTTTTACACCTCCCTGGGCCTCCATCTACTATAATCTTGGGTCTGTAGAGACCCCAGAGTATAATAATTTCCTAATCAACTTTGTTCAACCTGAAACAAATTTTGGACTCCAGCCACCCAAACCCATAAGGAAACGAGTCATCTCTAATCTTCACCAACCTGGCCGATAAAACACAGTGCGATGCTATCGAGGCCAATTCTGGGATACTGTACTCCCAACCTTGGGTTACGCCCCAGGCTTTGTATGATATTGCTCCCCAGGTTCCCCTCAGTAGGTTTCCTCACATGGGTAAGTGAGGAAACCTTGATCATCTTGATCTTGATCATCTCTGGACCAACTGAATGAGTTTGCCAAAAACCGGGGTTTTACCATCCCAATGCTCCTCTCACTTGGAATCCTGTGCTTGGCATGCCATCCACATCTGCAAGACCAAGACCAACCAACACAGAGGGTAGTTGTACACCCCATTACATTTGTATGGAGGAATAGCTGTTGGTCAATTGAGGTATATGGGGACCTTCAGAGTCAGAAGCTTTAGGAGTAGGTGGTGAGGGTCATAAATGTGTCGTCAGACAAACAGAAAATAGACCTCACCTGATCCATTCCTATCGCAAATTCCATTCTTGCCTCCATATTGTAGACCAAAAATACCTTCCGGAATAGAACATAGGATACATTGGTATGAGGAATATCTCTTTAGGCAACAATATGCTGTAGATTAATATCAACCAAACATCTATGGTCACCATTACCCAACAAACACCAGACCTATGGACCTATGGTGAGGCTCCGGTGGAATATTTTCTCTTGGAGCATAACGCTGATACATTTTCTGGTAACGTTTCCTCAAGTATGTTTCAGTACATCATGACTGACGTTTTTGGTTCACGATTGGTTCTTCCTAATAGTAGACCTGCCACAAGTCTCACTGAAGTGTCTCACAGTCTCTTGACAACATTATTAGATCTCCGACATTCTGTAGTACATTTTTCATGAAGGTGAAGAAATGAAAGAGAATTACGAGCTTGTAAATAACTGCAACAATCCTGTGTCGTGACCATCTCCGAGCAGTCACCAGGCAACAGCCATCCCTCCCTCTCACAACAATCCTTTCATATCTCCTATGAAGTGCGAGAAGTGTGTGAGCGGCCATACGGAAGATGATGGATAAGATGGCAGGAATAATCAGTAGGCAATGGTCACTCTCGTCATGTGCATACGATAAAGGTAAAGACCTGACACTCAATGTTCAAAGAGAAAAACTGAGTATATTGCCGGAGTAAAGTACATAGAGAGAGGGAAATGATCTCACAATAGAGTCATTACTATCATCGAAACATCAATTCTAGGAATAAATAATGTATTAAAGGGATTTTCCACAAATGAACTATTGGTGAACTACCTTTAGAATAGGTAATCAGTATGGAGAGTCTGAGTCCAAGGTGGTCTTCTCTGCACTGATGACCCAGCCTGCAGATAGATAGGTTAGTGTCACCAGAACCAGCATATCACCGCAGCCCTGCAGATAGATAGGTTATGTCACCAGAACCAGCATATCACCCCAGCCCTGCAGATAGATAGGTTAGTGTCACCAGAACCAGTATATCACCCCAGCCCTGCAGATAGATAGGTTACTGTCACCAGAACCAGCATATCACCCCAGTCCTGCAGATAGATAGGTTACAGTCACCAGGACCAGTATATCACCCCAGCCCTGCAGATAGATAGGTTACTGTCACCAGACCAGGCATATCACCCCAGCCCTGCAGATAGATAGGCTAGTGTCACCAGAACCAGCATATCACCCCAGCCCTGCAGATAGATAGGTTACTGTCACCAGAACCAGCATATCACCCCAGCCCTGCAGATAGATAGGTTACTGTCACCAGAACCAGCATATCACCCCAGCCCTGCAGATAGATAGGTTAGTGTCACCAGAACCAGCATATCACCCCAGCCCTGCAGATAGATAGGTTACTGTCACCAGACCAGGCATATCACCCCAGCCCTGCAGATAGATAGGTTACTGTCACCAGAACCAGCATATCACCCCAGCCCTGCAGATAGGTTACTGTCACCAGAACCAGCATATCACCCCAGCCCTGCAGATAGATAGGTTACAGTCACCAGAACCAGCATATCACCCCAGTCCTGCAGATAGATAGGTTAGTATCACCAGAACCAGCATATCACCCCAGTCCTGCAGATAGATAGGTTAGTATCACCAGAACCAGCATATCACCCCAACCCTGCAGATAGATAGGTTAGGGTTAGAACCTGGTGGTTGTGCTTAGTACTGCAGCTTTTCTATGGTTTTGTTAGCATGTAGTGATATTATACATAATTGGTTTCATGAGAAATTAAAGTCTTAAACTAAATTAGATCTAAGACTGGACACATAAGTGCATTAATTTTTCTTAAAACTTAAAGTGTAGCTAGTCCCCTTAGTAATGATAACTCAGTAACACAGTAGGGGAGTGACTCGGGGTCAAGTGCAGATTCAGATCACATAATCCAGAGTCAAAGTAGCTTAGAAATCCATGATTTATCCACAAAAGAACAAGGGGAAAATATGTATAGAAACCTCCTTGAAGATGGAGTCCAGTTTTCTGATTTATAATTTTAAATCTCATAGACATAGATGAGAAAATTCTGGCCAAATGTGGTCGGCTCCATCTGGATAAAGTAAAATGCAGCGTGGACAAAGTATTCCTGGGGAATACTGTGGCCAATAGTGACTACCCTGTGCTCTGTAATAAAAAAGGACATTTTCAGAAGTTTTTTTTTTCCAATTTTATTGGGGATGGGGGGGAATGAACAGAATTTTGGACCTTTTAAGAGAAAGTGAGTGTCTTATAGCGGAGGGATAGTCGCTTGTTCAGGAGGATATTTCACCTGGTAAGTAGCAGACTAGAATCTGCTCGTCCTCTTCCTGATAGATGGTAGAATCTATTCCCCTGCAAATAGCAGCGATACATTGAATTCATCTAAATGCAGAGGAATAAGCCGAGAGAATCATGGATAATTTAATAATCACTCGCGGCCCCTCAAGGGATGTAAAAGCTTAATAATTAATTTTTATTTCATACGATTCATTTTTTGCACATATTGGAAAAAGGGAAAATTAAATGTATTCTTAAGCAAGTGCCGCAAAGTGAATCCTGACTTCTATAAGATCATTGAACTGGATCTAAACGCTGGAAATTAAACTTTCTCTCTTAACCTGTGCTCAGCAGGTCAATACAAGTCAATGAAATTATAATATATGGAGTATTGTATCCAATAATTCAGTAATTGCCAACGATTCCTTGTACTGTGTGAGACGGCATGATTATATCTTGCAAATATTTGCCCAGTTCGCCTGATAGTCTCATTTAGGAGAAGCTTCGGTCACAACCGGATCTGCTATTATCATACTCGGGATATCTTCATATTCCGGGGAGGTGAGTAAACATAACAGTCTTACTCACCTCTCCTGGGCTCTGTCAAAGTGTCCACTGCAGGTTCCCATCTTCTACAGGAGTCTTCTGATCTCTGGATTGATGTCAGCAGCCCTGGGGTGCATCACAATCTTCAGTAGTACCCGCAGGACCACTGATGTGATTCAGTAGGTCAGAAGAGACGCGAAGAGGACTGGACCTTGCCTGGGACTCTGCAACAGAGCCCAGGAGAGGTGAGTATGAATGTTTGTTATTACTTCTCATCATCCCTGGGCTTCCGCCTATTATTCTCTGGAGTGTGTAGAGATCTGTAGGGTATTATAATGATTTTTGGATGGCAAACCTCAAAAATGTAGGATTCGATCGAACCCAAATCTTTTGGATAATTCTTAATGAGCAAAAGACAGAGGGACTAAATGGATTCCTCTTAGTTCACCCTCATATCTAGGGTCTTATGGAAGAGCTACCTCAATAAGGGCCATGCCATGTGGGGACCTAACCTAAAAGATGTCTTCATGCCAGATCGGTGGTTTTACAGATCTATAACCATGCCCAAATGGTACTGGAAAAATGCAAGTTAACCAAAAATAGACTGAGGTCCTTCATTGCTTGCCATATAAAGATGGTGAGGGGTCATTAAAAGGGTTCTCCAATCTGGGTATTTTAACTATATTCACAAGATATGCCATGTGCCATGTCTGATAGACTGGGTCCAACGTCTGAAGCCCATAACTGCTTCTAGAATTGGATTCTCCCGACCCATTTGTAGCCAATTTGAAAAGAAAGACACGTGTTTCTCTTTGTTGACTTGTATGGAGGTCCAAAGATAGCCTCTACTTGACTATTTTGGGGCTCCACTACAAAGGAATGGAAAGAACCATGCATAGGCAGTAGGGTTGAACCAATCTTGAGATTTCAGATTGATTTTAAAATCCAATTTCCGATCATTTTTCAGCCGATCCCGATTGTGAAATTTGCTCGATCGCCGATCGGGAT
The DNA here is from genome assembly GCF_031893055.1 of Leptodactylus fuscus. Lineage (NCBI taxonomy): Eukaryota > Metazoa > Chordata > Amphibia > Anura > Leptodactylidae > Leptodactylus > Leptodactylus fuscus. Next base: position 15,779,964 of record NC_134270.1, read on the forward strand.
CCGATCTTTCCCGATCCCAATCACTCAACCCTAATAGGCAACCATCTCTTGCTTCACTATAGCCGTATATGAAGGTGGAAGCTGCTGATGCGAACACCCCTTTAACCCCTTGCCGACATGCGCCGTAATAGTACGGTGCATGTCGGGTCTGTAACTATGGTGACCGCCCGGGAGCCGGGCGGCCGCCATAGCCGCCGGGTGTCTACTGTCTACTGCTTTAAGCAGTAGACAACCGGCTCTAATGCCTCCGATCGGTCCAGGGACCGATCGGAGGCATTAACCCCTCCGGCGCTGCTGTCAAAGGTGCCGGAGGCGCCATTTTCCCGGCGGCGCATGGGCGCCGCCATTTTGGCAGGGATCGCCGGCTCCTGGAGCATGCTCCAGGGCCGACGTCATGTTTCCATGACAGCCGGGAGCCTTGTTAAAGGCTCCCAGCCGGTCTGCAAATTCTCTCTTTTGCAGGCTGGTGTATACAGCCTGCAAAAGAGATGATGATTTTTTGCAATGCATTGCAATGCATTAGCATTGTAATGCATTGCATTAGTGATCAGACCCCCTGGGGTTCAACACCCCTAGGGGGTCTAATAAATGCAAAAAAAAAAAAAAAAAAAGTAAAAAAAAATATAAAAAAATATAAAAAGTATTAAAAGTTCAAATCACCCCCCTTTCCCTAGAACAAATATAAAAGTAGTTAAAAACTGTGAAACACATACATGTTAGGCATCCCCGCGTCCGAAATCGCCCGCTCTACAAATCTATAAAAATATTTTTCCTGTTCGGTAAACGCCGTAGCAGGAAAAATAGTCGAAAGTGCCAAACCGCCGTTTTTTCACTGTTTTGATTCTGATAAAAATTTGAATAAAAAGTGATCAAAGCAATAACATTTCCCGAAAATGGTAGAACTAAAAAGTACACCCGGCCCCGCAAAAAAAGACGCCCTATGCATCCCCGTACACTTACGTATAAAAAAGTTACGACCGTCAGAATATGGCGACTTTTAGAAAAAAAAATTTTTTAACTCAGTTTTGGAATTTTTTTTAGGGGTCAAAATGTAAATAAAACCATATAAATTTGGTATCCCTGGAACCGTACCGAAACACAGAATATAGGGAACATGTCATTTTGGCTGCACAGTGAACGCCGTAAAACCGAAGCCCGTAAGAAAGTCGCAGAAATGCATTTTTTCTTCAAATTCACCCCATTCTGAATTTTGTTCCTGCTTCCCAGTACATTATATAGAATAATTAATGGTGGCATCATGAAGAAAAATTTGTTCCGCAAAAATTAAGACCTCATATGGCTCTGGGAGCGGAGAAATAAAAAAGTTATGGGGTTTAGAAGGAGGGGAGTCAAAAACGAAAAACGAAAATCAAAAATGCCATCGGCGGGAAGGGGTTAAAAAGAAACTCTGCAATTCTGAAACATTTTGAAGACTGTACAAAAGTTGTTCTTGTCTATCGATAAGACTTCATGTACACATTGAACCACGTATGGGAGATTATATGGAGATCCTGCAGTCCTGCACTCTGTAGTATTGTATTGTATTAGTATCATCTGTAATGGCAACCAATGGTGGAGGCCACTATTTTTTGGATTCAAATGGAACCAACCTCCCTCCTTTTCCCTATGAAGTCAGAGTTCCATTATGACTCCATACAAGTCTGTGGGTGTCGTATTATGGTACTCGACTACTTGGAAGTTGTACTAAGCCATAATATATTCATGTACACAAGACCTTATGTCTTTACACCACGAATAGACTTCTCCTAAAAGGATGACCGCTTGTCCAGGGTGGGAGGTGTTCTCAACCTCAAAGAATACGCAGTATATCAGTCATCCGGGTCACTAATAGAGAAGCCTTAGGAGGCAAAAATAGAATTGTCCTTTCATTCAAGTCTTAAGATCAAGAAATAAAAGGGCTACAGTATGTTCTCATGGCGTAGATCAATACGTGCCGCATTTCAGGCTCAGGCTTTTTTTTTTTTTTTTAATGGATGACATTTTCTTTTATTCATGTTGACCTATATCCACATTCAATCAGTTTTTCTTCAATGATGTCACACACTAAAATAACAAAAAAAAACCCCAAAAAACTAATAGACTACTTGTACTATAAAATACCGTATTTGTCGAAGAGGCCGTGTATACTTTCGCTTTGGATTGTAGCAATCGATGTCGAAGTGTTCAGTTGATACAATTGGGTTAAAGGGGTTTTCTGATGGCATAAAAAGTTTCTGAGAAGTTTTTAAAGGGATTCTGTTAGAGATGAGCGAGTAGTATTCGATCGAATACCTCGCTCCCAAAGGAATGCGTGTAAGCGGCCAAACACGCAGTGAATATTTGATACGCTTAACCCCTTGGCGTTCGTCCGCTTACACGCATTCCTATGGGAGTGAGGTATTCGATCGAATACTACTCGCTCGTCTCTAGATTCTATCATTAGAATCCCTTTTTTAACACATTGGAATAGTCTTAAGAAAGGCTACTCTTCTCTTATCTTTCTTTTTCTGATCTTTGCTGACGTTCCTGAGAAATTTCTTCCATGTAAGTAAATTTTCAGACAGTACAGGCGTTGTTCCCCTTTGCTCAAACAGCAAACAGGGTCATCGGCCGCATCTTCAGCCAAAAACACTGTCTGTGCATGTCTGTTGGCCATTTTCTTGTGACCTTTTACACGAGCATGCGTTAGGCCACAGGAAAATGGCCAACGGATATGTTGAAGATGTAGCCAATGACCCGGAGAAGAGGCAGTACGGAGAAGAAGACAGAGAGAGTTTTCGGACAGCCCCGGGGGACGCCCCCGGTGGTGTCTGAAACTCATTTACATATGGAAGAAATAAGAAATTTCTCAGGAACGAAGGGGCAGATCAGAAAAAGAAAGGTAAGAGAAGAGTAGACTTTCTTAAAGGGATTCTACCATTAAAGCAACTTTTTTTCTAATTACCATGTCGGAATAGCCTTAAGAAAGGCTATTCATCTCCTACCTTTAGATGTGGTCTCCATCGCGCCGTTCCTTAGAAATACCAGTACTTACCGGTATGTTAATGAGGTCTCGGCAGCATTGGGGACGTCCTTCTTCTTCATCTGCCTCCTCCCCTTGTCTATCGTCTTCTTTCTTCCTCATGTCTGACGCCTGAGCAGTCGGCTCTGACAGCAAGACAGCAAGACCCTGGATGAGTTCACTTGCACGTCGGAGGGCTGTACGGACCTTACTGAGCATGCGCAGTACACTCTGTTCGGCGAAGATGTGAGGAGCGTACTGCGTATGCGCGCAATTGCAGCCTTGGAAATATGGCCACCGGCCGGCATGCGCAGTCGGCTCTAACAGGGTCTCGCTGTCAAAGCCGACTGCGCAGGCGTCAGACATGACGAAGAAAAAAGACGACAGACAAGGGGAGGAGGCAGATGAAGAAGAAGGACGCCCCCATTGCTGCCGAGACCTCATTAGCATACCGGTAAGTACCGGTATTTCTAAGGAACGGTGCGACGGAGACCACATCTAAAGGTAGGAGACGAATAGCCTTTCTTAAGGCTATTCCGATGTGGTAATTAGAAAAAAAGTTGCTTTAATGGTAGAATCCCTTTAGGGCTATTCCAATGTGTACTTAGTGAAAAAAGGGATTCTAATGATAGAATCCCTTTAAATGTAAATTAATTAATTTTACAATATTAGTCCCAGAAGTGGAGCTTATTCTGTTAGGTTGTGATGTTCCGGCACAGCAGAGAACGTCTTCCCTCATGTCTGTCATCAGTTAAACCGGCCACTTAAGGGTCCCTGAACCTGGACAGTTCCAGTACGGAACATAAGGCTTCTATATTGTCCGTATGTCCCAGACCACGGACTGACAGTATGACAGTTCTCGATCATTCTACAGTATTAGTGATCAGTGAGTCAGCCATAATTCATTCTCAGTTTGGATCCATGAAATTGGTAGAAGACCACAGGCACATGGCGCTCTAACATGGGACCACACAAGGTCAGATAAGGGATCTGGATTGTTTCGATAATCCTTGACCATGAGCCCAACACAGATAATTTATGGCTACACGAGGAAACTAGTGACACAACCTGAATATTCACTCTGAGATATAAATAGACTGGAAGACTCTCGAGTTCACAACCAGAAACCAGATAATTAGAGTAAATAATTGCGAGCTGATGACTCTTCCACTAAAAGCATCACCTCCACCGGATAATTGTGTTACTAGAAAGAGACATTCCTGGAACGTCGTCTCATTGGAGCGATACTCGTAGAAGGGAAGCTTCATGACATTTTCCATTAAATTACCATCTGCCAGTGGTTTCCTCGTCCACCATAGTGATTAATGGAGATGACAATTTTGTCCAATTTTTTAACTGAAGTTTTTGTTGCCCCCATTGCCCTTCCCTTGGCCTCCAGTTTCGAGGTTTTATTCACATGGTATCCAACAGAAAAGTCTTCTACGCTCGGTAGGTTGCTGCCCGTATGGAAGTATAGACACAATACCAGACAGAGCTGTTTGATGGGCGCCATTTCATTAAAAGCACATTCACTTTCATTCTCGATTTATTTTTAGAGCCCTCACCATGATGCTACACGGCTAACAAAGCCAACGGAGAAAATGACCTATATTTTACTGCCATCATTGACTTTTCCTCCGCGGGTTCTCGTTTAAGTTCTGAAAATAACTTTTTTGTAAGTCAGGGATTTGTTGTTTTTTAGTATTTTGTTCAAAGCTATTGAGTCACCGTCCAGTTGGAAACTAATGTGGCATTTGGGAGTCGAGTGTAAGTTGTAGACATGTGATAATGGACTCATTTTATCCCACAGAGACTCTTTGATGAACAGACTGTACTTTTTGAGAGGGGTTTGGTTAATCTCTTACAAGTTCCAGCCATCGGAAGAAAACGAAAGCCAACAATGGGTGGGTTCACGAGTGCATCATCAATGGCAATGGCTTGGTAAAAAAATGGGAAGCATTAAGACTAGATGTATCTACATAACAACACACGCCAGGATGGGCAGAGAAAAATAAAGTTTACAATATTTTTTATTTTATTATCATATCCTGAATTGATTATATAATATAATAGATTAAGAATGGATATTATAATTAAAAATAATATATTCAATTATACACAGTCCAGTCACATTAATGTAACCACCTGTCAAAATCCAGAATCACCACCTTTGGCAGAGCGGACCTCTGTGAGACGTGCAGGAAGAGAGGGGATGTTGTGATGATGATCACTGGGATGTTGAGCCATGCCGACTCCAGTGCCGTGGCCAGCTGCGGTTGAGCATCCATGGCGCGAGCAACCCGATTGAGGTGGTCCCACAGATTCTCAATCGGGTTCTAGTCCGGGGAATTTGCTGGCCAAGGGAGTACGGTAAACTCATCCTCCTGGTGCTCCTCGAACCACGCACGTACACTGCAAGCTTTAGAACATGTTGCATTGTCCTGCTGGTAGATGCCATCATCCTGAGGAAAAACAATTCACATGTAGGGGTGAACATGGTCTGCAAAGATAGATGCATAACTTGTGTTGATCCATCGTGCCTTCCACAATGATGAGTGCACCCAGATGGCTGATGACACGAGCCTTCTGCCATTGTTTATTCAACGTTGACGTCAATAGTAGGCGGTGGTCACATTAATATGACTAGACTCTGTGTTAAACAATCTGTAAGGGAATTGGAATAGGAGCAATTCCCCAGTAGCTGCTGGAGAATCCTGGGGGGAGGGCACAATAGACAATGAGCCCTAAGCTGAATTCCCACCACTGTCCCTTCCTGTTTGCCGGTCCTATCCTAAGCCATTGGCGGCAACTGGTCGACGGGCCCTTCCTATATAAGTGACAACAAAGAACGAAGACAAGACAAGCAACAACAAAGGGAGGTCAGCTAGCCAAGGGTCCAGTAACAGTTGAGCAACGCAGTACAGAATCAAAATCCAAGAGAGTAGTCAAAGGGAAAGTCAGAGGTCAGAGGGCAGCAATACAATAGTAGCAGAATAGGAGCTCAGCAGGGACAAAGTTCCAATAGCCAGCACTTCTATGAGGGGTGATCTCCTGTATATAGGAAGCCCAAGACCCGCCTTAGGCTTGATTGGAAGACAGGCTGTGTCACACATGCCAGACTACAGTTAACCATTTAATGATTTTGATGCTCTTTACGGCTTCTGAGTACGGCTGTGAATAAGATTTATAGCCAAAAAAGAGAGCAGATGCCACCATATGTTATTCACAATAAATAGACGCAGTGAACAATCACACTGACAGCAAAGCCGAGGTATCGGATAAGTCTGTTTTGATACCGTTACTTTCCATATAGTTTATAGAACTGAAGGATTGGAATAGATTAGAGATAACAGAATATTTTTTCTTGACCTTATCCCGCGGTTCCATGATTCCGGATTCCACAAACGTAATACTGCATTCTAAATTATGGTAATTCTTCTCTATATTTCCTTTTGTGAATAATTTAGCCTCATAGCCTTATATTGATGTAGCCCAGGAATATGTTTATATGGTAGCAATTTCAATAGTAAATAGCAGCTGATAGATTGGGATTACTCTAAGATCAACATATAGAAAGTCTACGGTGAGAAAGAAAATGAGAGCGATTCATCCAATGTAATGATTTACCCAGGATATGAGCGGCTGATAAAACACATCCCAAAGATAGATGTATATATATATATATATATATATATATATACATATATACATATATATAAAGAGAGAGAAAATAGTCAAAAGTTATCAAAGACGTTTCTGTCATTGTAAAAATCCGTCTATAAAACCCCATCATAGAGCTGAAATTTCTAAATCTACAATCCATTTTTGGGTGGGAACACTCTACGCCTCTGAACCCCTACTACATTTTCTAATAGAATGAATAAGATACTTTGTATCCTTCTGTCTTCATATTTTTGTGCCACAGATAGTTTCAAGATATGTTCACATGGAGGAATTTGTCATGGATTTGGGGGCGAATTTGGCCCCTCGAATCCAGGTCAGGTTCCTCCCGAAATCCGCCTCCCATTGTTTTGAAAGGGAGGCAGAAAAAAGTAGCGGCCTGCTCAATCTTGCTGCCCTGCATCAGCATCCCATCATGCCTAGACCGCGGGCGAAAATACCGGCGGTGGAAAATGAAGAGGAATTCCTCTTCGTTTTCCGCCATTTGAACATAGACTAAGGAAACAAAACAGCAAACCAAGATATTTCCTAGATCTCCTTTTTCCTAAGGAGACCTTGAGGAGCAAGTATATTAGTCCCCCTTCTTAACCTCTTCTGAGTGTCCAGACTTCTTACCCAGCTTCTGTTCTTCACTAGGGTTGAGCGATCGGAATAGATCGGATTCCGATCGAGCAAATTTCAGGATCGGGATTAGCTGGAAAATGATCTGAAATCTGATTTTGAAATCTCAAGATTGGCTTAACACTAAAAGTGACTTTTCCCATAGAGAAGCATTGACTAGGGTTGAGCGATTGGGATGGGGAAAGATCGGATCCCGATTGGTGATTGAGCAAATTTCACTCTCGGTATCAGCTGGAAAATGATCGGAAATTAGATTTTAAAATCGTTCCTGAAATCTCACCCATGAGTTCTTTTGGCCTCTTCTCCAAACTCATGCTCCCTGGGGGTCAGCACTGAAACCTGTGATATCATGACACTTACATCAAAGTATCATGACAGCTGCATACCCCACATGATCGTTGAGGTCAGTGGTGATCCCTAGGCCGTATGACATGGGAGAAGATGCCGTAAGAGTCTTCAGGAGCTCATTGGTAAAGACTGAAGACTGGAATCCCAAGATTGGTAAAGAACGAGGACTTGAGTTTTGTCTGTACCTGACTTGGCCCTCTGCTTATTATGCCCCCGAAGTAACAAACCTCGCGGATATGTACAAAATGCACATCTTATATTTGGTTTGCAAAAGAACAAGAGAGGGGAAGAAAAAGAGACAGAGATTCCAAAGCCTTGCAGAAGTGGGCGCAGGTGGGGATGAGAAAGACGACATTGCAATGTTACCTACAAGGACGAGATTCAGGATGCTCATATAATTTTAGTAGAAATTACAGGCTAACCTCTTTCCATTAGACAAAAATAATATCTAGTTGCGACTCCCCGGACTAATAGTAAGAACATGTCTGTGATTTACCTATTGCGGCTCAAACGCGAGCTGTGGGTACAGAGAAAGCCGTCGTAAAAAGAAATGACTGTACACAGAGGTCAGTAGCTCCTATTAACATGACATTTGGCTATAAAACGGAGCAAATTCATTACCGGTGGATGGTTTTAGAGAAGGTTAATTGCTTTCATTAGATAATGCATTAAAAATAATTCTGAATGTTCGGCTCATGGAGAAGGTGGAATGGCGCGCCGCTCAGTCATAAAACGCACTAATATCTATTCACCATATTATTACCTGGATTTTAGGAATACTGAAATAGGGGATGTCCATAAGTAGTACAATCCATGTAATAGGGGCAACCTATAAGAAATACATGGACCAACAAAAAACGCAACCATTATTCTCACTGTTAAAATTCCACACAGGTCTGTATCTAGGACTTTATTAAATTTCAGCTTATGTTAGGTCTCAGGGATGGGAATCCAACATGATCCTAGGGCTCCTAGGAACCTATCTATAAAACATAGTGTAGAACACTGTCAGGGCTCCTAGGAACCTATCTATAAAACATAGTGTAGAACACTGTCAGGGCTCCTAGGAACCTATCTATAAAACATAGTGTAGGACACTATCAGGGATCCTAGGAACCTATCTATAAAACATAGTGTATAACACTGTCAGGACTCCTAGGAACCTATCTATAAAACATAGTGTAGAATACTGTCAGGGCTCCTAGGAACCTATCTATAAAACATAGTGTATGACACTTTCAGGGCTCCTAGGAACCTATCTATAAAACATAGTGTATGACACTTTCAGGGCTCCTAGGAACCTATCTATAAAACATAGTGTAGGACACTATCAGGGATCCTAGGAACCTATCTATAAAACATAGTGTATAACACTGTCAGGACTCCTAGGAACCTATCTATAAAACATAGTGTAGAATACTGTCAGGGCTCCTAGGAACCTATCTATAAAACATAGTGTATGACACTTTCAGGGCTCCTAGGAACCTATCTATAAAACATAGTGTATAACACTGTCAGGGCTCCTAGGAACCTATCTATAAAACATAGTGTATGACACTTTCAGGGCTCCTAGGAACCTATCTATAAAACATAGTGTATAACACTGTCAGGGCTCATAGGAACCTATCTATAATACATAGTGTAGAACACTGTCAGGGCTCCTAGGAACCTATCTATAAAACATAGTGTAGGACACTGTCAGGGCTCCTTGGAACCTATCTATAATACATAGTGTAGGACACTGTCAGGGCTCCTAGGAACCTATCTATAAAACATAGTGTATAACACTGTCAGGACTCCTAGGAACCTATCTATAAAACATAGTGTATGACACTGTCAGAGCTCCTAGGAACCTATCTATAAAACATAGTGTAGAACACTGTCAGGGCTCCTAGGAACCTATCTATAAAACATAGTGTATAACACTGTCAGGACTCCTAGGAACCTATCTATAAAACATAGTGTATGACACTGTCAGAGCTCCTAGGAACCTATCTATAAAACATAGTGTAAAACACTGTCAGGGCTCCTAGGAACCTATCTATAAAACATAGTGTATGACACTGTCAGAGCTCCTAGGAACCTATCTATAAAACATAGTGTAGAACACTGTCAGGGCTCCTAGGAACCTATCTATAAAACATAGTGTATAACACTGTCAGGACTCCTAGGAACCTATCTATAAAACATAGTGTATGACACTGTCAGAGCTCCTAGGAACCTATCTATAAAACATAGTGTATATACTGTCAGGGCTCCTAGGAACCTATCTATAAAACATAGTGTATGACACTGTCAGAGCTCCTAGGAACCTATCTATAAAACATAGTGTAGAACACTGTCAGGGCTCCTAGGAACCTATCTATAAAACAGTGTATGACACTGTCAGAGCTCCTAGGAACCTATCTATAAAACATAGTGTAGAACACTGTCAGGGCTCCTAGGAACCTATCTATAAAACATAGTGTATAACACTGTCAGGACTCCTAGGAACCTATCTATAAAACATAGTGTATGACACTGTCAGAGCTCCTAGGAACCTATCTATAAAACATAGTGTATATACTGTCAGGGCTCCTAGGAACCTATCTATAAAACATAGTGTATGACACTGTCAGAGCTCCTAGGAACCTATCTATAAAACATAGTGTAGAACACTGTCAGGGCTCCTAGGAACCTATCTATAAAACATAGTGTATAACACTGTCAGGACTCCTAGGAACCTATCTATAAAACATAGTGTATGACACTGTCAGAGCTCCTAGGAACCTATCTATAAAACATAGTGTAAAACACTGTCAGGGCTCCTAGGAACCTATCTATAAAACATAGTGTATGACACTGTCAGAGCTCCTAGGAACCTATCTATAAAACATAGTGTAGAACACTGTCAGGGCTCCTAGGAACCTATCTATAAAACATAGTGTATAACACTGTCAGGACTCCTAGGAACCTATCTATAAAACATAGTGTATGACACTGTCAGAGCTCCTAGGAACCTATCTATAAAACATAGTGTATGACACTGTCAGAGCTCCTAGGAACCTATCTATAAAACATAGTGTAGAACACTGTCAGGGCTCCTAGGAACCTATCTATAAAACAGTGTATGACACTGTCAGAGCTCCTAGGAACCTATCTATAAAACATAGTGTAGAACACTGTCAGGGCTCCTAGGAACCTATCTATAAAACATAGTGTATAACACTGTCAGGACTCCTAGGAACCTATCTATAAAACATAGTGTAGAATACTGTCAGGGCTCCTAGGAACCTATCTATAAAACATAGTGTATGACACTTTCAGGGCTCCTAGGAACCTATCTATAAAACATAGTGTATAACACTGTCAGGGCTCCTAGGAACCTATCTATAAAACATAGTGTATGACACTTTCAGGGCTCCTAGGAACCTATCTATAAAACATAGTGTATAACACTGTCAGGGCTCATAGGAACCTATCTATAATACATAGTGTAGAACACTGTCAGGGCTCCTAGGAACCTATCTATAAAACATAGTGTAGGACACTGTCAGGGCTCCTTGGAACCTATCTATAATACATAGTGTAGGACACTGTCAGGGCTCCTAGGAACCTATCTATAAAACATAGTGTATAACACTGTCAGGACTCCTAGGAACCTATCTATAAAACATAGTGTATGACACTGTCAGAGCTCCTAGGAACCTATCTATAAAACATAGTGTAGAACACTGTCAGGGCTCCTAGGAACCTATCTATAAAACATAGTGTATAACACTGTCAGGACTCCTAGGAACCTATCTATAAAACATAGTGTATGACACTGTCAGAGCTCCTAGGAACCTATCTATAAAACATAGTGTAAAACACTGTCAGGGCTCCTAGGAACCTATCTATAAAACATAGTGTATGACACTGTCAGAGCTCCTAGGAACCTATCTATAAAACATAGTGTAGAACACTGTCAGGGCTCCTAGGAACCTATCTATAAAACATAGTGTATAACACTGTCAGGACTCCTAGGAACCTATCTATAAAACATAGTGTATGACACTGTCAGAGCTCCTAGGAACCTATCTATAAAACATAGTGTATATACTGTCAGGGCTCCTAGGAACCTATCTATAAAACATAGTGTATGACACTGTCAGAGCTCCTAGGAACCTATCTATAAAACATAGTGTAGAACACTGTCAGGGCTCCTAGGAACCTATCTATAAAACAGTGTATGACACTGTCAGAGCTCCTAGGAACCTATCTATAAAACATAGTGTAGAACACTGTCAGGGCTCCTAGGAACCTATCTATAAAACATAGTGTATAACACTGTCAGGACTCCTAGGAACCTATCTATAAAACATAGTGTATGACACTGTCAGAGCTCCTAGGAACCTATCTATAAAACATAGTGTATATACTGTCAGGGCTCCTAGGAACCTATCTATAAAACATAGTGTATGACACTGTCAGAGCTCCTAGGAACCTATCTATAAAACATAGTGTAGAACACTGTCAGGGCTCCTAGGAACCTATCTATAAAACATAGTGTATAACACTGTCAGGACTCCTAGGAACCTATCTATAAAACATAGTGTATGACACTGTCAGAGCTCCTAGGAACCTATCTATAAAACATAGTGTAAAACACTGTCAGGGCTCCTAGGAACCTATCTATAAAACATAGTGTATGACACTGTCAGAGCTCCTAGGAACCTATCTATAAAACATAGTGTAGAACACTGTCAGGGCTCCTAGGAACCTATCTATAAAACATAGTGTATAACACTGTCAGGACTCCTAGGAACCTATCTATAAAACATAGTGTATGACACTGTCAGAGCTCCTAGGAACCTATCTATAAAACATAGTGTATGACACTGTCAGAGCTCCTAGGAACCTATCTATAAAACATAGTGTAGAACACTGTCAGGGCTCCTAGGAACCTATCTATAAAACAGTGTATGACACTGTCAGAGCTCCTAGGAACCTATCTATAAAACATAGTGTAGAACACTGTCAGGGCTCCTAGGAACCTATCTATAAAACATAGTGTATATACTGTCAGGGCTCCTAGGAACCTATCTATAAAACATAGTGTATGACACTGTCAGAGCTCCTAGGAACCTATCTATAAAACATAGTGTAGAACACTGTCAGGGCTCCTAGGAACCTATCTATAAAACAGTGTATGACACTGTCAGAGCTCCTAGGAACCTATCTATAAAACATAGTGTAGAACACTGTCAGGGCTCCTAGGAACCTATCTATAAAACATAGTGTAGAACATTGTTGTTCGTCAATCTCAAGTCACAGGGTCACATCATTCAATTACTGATGAGGAACAAAAGTGTATCCTGGCCCAACAGAGAGATTTTTCAGACTTATCAGCCAGCATCTACCAGCATTGAACTGGTAACTATATTTGTAAGTTAACTTTTGCCTTCAAGTCCTCAGTTGAGTCAGATGACCATTAATAAGGGTCTCCATATTATCGTCGAAACACATTATACATCTGGTGCTCAAAATGATTCATTTTGTGTAGTAAATTGTGTTGCTCATTGTGTTCTGTTGTCAGGATTTACCAGGGTTTTAGCCTCATGAGAGGTTTCTCACTCAAGAATGTCAGAAAGAAAGTGACAGGCTCTATTCCTAAAGAGACCAAGTTCTTAGTGGTTATTGACAGTCTCAGTTGGGGCAACTAGCTTAAGGGTGACAATTAGAGATGAGCGAACAGTGTTCTATCGAACACATGTTCGATCGGATATCAGGGTGTTCGCCATGTTCGAATCGAATCGAACACCACGTGGTAAAGTGCGCCAAAATTCGATTCCCCTCCCACCTTCCCTGGCGCCTTTTTTGCACCAATAACAGCGCAGGGGAGGTGGGACAGGAACTACGACACTGGGGGCATTGAAAAAAATTGGAAAAAGTCATTGGCTGCCGAAATCAGGTGACCTCCATTTTAGACGAATAGTGGATTTCAAATCCGGGTCATATGAGAATGTGAACTTTGTGACTATGAGACAGGGATAGCTGTACAGGCAGGGATAGCTAGGGATAACCTTTATTTAGGGGGGAATGTTATTAAAAATAACTTTTTGGGGCTCTATCGGGTGTGTAATTGTGATTTTTGTGAGATAAACTTTTTCCCATAGGGATGCATTGGCCAGCGCTGATTGGCCGAATTCCGTACTCTGGCCAATCAGTGCTGGCCAATGCATTCTATTAGCTTGATGAAGCAGAGTGTGCACAAGGGTTCAAGCGCACCCTCGGCTCTGATGTAGCAGAGCCGAGGCTGCACAAGGGTTCAAGCGCACCCTCGGCTCTGATGTAGGAGAGCCGAGGGTGCACTTGAACCCTTGTGCACCCTCAGCTCTGCTACATCAGAGCCGAGGGTGCGCTTGAACCCTTGTGCACACTCTGCTTCATCAAGCTAATAGAATGCATTGGCCAGCGCTGATTGGCCAATGTATTCTATTAGCCTGATGAAGTAGAGCTGAATGTGTGTGCTAAGCACACACATTCAGCTCTACTTCATCGGGCTAATAGAATGCATTGGCCAGCGCTGATTGGCCAGAGTACGGAACTCGACCAATCAGCGCTGGCTCTGCTGGAGGAGGCGGAGTCTAAGATCGCTCCACACCAGTCTCCATTCAGGTCCGACCTTAGACTCCGCCTCCTCCGGCAGAGCCAGCGCTGATTGGCCGAATTCCGTACTCTGGCCAATCAGCACTGGCTAATGCATTGTATTGGCTTGATGAAGCAGTGCTGAATGTGTGTGCTTAGCACACACATTCAGCTCTACTTCATCGGGCTAATAGAATGCATTGGCCAATCAGCGCTGGCCAATGCATTCTATTAGCGTGAACTGAGTTTGCACAGGGGTTCTAGTGCACCCTCGGCTCTGCTACATCAGATTGCTACATCTGATGTAGCAGTGCCGAGTGTGCATCAGATGTGTAGTTGAGCAAAACTGACTCAGCACTGCTAAGTCTGCATTCGCATAGGAATGCATTGGCCAGCCTTCGGCCAATCAGCGCTGGCTCTGCCGGAGGAGGCGGAGTCTAAGGTCGGACCTGAATGGAGACTGGTGTGGAGCTATCTTAGACTCCGCCTCCTCCAGCAGAGCCAGCGCTGATTGGTCGAGTTCCGTACTCTGGCCAATCAGCACTGGCCAATGCATTTCTATGGGGAAAAGTTAGCTTGCGAAAATCGCAAACTGACAGGGATTTCCATGAAATAAAGTGACTTTTATGCCCCCAGACATGCTTCCGCTGCTGTCCCAGTGTCATTCCAGGGTGTTGGTATCATTTCCTGGGGTGTCATAGTGGACTTGGTGACCCTCCAGACACGAATTTGGGTTTCCCCCTTAACGAGTTTATGTTCCCCATAGACTATAATGGGGTTCGAAACTCATTCGAACACTCGAACAGTGAGCGGCTGTTCGAATCGAATTTCGAACCTCGAACATTTTAGTGTTCGCTCATCTCTAGTGACAATATCTAACTTTGAGGGCACACAAAACCTAGAACAATGGCTCAGTCTGCCACATAGTCACAGGACACAGTCTCAGTCCTTGGTGACACATTATAGACACACTCCAGAGAGAGAGAGGGAGGAGGAGGGAGTGAGAGAGAGGGGAGGGAGAGAGGGAGGAGGAAGGAGTGTGAGAGAGAGGGGAGGGAGCAAGAGAGGGAGGAGGAGGGAGTGAGAGAGAGAGAGGGGAGGGAGCGAGAGAGGGAGGAGGAGAGAGTGTGAGAGAGAGGCGAGGGAGCAAAAGAGGGAGGAGGAGGGAGTGAGAGAGAGAGAGGGGTGGGAGCGAAAGAGGGAGGAGGAAGGAGTGAGATAGGGAGGAGGAGAGAGTATGAGAGAGAGGGGAGGGAGTGAGAGAGGGAGGAGAGAGTGTGAGAGAGAAGCGAGGGAGCGAGAAAGGGAGGAGGAGAGAGTGTGAGAGAGAGGGGAGAGAGTGAGAGAGGGAGGAGGAAAGAGTGTGAGAGAGAGGGGAGGGAGCGAGAGAGGGAGGAGGAGAGAGTGTGAGAGAGAGAGGGGAGGGAGCGACAGAGGGAGGAGGATAGAGTGTGTGAGAGAGGGGAGGGAACGAGAGAGGGAGGAGGAGAGAGTGTGAGAGAGAGGGGAGAGAGCGAGAGAGGGAGGAGGAGGGAGTGAGAGATGGAAGATGGATTGGAAGAGGGAGGTGGTGTGAGTCAGCTCTGAGTGAAGCCCAGGGCATCATAGTAGTTGTAGGACAACACAGAACAGGAATATGCCATGTAAACCAATGCAGAAGATGCCAGGAGCCCACAGAGAAACTCAAAACACTGCTATAGGTATTTGGTTGCACTTAATAACCTATTAATACCACTAACTCCCCTTTATAACACAATTTGGATGGTGCACCATACCTACCGGTGTATTCTAGCATCCAAAGAAACAGCTTCTCATAGCAATCTCAGGAGCATAAATGTAATAACAGCCACCAGGCGGTATCGCCACTCCAATACTGAACCCAACACAACTAGCATGAACCATAGTCATGAAGGGTTATACAAAAGCATCTTGTGTTTGTAACACGGTAAGGTGTTTCGCTTCTCTTGGATCGAGCCTTCGAAATGCAATATTAGCTGCGACAAAAGCGGAAAAACACAAAGTTAAGTAAACCCAGTCTATCGCTTCGCTGCACCATAGGAAGGCTCATGTATTCTAACAAAGAAAGAAAGAGAAGAAATCTAAAAACAAAGGTATCAAAGAACATTTCACAATACAATACGCACGCGGGAGATGGGAATAAAGACTTGTTATTTTCTCTGATTTATGACTGTGTGATTGGGGGAGGGGGGTTAAAGAGGATCTATAGATTTTTAGAAAATAAAATGTTCTCCAAAATTGTAATATTCTTATCAATATCGAGTCAGAGCTTCGATCTCAGATATTGAAACTCCATATTGGGTTTGTTTGTGTAGAAGTCCAGACCTCTGCTAAGGTTAGATCATCTTATTGTTCTGGTGATTTGGGTTTAGAGGAAATCTTTTCAGTTTATAGAGATCTTTCATGACGGTGCCTAAGGGAGAGGTCAGAGAAGGGGAAACAACAAACACTTTAGCACGGACACTAGGAACTTTTTAGCTCTGGTACTTTCCAATGGGGGTAAGATAAATTAACCCGGGCCAGGGACAGATTACTAGATGCCTATATGATGGGAAGAGGAGAGAAGCAATGAGGGATCCCAACATTGTAGTCAGTCCCAAGAATTACACCTGGAAACATTCACTAAAGAGTTCCTGCTTATCCTGGAATCTGTAATATATAAATATATATCACACCTGTCAGGATTATATTCACACCTAAATATATTATTACAATATTCAGTGATATTAAGTAAGAATCTAAAAGTGAAGTGAAAAGTAAATGAGTAAATATAGTGAAAAGTATTGGCCCCCCTGCAATTCTGTCAGATAATCCTCGGTGTCTTCCAGAAAATGATTACAAGCACAAACTCTTTGGTATTAATATCTTCATTTATTTTTCTTGCAATGAAAAAACACAAAAGAGAATGAAAAAAAGTCAAATCATTGATCATTTTACACAAAACTCCAAAACTGGTCCGGACAGAAGTATTGGCGCCCTCAGCCTAATACTTGGTAGCACAACCTTTAGACACAATAACTGCGCACAACCGCTTCCGCTAACCAGCAATGAGTTTCTTACAAGGCTCTGCTGGAATTTTAGTCCATTCTTCTTTGGCAAACTGCTCGCGGTCCCCCCTGAGATGTGAAGGGGGCCTTCTCCAAACTGCCACCAAGAGATCTCCCCTCCCCCACAGGTGTTCTATGGGATTCAGGGCTGGACTCATTGCTGCCACTTTACAAGTCTCCAGGGCTTTCTCTCACCACCATTTTCTAGTGCTGACCTGAAGTGTTTTGGGTCATTGTCCTGCTGGAAGACCCCTGACCTCTGAGGGAGACCCGGCTTTCTCACACTGGGCCCTACATGATGCTGCACAATGTGTTGGTAGTCTTCAGACTTCATAATGCCATGCACACAGTCAAGCAGTCCAGTGCCAGAGGCAGCAAAGCAACCCCAAACCATCAGGGACCTCCGCCATGTCTGGCTGTAGGGGGCGTCTTCTTTTCTTTGAAGGCCTCTTTTTTCCCTGTAAACTCTATGTTGAGGCCTTTTCCTACTTTTGTCTCATCTGACCAGAGAACATTCTTCCAGAACGTTTTTGGCTTTCTCAGGTAAGTTTTGGCAAACTCCAGCCTGGCTTATGTCTCTGGGTAAGAAGTGGGGTCTTCCTGGGTCTCCTACCATACAGTCCCTTCTCATTCAGACGCTGACACTGGATAGTACGGGGTGACACTGTTGTACCCTCGGACTGCAGGGCAGCTTGGACTTGTTTGGATGTTAGTCGAGGTTCTTTATCCACCATCCGCACAATCTTACGTTGAAATCTCTCGTCAATGTTTCTTTTCCGTCCACATCTAGGAAGGTTAGCCACAGGGCCATGGGCTTTACACTTCTTGATGACACTGTGCACAGTAGACACAGGAACATTCAGGTCTTTGGAGATGGACTTGTAGCCTTGAGATTGCTCATGCTTCCTCACAATTTCGCTTCTCAAGTCCTCAGACAGTTCTTTGGTCTTCTTTCTTTTCTCCATGCTCAATGTGGTCACACAAGGACACAGGACAGAGGTTGAGTCAACTTTAATCCATTTCAACTGGCTGCAAGTGTGATTTAGTTATTGCCACCACCTGTTAGGTGCCTCAGGTAACAGGTGCTGTTAGTGCTGTTAATTAGTTACAGTGCCAATACTTTTGTCCACCCCCTTTTTTATGTTTGCTGTGGAATTATATCCAATTTGGCTTTTTGACAATTCTTTTTGTGGTTTTCCATTGAAGACAAATTAAATGAAGATAATACCAAAGAATTTGTGATTACAATGATTTTCAGGAAGAAACTGAGTATTATCTGACAGAATTGCAGGGGTGCCAATACTTTTGGCCAACACTGTATATACAATCTGCTCCTCCTGCTCTATAACCTGCTGCCATGTATAAGGTTATACTATCTGATATCTCCCACCTTGAGAACTAATGGATCATTCACATTATAACAGTCCAATCATCCTTTCTCCATATCTAATATTAGGGCCTCCTCATGCACATTAGATGCTTTGCTGCTTCCATTGAAACTGGGCAGTTCGGACTCCTGTAATGTAATGTCTGTGGCCAGTAGAAGATGACTACGTTTGATGGATCTCATTCGGGTCCTCTGTAGATAGACTTTCATTCTTCTCCAGGACATAAATAGTCTTTCATCAGGAACAGGAGCTGAACTGCCTGGAAGAAGTCGTCTCCAGAGCCGGGAGAGTCGCATGAATTCTCAAGTAGAATCTGCAGAAAAATCAAAATGAATTGTTTTCCTGCAGCTGATCCTCGAGGGTCTTGGATGCCATTTAATTGCACTTGGCAGATCTCAGATAGAGAGTAAAATGCAGGTGCTGAGCTGAATGTTTTATTGTACTCGTATCCCATAAATGTGTTGGAGGGCTAATAAAACATTTTACTGATCAGAACTGCCTAAGCCTCTGGAGAAGGAGCCTGGCTGTAGAATATATTGATCACAATTACATTTCTCCGCTGTTTAAAGACTGTAAAGAAGTATATCTTCCAGACCCCTGGAGACGAGCACTGTGTACTTGGTTGTGGTCTTCATGATATGAGATGTAAGAAGAAGAACATACATGATCACGTACATGTAGACAAGATAGTATGTTCTCATTGCAAGGACTTTATCAGGCCGAGTTCACATCTGTGTTGGTAATCCTTTCGGGGGAGTCCACATGGGAACCCCCCTCCAAACGGACACATTTGCAAGTGGTGTGCAGTGAAAGCACACGGACCCTATAGACTATAATGGGGTCCATGTGCTTGCTGCCAGATCTCCGCAGGGAACATGCGGACAGGAAAGTACTTCACAATTGTGCGGAGATCTCGCGGCAAGCACATGGACCCCATTATAATCTATGGGGTCCGTGTGCTTTCACTGCGTTCAGTATTCTTTTCAGGGGTTCCCCATACACACTCCTCGAATGGATTACCAAACACAGATGTGAACCAAGGGGCACATGAACATTTCTTTGTTGCATTACTGTTCATTTCACAGCCAGTAAAATCATGCAAATATTGCAAATATTAATATACAGTATGAGGTTATTCCCAGGGGCATGCAAAAAAGCACATAATGGATCAAACCGGTTTTGCCTTGGGTTATTCCTAAGACCCTAGTTCTGGTTGTCCCCTGGTATCTATCCTTTAAGCCCCGTCTAGGTTGCCAAATCTTGAAGTGGCCCTGGTGTTTGACCGGGACTATGGTACAATGCACGAAAGAATCAGGCAAGTCAAGATCAGGACCGGCAGCATAAGTACACAGTAAACAAGCCGGAGGTCAGGACCGGTAGAAAAGTTACTTAAATCTGAAAGAGCGAAAAATGGTTAACTTTTGTAATATATTCCTGTTGGGATGGAAGAACTTCCTACAGAGAGGTGCAGCACTTTAAAATGGCTCCAAAGCCAGCAGATATACTAAAATTGGGAGGACACAGGGAAGATTAGCATTGCCCCTGAGCAAGGATGACATGCAAATTCATAAAGCATTCCTTATTAAAAAAAGAAAATATTGCTCCAGCATGTCTTAGTCCCCATGTAGCATCCCCACGTCCATGTATTCCATGTATGTACTTAGTCTACTAGTGTCTCTTCTATCCTGGCAAGGTACCTTGGGTTGGACTTCCTCATTGTTGGGTTGGATTTCCTCATTGTTGGGTTGGACTTCCTCACTGTTGGATTGGATTTCCTCATTGTTGGGTTGGACTTCCTCACTGTTGGGTTGGATTTCCTCATTGTTGGGTTGGATTTCCTCATTGTTGGGTTGGATTTCCTCATTGTTGGGTTGGACTTCCTCATTGTTGGGTTGGATTTCCTCATTGTTGGGTTGGATTTCCTCATTGTTGGGTTGGACTTCCTCACTGTTGGGTTGGATTTCCTCATTGATGGGTTGGATTTCCTCATTGTTGGGTTGGATTTCCTCATTGTTGGGTTGGACTTCCTCATTGTTGGATTGGATTTCCTCATTGTTGGGTTGGACTTCCTCACTGTTGGGTTGGATTTCCTCATTGTTGGGTTGGATTTCCTCATTGTTGGGTTGGATTTCCTCATTGTTGGGTTGGACTTCCTCATTGTTGGGTTGGATTTCCTCATTGTTGGGTTGGATTTCCTCATTGTTGGGTTGGATTTCCTCATTGTTGGGTTGGACTTCCTCATTGTTGGGTTGGATTTCCTCATTGTTGGGTTGGATTTCCTCATTGTTGGGTTGGACTTCCTCATTGTTGGGTTGGATTTCCTCATTGTTGGGTTGGATTTCCTCATTGTTGGGTTGGACTTCCTCACTGTTGGGTTGGATTTCCTCATTGTTGGGTTGGATTTCCTCATTGTTGGGTTGGACTTCCTCATTGTTGGGTTGGATTTCCTCATTGTTGGGTTGGATTTCCTCATTGTTGGGTTGGACTTCCTCACTGTTGGATTGGATTTCCTCATTGTTGGGTTGGACTTCCTCACTGTTGGGTTGGATTTCCTCATTGTTGGGTTGGATTTCCTCATTGTTGGGTTGGATTTCCTCATTGTTGGGTTGGACTTCCTCATTGTTGGGTTGGATTTCCTCATTGTTGGGTTGGATTTCCTCATTGTTGGGTTGGACTTCCTCACTGTTGGGTTGGATTTCCTCATTGTTGGGTTGGATTTCCTCATTGTTGGGTTGGATTTCCTCATTGTTGGGTTGGGCTTCCTCATTGTTGGGTTGGATTTCCTCATTGTTGGGTTGGATTTCCTCATTGTTGGGTTGGACTTCCTCACTGTTGGGTTGGATTTCCTCATTGTTGGGTTGGATTTCCTCATTGTTGGGTTGGATTTCCTCATTGTTGGGTTGGACTTCCTCATTGTTGGGTTGGACTTCCTCATTGTTGGGTTGGACTTCCTCATTGTTGGGTTGGATTTCCTCATTGTTGGGTTGGATTTCCTCATTGTTGGGTTGGAATTCCTCATTGTTGGGTTGGATTTCCTCATTGTTGGGTTGGATTTCCTCATTGTTGGGTTGGATTTCCTCATTGTTGGGTTGGATTTCCTCATTGTTTGGTTTGATTTCCTCATTGATTGGTTGGATTTCCTCATTGTTGGATTGGACTTCCTCATTGTTTGGTTGGATTTCCTCATTGTTGGGTTGGACTTCCTCATTGTTGGGTTGGATTTCCTCATTGTTGGGTTGGATTTCCTCAACCCAGCTTGAGCATATAGGAAAGCTAGACATGTTTCACAGCGGGCCTTTTCAGCTAGAATAATGAAAGATTCCAATTGTTCAAGGGGTTTTTCCTAGGATATGTCACCAATATGTGATTAGTGTGGATCCAAAAAGTGGAACCCCCACATATCAGCTGGTAGAACAGGCCACAGAATTCAGGCAGCAGTCTTTTCACTGAATACTAGGCACGGTGCCATACAAATGGATGTGTTCTTCTATCCCTTCCTAGTGTGGCTTTCGACCTTCTCCCATGAGACTGCCATTTGGAGTGTGCGGGTCAATGCAACATTAGTATGCTATCTCCCCAAGTATAGAGACATACTGTAGCATAGCCTGCTTCCCTTCACTACTTTAGATCAATATCCTTTGATTCTTTCCTAGGATACAACCCGCACCGTGCAGTACAGGATTACAACAGACAATGGGATTGCTATGGGGCCAGTAGTAGGAACGAAGTCCAGCACCAAACCTTTGCTGACCTAGTCTTGCAGCCATCTTTATGGACCCAGTAGACATAGAACGTGTTCCTCTATTATCACAAATATCAGTTTGCACCAACATGCACAGATAACATGAATCCCTCAGGACAGGGTTAAATTGTTCCAAAACCATTGCCGAAGATGTGACCAAGGACACCGATAATGTTATTTTTGTTGCTAGGGGGACATAATCTTGTTTTGGTTGTTTTGTGCACTTGTTATTTTAAAGGAGAACATTATGAAGAAAATTGCAGCTTTTTAACCCAATTTGTATTTGCAGAGTTACCATTCTGGATTAATAAGTAGCGTATACTTCAGCAAACGTTATATATTCTGCCTATTGATTCCATTTCGCCTGGGCTCATGGTGTGTAATAGTCATAGATTATCTCAGCTCTTCTTTAGGAGTTCTTGTTCTTTCCAATGGTCTACATTCCCTTTGTATTAGCAAAGCGCGGCCAGGAGTGGAAGGAACAATTGTTTGTCTCCCTTTTGTACATCTATGATAGTCCTCCCATCTGTGCACAGCTTCGGGTTCAGGGGCTCCAACACAAAATTTTTAAGAGGTCACCCACCTACCATGTACTATCTACACTGTCTACCAATAAGTATATGGACACCCATGCAAATGAAGATCTCTGCGGTCGTGATGTACGTTACGTCTTCCGCCGTTAAATAGGAAACAGCATTGGCGTTAGTCACATGTAAGATGCCACGAAGTGCAGAGTTGTCCGATTTCGAGAAAGGGGTAATTGTGGGGTACCACAGAAATGGTTAATCCTTAAGGGACATAGCAAGAGAACTGAATTACCCAAAAGCGACAGTGGCCTATGGGATTACGAAGTGGAAGGTGAACGGTGATCATGACATTAGATTTCAGGAAAACGTGATATTGATCTGTAGGGTTATACCTTCCAGGAGGTAGAGCTAGAGCACATAGAGATGGCTGAGGGTTCTTGTGCACAAACGTGAGCACCAACTGTATGTCAGTCCATGTATAATGGGGCTGCTTTTAATAGACACAATGGTGATTTGATTGTCTTTGTAGAATGGGAGGAAATCCACGCAATCATGGGGAAAACATACAAACTCCTTGCAGATGTTGTTCCTGGCGGGATTCGAACCCAGGACTCCAGTGCTGCAAGGGTGCAGTGACACTGTGTTGCCCCCCCTAAGGGCTCGTTCACATCAGCGTTGTGAACTCCGTAGTTCAGGTTTCCGTTTCCTGCCTAAAACAGAGCAGGAGATGGAAACCTGCAGGAGTCTTTCTCACCTATTCATTTGAAAGAGATGTCCGGCCGTGAGCGGCGGTGAGCGTTTTAGGCTCTCCGCCGCGAAACCGGGTTTTATAATCTGGACACAGAGTCGGACATGCAGTACTCTGTGTCCGGATAAAAAAATCCGGTTTCGCGGCGGAGAGCATAAAACGCTCACCGCCGCTCATGGCCGGACCCGGTCTGGCATGCAGAAGACGGAAAGCACAGAACGGACAGATGAACGCAGGTGTGAACCTAGCGTCAATAGTAATTGTTGCCACCTCATGGTGTCAATGATGTCAACTTTTTCCCATCCTCAATAAGTCACATGATTACTGTCGGACCTCCTTCTGGTAGCATGGGTTGCTATGCAAATTAGAAGTCTTTTTGTTGAGTGTGTTGGTTTAGGGTGACGTTGTGTCCCCTTATCTACTTGGCCCCCTATGAAAATGCTGTGTATACAAAACTGCAACCATCTTGTGTCCAAAGCCAAAGGTTAAAGAGGTTGTCTAGTAAAGAGGTCTTTGGGCCCCCTTAGGATACGGGATCAAGTACCTTTGTTACCTTTGTACCCCATATCGCTATGTCCCTCCCCATGTTCTGCCTCATCTTCTCTGTCCCCCTGCTCCTCCTCCTCTTGCACTCACATAATCTGCCCCTATAGCCCTCCTCTCTCTATATCGCCCATAGTTCTCCTGTCTCTAACACTTCAGTCCCGATGCCGCCATTACCTTCCACAATGTTATCAGCAGCACCTTTGGTAACATCATCCTCACAGTCTAAGGTTCTGTAAGGTCCATTTTGGTATTTGATCTGCATTGTTTTGCAGAAACAGGGACTAGACATGGGTACAGGGACTAGACAAGGGCGACCACATTAGCAATAGCATATATCTATCAGCTGTGAGCAGGAGATCTCAATACCTACCAAGAACTACCACATGTATCATGATAGCTGACTATGTCCCCCACCTCTGCAAAAATTTCTGCTTGTTATATCTACATGCTGTGACCCCCCCTCCTCGTGTCCTACAACCAAGTCAGCTGTATTATTATTATTATTATTATTATTATTATTAACATCACTCCGCACAGAGAACTAAATGATCCTGCAGTATGTCTGTGTTTCTTTCTTTTTTAGTTGCTATGATTCCTAGGATTTCTCTGCCATGAGCTTGTATGTGTTTCTCTCCTGTTATATACTACTGTACCATCTATGAAACTGTATCACTGAAATTTCCCCATTGTGGGACTATTAAAGGAATATCTTATCTTATCTTATTGAGATTGTACTGCAATGACTGCCTTGTATAGCTTAATGTTGGGCTGTTGCTTTAGGGTGACATTGTGTCCCCTTATCTACTTGGCCCCATGCGCAACTGCTGTGTATACAAAACTGCAACCACCTTGTGTACAAAGCCAAAGGTTAAAGAGGTTGTCCAGTAAAGAGGTCTTTGGGCCCCATTAGGCTACGGGGTCAAGTACCTTTGCTACCTTTGCACCCCATATTGCTATGTCCCTGCCTGATCCTCTCTCCTTCCCATGCCGGGACTTGCCATGTTGGATTGGTTCCCTGGACTAATCCCTGGCCTCCGCAGTCTCTGGGGAGGGACCGATGATGTCACATAAGTCACCGATTTCTTCTCCTCCATTCCTAAGTCCAGTGAATGGTCTCAGCCGTCACACGAGCTTCTCGGATTCCAGTCCATTGAGTTCCAGCCTAAGAGAGAACCGGGATGTGGACTGAAAAATGGAGGTCAATATTTCTGATTTTGTTTTACCCCCACCCCCGCTGAGCTTTCCCTAAATCTTTAACGTCGTAGAATGAATTTGAGTCGCAGTATTCAAAAAAGTAAAACATAAAATCCCATAAACCACTACAAAAAAAATATAACGCGGCGTAAATCATTTTTTAATCAGTCCAATTAATCGCAATTCCTCGCAACGTCTCTTCCAGCTCCGAAGCTTCAGCCTGATATTCTTTTCAGCAATTGACATCATTTCTTAGAAAGCAAATCCCTGATGCCGTCTAATCCGATAGACAGATACAGCGCCTATAAACATGTATAGAGAGATACGCTGTATACCTATGGAGGTTGTGATGCCTGACCCGCTCCATAGGGATACATGGATTGTTCCAGCACAACAGTGCGGCTCCTTCTTCTTGCAGATGTCCCATAGCTATAGACACGGCTGCCGTCTGTGTTGCTATGATGACACTTGTAAGAGCGGTTTGACACTGAAGACATGAATAGAGCTTAAGCTTGCACCATGCATAGCCGGACATCATTACTGGGATTAGTGCTGTTCTACTCGCCATCCCCTGTAATGACTGCAGCACTATAGTAAGAGCAGGGCACTTTTCTCACTGGGTTCCTTATCTTGCTCTCTGCTGCATCTTGAGTGAGCTGGCCAATTGTCTCAGCAGCAGCAGCAGCAGCGGTGGCGGTGGCGGTGGCGGCATCATCTGCACCACTACTCTCTGCTGTAACAGGTTGCCTTTCTGTTGCAGAGATGCTCAGAGCTTGGTGAAATGTTGGGAACTAAGCTTGTCTCTCTCTTCAATGTTCACACAGCATAGAAGAAGCCGAGGTGATTGTGTCTGGAGCCGAAGAAGCTGAAGGCGGTGTGACTTATTGAATGAAGTCTTTGGAGCATCCCCTGCAGACACTTCCCATCTCCTACTGCATAGTGTGAAGTGGTGAGTGCACACAAACAGCTGGCGTTGTCACCTTAACTACTTGGACCGAGACTTTGTTACATTTCAGGGGTATTTTGGAGCTTTTTGTATCAACCAATAAGTAAATATTTATTGTGCAACAATGTACTTTGTATATGTGGTATTGATAGTTGTAGTTGTCTAGGCGTGTATCCATGTGTTTGTTCCTGTGTGTATATGTTTGTGTTTCCTTGTGTGTGTATATGTGTATTTGTTCCTGTGGGTATATATATTTGTGTGTGTTTATTTTTTTTTTTGTGTGTGTGTGTATATGTATGTTTGTTTGTATAGGTATATAGGTGTGTATGTATTTGGTGATATATATACATATATATATATATATATATATATATATATATATATATATATGTATGTATTTGTTCATATGTTTAAATGTGTGTTTGTTCTTATGTGTATACATGTGTATGTTTGTTTATGACTATACATGTGTGTATATATGTGTGTGTTCACTTAGGTGTATATGTGTGTATGTACTTGTTGATATGTGTGTGTATTTGGTGATATGCGTATATACAGTATATGTGTAAGTATTTGGGGATATGTGTGTATATTTGTGTATGTATTTGGTGATATTTGTATATTTCTGTATGTATTTGGTGATATGTGTGTGTGTGTGTGTGTGTGTAAACATATATATATATATATATATATATATATATATATATATATATATATATATATATATTTGTTCATATGTCTAAGTGTATGTGTTTGTTCATGTGTGTATACATGTATATGTCTAAGTCTATACATACAGTATATATACTCTTGTTGTATCTCCCTTACAGTCAGTGTTCCTCCCTCCAGCACTCCACTAGTTAACCTTATATCACTACTTTGGGGTGCACTACAGATACTACAATAGATAAATATATCTGTAACATCACTCAGCAGATATTGTACCGTAATAATCTCACCCTCAGGTCTTCGACTCCGCGAAGAACAAAACATGATTTGCAAACTATTGGACCAGAACAGGTTACAACAGCTGGAGGTAGAGGACACGATACTGCGCAGGTTCACATGTACACCCCGCACATCCCTTTAAGAACCCTACGTACAGTACAATATTCTGTAGTCGCCCTTTCAGTTGTTTTCTGTGCAGGGTAATTGTAGTGTTTTTTTCTATGATGTATTCCCTGTTTTGTTATTAGATAAGTCTCTGCCCCGTGGCGCACCAATGGCTATGCAGATACATTACGTATACAACACGGAGAGTCTTAGCAAACTCCTTAGGTGTTCTATGTATCAGTCGGGGGAATTCAGTGGCTTATTGTGTTTTTAGCTTTTGGCGGTTTATATAGGCGCAGAGTGGTGTGCAAAAGTTTTAGGCATGAAAATGCATGAGATATGTCTTGCCTTGGGTTGTTAGAGAATGCTGGGAGTTGTAGTTTCCAAACTCCTTGACCATAGCGATACCTATAGAATGTTTTATCCAACTCTAGTTTTGTAGAGAAGACAAACATTGTTGCTTTTGTTGAGTGTGAAGATGAACATTTATGGGATTCCTATACAGTCATATCTATGTTTGATATTCAGTGACTAGGGCTACATACGGTGACTTTGACTATATGGCGGTGTCCTCATCGTATGTTATGAATGTGACTGCGGTAGTGTTACACACACAATATGACGTGAGGTTTTCTGGTGACTGGCGAGCCACATCGAGAACTCATTGACTTCACTACTCGGCTCAACATTGCGTTGTGTCTGGATCTAAGTCGCCATGTTGTCTTAGCCTAAAGTATATGGCAATGATTAAGTATGTGAATAACACACTACTTGTCTTCTGAAGGTTACAAGAGGTAACCTACAACACCAACAACCTCTACGACTTCACCAATGCCTGTGGAATTTTTGGACACAACCTTAATGTCCGATAGGATATTATTGTGTCCGTAACATCGATGTCGATCTTTACGGCGGGCCGTCCATTGGTATCCACTTGCGTCCATTTTTTGTATCCATTAAATGAATCGAACCTAACATGGTATTACCAGTGGACCAGCCAAGCTTCATTCACATTTGTTGGTAGCAAGGGCCCACCAGTAGTACTGAGCGACCGGGATCGGGAAAGATCAGCAATCAAGCAAATTTCATGATCGGGATCAGCTGGAAAATGATCGAAAATCGGTTTTTAAAAAGGATCCTGAAATCTCAAGACCGGCTCAACCCTACCCACCAGTGAATTCATTCTATTGGCCGATTACACAGCTAAATGCAAATATTATTCCGCCTCCCATGTTTTCAGTATTACCCTGCTACTTAGACCTTGCCTTAGTTTAGGGCCCTCATAGCCCTGTGATTGGTGATGGGCCCACAGTGACAGTACGGAGATGGGGCTCTGGTCATCCTGCTCTGTATCACGCTGTTATCTCAGTCATCCAATGCATCGACATAAAAATCTGAGTAGTTTGTTAAACGTCCTACCCAATCTATTATGTGAGCACATAGGCTTTGTGTGATGCCGCAGTGCAGTGACAGTGTTGTTCCAAGCACACTCTTGAAGTGTGTGTGTGTGTTCCATAGTGTACATTCCATAATGTGCGTTCTATAGTGTGCATTCCATAGTGTACGTTCCATAGTGCATGTTCCATAGTGTGCACTCCATACTGTATATTCCATATTGTCAATTCGATAGTGTACGTTCCATACTGTGAGTTCCATAGTGTACATTCCACAGTGTGGTTTCCATAGTGGGTGCTTCATAGTCGCTCACTCAGTTAAATTGAACTAATTTGAACACCAGAACCAGCATATCACCCCAGCCCTGCAGATAGATAGGTTACTGTCACCAGAACCAGCATATAACCCCAGCCCTGCAGATAGATAGTAGATAGGTTACTATCACCAGACCCAGCATATCATCCCAGCCCTGCAGATAGATAGGTTACTGTCACCAGAACCAGCATATCACCCCAGTCCTGCAGATAGATAGGTTACTGTCACCAGAACCAGCATATCACCCCAGCCCTGCAGATAGATAGGTTACTGTCACCAGAACCAGCATATCACCCCAGCCCTGCAGATAGATAGGTTAGTGTCACCAGAACCAGCATATCACCCCAGTCCTGCAGATAGATAGGTTACTGTCACCAGACCCAGCATATCACCCCAGCCCTGCAGATAGATAGGTTACTGTCACCAGACCCCAGCATATCACCCCAGCCCTGCAGATAGATAGGTTAGTGTCACCAGACCCAGCATATCACCCCAGTCCTGCAGATAGATAGGTTACTGTCACCAGAACCAGCATATCACCCCAGCCCTGCAGATAGATAGGTTACTGTCACCAGACCCCAGCATATCACCCCAGCCCTGCAGATAGATAGGTTAGTGTCACCAGACCCAGCATATCACCCCAGTCCTGCAGATAGATAGGTTACTGTCACCAGAACCAGCATATCACCCCAGCCCTGCAGATAGATAGGTTAGTGTCACCAGAACCAGCATATCACCCCAGTCCTGCAGATAGATAGGTTACTGTCACCAGAACCAGCATATCATCCCAGCCCTGCAGATAGATAGGTTAGTGTCACCAGAACCAGCATATCACCCCAGTCCTGCAGATAGATAGGTTACTGTCACCAGACCCAGCATATCACCCCAGCCCTGCAGATAGATAGGTTACTGTCACCAGACCCCAGCATATCACCCCAGCCCTGCAGATAGATAGGTTAGTGTCACCAGACCCAGCATATCACCCCAGTCCTGCAGATAGATAGGTTACTGTCACCAGAACCAGCATATCACCCCAGCCCTGCAGATAGATAGGTTAGTGTCACCAGAACCAGCATATCACCCCAGTCCTGCAGATAGATAGGTTACTGTCACCAGAACCAGCATATCATCCCAGCCCTGCAGATAGATAGGTTAGTGTCACCAGACCCAGCATATCACCCAGCCCTGCAGATAGATAGGTTAGTGTCACCAGAACCAGCATATCACCCCAGCCCTGCAGATAGATAGGTTACTGTCACCAGAACCAGCATATCACCCAGCCCTGCAGATAGATAGGATACTGTCACCAGAACCAGCATATCACCCCAGCCCTGCAGATAGATAGGTTAGTGTCACCAGAACCAGTATATCACCCCAGCCCTGCAGATAGATAGGTTACTGTCACCAGACCCAGCATATCACTCCAGCCCTGCAGATAGATAGGTTACTGTCACCAGAGCCAGTATATCACCCCAGCCCTGCAGATAGATAGGTTACTGTCACCAGAACCAGCATATCACCCCAGTCCTGCAGATAGATAGGTTACTGTCACCAGAACCAGCATATCACCCCAGCCCTGCAGATAGATAGGTTAGTGTCACCAGACCCAGCATATCACCCAGCCCTGCAGATAGATAGGTTAGTGTCACCAGAACCAGCATATCACCCCAGCCCTGCAGATAGATAGGTTACTGTCACCAGACCCAGCATATCACCCAGCCCTGCAGATAGATAGGTTACTGTCACCAGAACCAGCATATCACCCCAGCCCTGCAGATAGATAGGTTAGTGTCACCAGAACCAGTATATCACCCCAGCCCTGCAGATAGATAGGTTACTGTCACCAGAACCATCATATCACCCAGCCCTGCAGATAGATAGGTTAGTGTCACCAGACCCAGTATATCACCCCAGCCCTGCAGATAGATAGGTTAGATTGACCAGAACCAGCATATCACCCCAGCCCTGCAGATAGATAGGTTAGTGTCACCAGAACCAGCATATCACCCAGCCCTGCAGATAGATAGGTTACTGTCACCAGAACCAGTATATCACCCCAGTCCTGCAGATAGATAGGTTACTGTCACCAGAACCATCATATCACCCAGCCCTGCAGATAGATAGGTTAGTGTCACCAGACCCAGTATATCACCCCAGCCCTGCAGATAGATAGGTTAGTGTCACCAGAACCAGTATATCACCCCAGCCCTGCAGATAGATAGGTTACTGTCACCAGAACCATCATATCACCCATCCCTGCAGATAGATAGGTTAGTGTCACCAGACCCAGCATATCACCCCAGCCCTGCAGATAGATAGGTTACTGTCACCAGAACCAGTATATCACCCCAGTCCTGCAGATAGATAGGTTAGTGTCACCAGACCCAGTATATCACCGCAGCCCTGCAGATAGGTAGGTTACTGTCACCAGAACCATCATATCACCCAGCCCTGCAGATAGATAGGTTAGTGTCACCAGAACCAACATATCACCCCAGTCCTGCAGATAGATAAGTTAGTGTCACCAGACCCAGCATATCACCCCAGCCCTGCAGATAGATAGGTTACTGTCACCAGAACCAGTATATCACCCCAGTCCTGCAGATAGATAGGTTACTGTCACCAGACCCAGTATATCACCGCAGCCCTGCAGATAGGTAGGTTACTGTCACCAGAACCATCATATCACCCAGCCCTGCAGATAGATAGGTTAGTGTCACCAGAACCAGCATATCACCCCAGTCCTGCAGATAGATAAGTTAGTGTCACCAGACCCAGCATATCACCCCAGCCCTGCAGATAGATAGGTTACTGTCACCTGGACCAGCATATCACCCCAGCCCTGCAGATAGATAAGGTAGTGTCACCAGAACCAGCATATCACCCCACCCCTGCAGATAGATAGGTTAGTGTCGCCAGAACCAGCATATCACCCCAGTCCTGCAGATAGATAGGTTACTGTCACCAGAACCAGCATATCACCCCAGCCCTGCAGATAGATAGGTTAGTGTCACCAGAACCAGCATATCACCCCAGCCCTGCAGATAGATAGGTTAGTGTCACCAGAACCAGCATATCACCCCAGCCCTGCAGATAGATAGGTTACTGTCACCAGAACCAGCATATCACCCCAGCCCTGCAGATAGATAGGTTACTGTCACCAGAACCAGCATATCACCCCCAGCCCTGCAGATAGATAGGTTAGTGTCACCAGAACCAGCATATCACCCCAGCCCTGCAGATAGATAGGTTAGTGTCACCAGAATAAGTATATAACCCCAGCCCTGCAGATAGGTTAGGGTCCCCTGAGTCAAACAGTCTTTTCCTCTTGTAAATCGCTGCCTCTGTTGCTGAGATGTCTCTAGTTTTGTCAGTATTCTGGCTTCTGGTGACAGATGTGCCTTACTAAGCAGTCAATTAATAGATTATTGTAAGAGATCCCAAATATCCCGAGAAACACCGCATGGCCAGAGTCGTTTGTATGACATACAGGCTGGATGTACATGTTTTGGTCATATATGAGCCTCTGTCTGAAATCGTGTCTTGTCTTGATCCCATATTTTTTATGCCAGTGACTTTGTAACTGTGACAACAGACTATCACACCTGAGTGCACAAATAGAACGTCTGGAGATCCGTCACATTGGATCTCTGTCACCTGCTAAGGCTCCGGCTAGGCAGAGATATTTAGTAGTAACGTACTTGTGTCCTTCCGAACCAATCCTCTTGGCTGGAGATATCCTGAGATAAGCGTGACTCCTGACAAAGCCCAACGCAGCAGGGTTCCTAAAATGTTATATAGGGGTCATATCAGACGACCTTTCTGTTTGATTCTGGCAGCCTAATCTCATGTCTATATACCCCGGACAACGCAAAGAGACATTTTGCTCCCCCCCCCAACTCTTAGCTCTTATGCATTCCATATCATGTCGCTGGGGTCCCCAGGAGGGCAGAAGGGGAGCAGGAATGGGGATCGGTAAGTAAGGCGAACCCCAACAAACATTGCTATCATTTCAGACCCCAGAGAATAAAGCGTGGAGGTCTAAGGAAGATGAGGAAACATAAAAACAGTGTTACTCACCTCTCCTGTGCTTCCGCAGTCTCTTGGCAGTCTTCTGGCCTCTTATGCGTTGCAACGCTGACCTGGCTCATGTGACATCTGTGCCAACACTGAAGTGGGCCAAAAGTAGTAGGGAGTGCGCCGTAGCCCAGGAGAGATAAGTAACATTGTTTTTATGTTTGTCACCTTCCAAGATCTACAATCATTAGAGAGTATAATAATTGTTCATGGGTGGTCCACTATGGGGCATAATACTGTGTGCAGGAGCCACTATGGGACATAATACTGTGTGCAGGGGCCACTATGGGACATAATACTGTGTGCAGGGGCCACTATGGGGCATAATACTGTGTGCAGGGGCCACTATGGGGCATAATACTGTGTGCAGGGGACACTATGGGGCATAATACTGTGTGCAGGGGCCAGTCTGGGACATAATACTGTGTGCTGGGGCCACTATGGGGCATAATACTGTGTGCAGGGGCCACTATGGGGCATAATACTGTGTGCAGGGGCCAGTCTGGGACATAATACTGTGTGCAGGGGCCACTATGGGACATAATACTGTGTGCAGGAGCCACTATGGGACATAATACTGTGTGCAGGAGCCACTATGGGGCATAATACTGTGTGCAGGGGCCACTATGGGACATAATACTGTGTGCAGGAGCCACTATGGGGCATAATACTGTGTGCAGGGGCCACTATGGGGCATAATACTGTGTGCAGGGGCCAGTCTGGGACATAATACTGTGTGCAGGGGCTACTATGGGGGATAATACTTTGTGTAGGGGCCACTATGGGGCATAATACTGTGTGCAGGGGCCACTATGGGGGATAATACTGTGTGCAGGGGCCACTCTGGGACATAATACTGTGTTAAGAGGCCACTATGGGGCATAATACTGTGTGCAGGGGCCACTATGGGACATAATACTGTGCAGGGGCCACTATGGGGTATAATACTG
Organism: Leptodactylus fuscus; assembly: GCF_031893055.1. Taxonomy (NCBI): domain Eukaryota; kingdom Metazoa; phylum Chordata; class Amphibia; order Anura; family Leptodactylidae; genus Leptodactylus; species Leptodactylus fuscus. The sequence goes on from NC_134270.1 coordinate 15,814,170, forward strand.
TGTGCAGGGGCCACAAAGAGACATAATACTGTGTGCAGGGGTCACTATGGGACATAATACTGTGTGCAGGGACCACTATGGGGGATAATACTGTGTGCAGGGGCCACTATGGGGCATAATACTGTGTGCAGGGGCCACTATGGGACATAATACTGTGTATAGGGGCCACTAAGGGACATAATACTTTGTACTGGGGCCACTATGGGGGATAATACTGTGTGCAGGGGCCACTATGGGACATAATACTGTGCAGGGGCCACTATGGGGTATAATACTGTCTGCAGGGGCCACTATGGGATATAATACTGTGTGCAGGGGCCACTAAGGGACATAATACTGTGTGCAGGGGCCACTATGGGGCATAATACTGTGTACAGGGGCCACTAAGGGACATAATACTGTGTACAGGGGCCACTATGGGGTATAATACTGTGTGCAGGGGCCACTATGGGGGATAATACTGTGTGCAGGGGCCACTAAGGGACATAATACTGTGTACAGGGGCCAATATGGGGTATAATACTGTGTGCAGGGGCCACTATGGGGTATAATACTGTGTGCAGGGGCCACTATGGGGTATAGTACTGTGTGCAGGGGCCACTATGGGGGATAATACTGTCTGCAGGCATCACGGTGGGACATAATACTGTGTACAGGGGCCACTATGGGACATAATACTGTGTGCAGGGGCCACTATGGGGGATAATACTGTGTTAAGAGGCCACTATGGGGCATAATACTATGTGCAGGGGACACGGTGTGGACATAATTCTGTTTGCAGGGGTCACAGTGGGACATAATACTGTGTGCAGTGGCCACAGTAGGACATTATACCGTGTTGAAGGGCCACTATGGGACATTATATTGTCTGGAGGTCACTTTGGGACATTATAGTGTGTGTACATAGAGCGTTATATTGTGTGGGAGACAAGAAAGGGGGTGCTATGCCATGGGGGCAGTGAGCCCAAGTCAAAAATTTGCTGGGGGGGCCCAGTCTTGCTAGTTACACCACTGACTACATCTGTAAGACTGGTGACATGTGCACATTATATACAGTAGTACAGCTATAAGAAAATATACTGTATACACAATATCCAATATATATATATATATATATATATACATATATATTACAAATCCATATGCACAATTCACATGCATACATAAAACTGTCCCAGACAGAACTTCCTCATGGATTAAGTTACAACAGCCGGTAAGAAGTTCCAGCTGTTGTAACTTTTTGGAGTAAAATCAAAAATAGGAAGTGGAAGGGCAGTCCCATGTCCTGTATATTCTCTACCTGACTATGCCTAATGTAAGTGCCCCAACTGCGGAAAGGTACAAAAGTAAGTTTGAGATACATCAATGGTTAGGTCTAGAGATGAGCGAATAGCATTTGAAACTCTAGTTTCGAATACCTCACCCCATAGGAATGAATCGAAGTGGCTGGTGCGCTGCAGGTACTGGCGGCCGGTGCTTAACCCCTTCGTGATCGGCCACTCCCATTCATTCCTATGGGAGCGGAGGTATTCGAATCTAGGATTCGAATACTATTCGCTCAACACTAGTTAGGTCCATGTGTAGAATCTTTGTATAAATGTCTCCATCTCAGTCTGATTTTCGCTTTGAGCCAGGTAGGATTTTTTTCCGCTTTCCCTTTTAGGAATAGTTTATACAATGGATTTTTATTACATTTAATGTTCACCCACGTTTTCCGTGATCTTTCCGCTCTACTTGTACTCGATATATTTATCTTTATTTTATACAAGTACATAAGCATACTACATAATAGCCATAAAATATAATAGCCATACTGTATAATAGTCATACAATAACCATACTATATAATAGCCATACAATAACCATACTATATAATAGCCATACAATAACCATACTATATTCAGTGTTGGCCAAAAGTATTGGCCCCCCTGCAATTCTGTCAGATAATACCCAGTTTCTTCCAGATAATGATTACAAGCACAAACTCTTTGTTAATATCTTCATTTATTTTGCTTGCAATGAAAAAACACAAAAGAGAATGAAAAAAAAGTGAAATCATTGATCATTTTACACAAAACTCCAAAACTGGGCCGGACAGAAGTATTGGCGCCCTCAGCCTAATATTTGGTAGCACAACCTGTAGACACAATAACTGCGCACAACCGCTTCCGCTAACCAGCAATGAGTTTCTTACAAGGCTCTGCTCTCCTGAGATGTGAGGTCTCCTACCATACAGTCCCTTCTCATTCAGATGCTGACGCTGGATAGTACGGGGTGACACTGTTGTACCCTCGGACTGCAGGGCAGCTTGGACTTGTTTGGATGTTAGCCGAGGTTCTTTATCCACCATCCGCACAATCTTGCGGTGAAATCTCTCGTCAATGTTTCTTTTCCGTCCACATCTAGGGAGGTTAGCCACAGTGCCATGGGCTTTACACTTCTTGATGACACTGCGCACGGTAGACACAGGAACATTCAGGTCTTTGGAGATGGACTTGTAGCCTTGAGATTGCTCAGGCTTCCTCACAATTTTGCTTCTCAAATCCTCAGAAGGTTCTTTGGTCTTCTTTCTTTTCTCCATGCTCAATGTGGTACACACAAGGATACAGGACAGAGGTGGAGTCAACTTTAATCCATTTCAACTGGCTGCAAGTGTGATTTAGTTATTGCCACCACCTGTTAGGTGCCTCAGGTAAGTAACAGGTGCTGTTAATTACAAAAATTAGAGAAGCATCATATGATTTTTCAAACTGTGCCAATACTTTTGTCCACCCCATGTTTGCTGTGGAATTATATCCAATTTGGCTTTTTGACAATTCTTTTTGTGGTTTTCCATAGAAGACAAATTTAATGAAGAAAATAATACCAAAGAATTTGTGATTGCAATCATTTTCTGGAAGAACATGAGTATTATCTGACAGAATTGCAGGGGTGCCAATACTTTTGTCCAACACTTTAATAGCCATATTAGCCATATAATAACCATACTATATACTAGCCATACTACAATAGTAAACTAGGCTGCAATTAATTCCTAGATGAATTGTCAGAAAGTCTTTTAGCATCATATACTGTAGATGAGAACAACCTATAGACATTTCGGCCTGACAGTGGGCATTACCTTGGAGGTTTGTAGACAGTCTTTGCGGTCTCTCTGTGACCTGATCTTATAGTTCTGATCTACAGTTCAGAGTTCACTGGGATAAAATCCATTAGTGGGGAAAAAAACTCCTAAGAGAGCTGTAATTTCCCAGTCTATATGGTGATAGTTTTATAATGAAGTCCCACAAATTGCATTGCGTGAGGGTTCCTGGATATTGCACTTGAGTCTGGGGGATATTAAAGGGGTTTTCCCATCTTCATGTTTTTGCTTTGCCTGCTGTTTCTTCTTCTTCTTTACTGTATTGCTTAGTCAAAGACGCCTCCCCCGAGCTTGCTGAAAAGAACTCTATGAAGTATCACAATACTATTATGATGACTAGGAATCTAATAGAAATGTTTATCAAATAATATGAAGATTCTTGTAGAGAATGGACTCAGTGTTATCTCTTTTTTTACATAGATAATAGACAGGGCTGTATCAGCAAACTGCAGTTATCTGTAGGTAACAGTGAGAGCAGAGAGTAACTTTAGTAACTTTTTTAGTGAATCCCAACCACAATACGTGCATCGGAAATGCTGCAATTTCCAAAACTGCAATGCAGTATGTCAATTATACCTACGGAAGCCTAAAGATATAATTGAAGCTGAAGTCTCTGCAAACCTTCTGTGAAAAGTGCTGCGGGAAAAAAGCCGCAACGCGTTTCCACCACAGTTTTTACCGCAGCGCATTTCGGCTTCGGAACGTTACGTGGGGCCTTGGCCAAATATTATATAACTTACTGGATGGCCCCTATCGCTTACTGTTTCAGGCTAAGCCCGTAGGTCACAGATCCATAGCTTGTATTATCCCGCAGCAGACCTGCTTACGGGGAGCAACTAAAATCAGCTACTTTTTGGCAGAAGTTTGCAAGAATGTAACCTGCTGCTCCAGATACTTTGTTGCAAGATTTTTTTAACAATGTGCCGATGGCTTTGATTATATCCCATCCACTACACTGGTACTCATCAGGTTAGCCGCCGGCGATTCCGCCAACAAGTAGCCCACTGCGACTACGCTCACGCGGCGCCAGCCTTAGGCTACAACTCATCTCTTATCGTAACTGAACGGGGGGAAAAAAAATATCAGCCTACTTAAGAGATCTATCCTTTCCGCTCCTTCTGAGTAAGTGTAAGCGTGCGAGACAGATTCTCCATTTAACCCTTTCCGTGGCTCTTAGACTGTCTCTTATTAATGTGGACGCCTACGCCTAGGAAAAGAGATCACTGCCATTAGCTCGTACGCCGGGGTCTACGACTGTCTGGATAGTCTTTTATACTGTTGTCAAGCTCGCTGCCTTCTGTAATGCTTTCCTGCTGCTTTCGTGGCGTATGGTGTGGCGTTGCTAGGCAACACAATTTAATGAATGGCGCTATACTCCCCATCGGCTGCGTTCAGGGATGTATAGTGTTTACTACCGCGCACTCGTACGGATACTAAATGGCACAAAGTGAATGCTCATTATTGCCGGAGACTTAGGCTATATAATCCCGTAGTGCACGGCCGTATAGATTAGTGACGTATAATCCGCATATATACCATTTAACCCATTCTTGATATTCGCGGCATTGCGAAAAATAATTAAAAATTCGTTAAGTGTTCCATAAACAGCGACGTACAAAGGTGGAGCTGTAATAAAAGGCCGGGAACCATCGTCGTATTGGAAATCGCAGCACGTCAACTACACCTACGGAAACGCCGGCGGTTTATACCCTATAGGTATAATGGAGGCAGAAAGTCTATGAAGGAAACCTCTGCAAACCTTGTGTTTCCACCAGCGCTTTTTCGCTACGTCAGCCTTAGCCTAAAGGACTATGATATTGAGCTCCATTTCTTCTTCTCAGGCAGTGACATCAGGGGTGAACCTAACATTTTTGCCGCCCGAGGCGGACAACAGAAAGCGAAGGAGGCGTGGTGGAGCGAAGGAGGCGTTAGCAGGCAGATAGCAGGCAGGGAGAGGACCTGCTCTCTGCGCGGCGTCCACAGGGCCTCCCCAATCCACCGCTCGGTGACGGTGACGCTAAGCCAGTCCAGGACAGCTTGTCCTGGACTGGTTTAGATAAGCAAAAATGCCACCCTCCCCGGGGCCCTGGCATAGCACCGCCTAAAGCGGTCGCTTCAGGTCGCCTCATGGGAGGTGCGGCGCTGAGTGACGTCATGTCCATTAGTCTCGTGAAAATGCTACATCGCTTTCCATCCAAAAGAATGGGGATGAGCCGCAATTCCATACATAGCTATTAGGAATGCAATGGCAGTAGCCAAGAATGGCGGCGCTTCTATCTATGACTTGCACACTCCATATTATACCAGTGTGCTGGTGCTGAGCAGGATGAGCAGCGTCTACCGGTTACCAATTGAAGAGTCGACCAGACATGGAGAGATTGCAAGGGAGATGATATCCCAAACAAGACCCGGTTGTGTGCTTCCTCGGGAGAAACAGGAGTCCATTGGACAAGAATGATATCAAGGTGTATTTATTGGTATGAGATAGATCTAGCTCATACCGGTACTAATAAATACACCTCGATATCATTCTTGTCCAATGGACTCCTGTTTCTCCCGAGGAAGCACACAACCGGGTCTTGTTTGGGATATCCTCTCCCTTACACTCTCTTCAGACCCCAGAGTATAATAGGTGGAGGCCGAAAGGTGGTGTAAAAAATAACAAACCTTTATCCTCACCTAATTCCGACCTTCTCGCGGCGTCTGGCGCCCTCCTAATGACGTCAGGCACCTGAGGTCACCACTGAGGCATATTTAGTGTCATGACGTGGTGGTGCCCATGTGACCACTGAGACCCAATCACAGGTCTCAGCGGTGACCTTGGGTGCATGACATCACTGAAGAGACAAAAAGAGAGAGTACCGGACGCTGCAAAGAGGTGAGGAAAAGTGAATATGTTTTTGCTTTTTAGTTCTAAAGAAACCCCAGAGTATATCAGTTCTATCTGAGCTTGTTCAACCTGAAAAGAATCGTGGACCCGAGCCACCCAAACCAGAAATGAAACCAATCATTAAAGGTTTCTCCATGTCTAATAGCCGATATTCAATGTACAGCGTTGTACTTGGTTAGTAGTTAAGAGGCCACAGCCATCAATATTATACAGTAGTATCATAGTTATTGTACGTGGAAGAAGATTAGCCACTGGCAAGTCTGTGATGGTTACTGGCCTGCATGTATATCCCGTGTGGACCCAGTCGAAACATGTCCATACACCTTCACTAGCTATGGACAGCCATCCCTCTTGAAACCCCCTTTAAAAGACTTGGACAAAAATACATTAGCATGCTTGCTTTTTTCCGAAAATAGTGCCTCACCTGCCTGCAGGCTGCCTGTAGTATTGCACCTCAGCCCTCAGGATTTTTTTCTGTTGCCTATTCTTGACTTCAGTAAGAGCCGAGCTGCAAAATCAGCCCTTGGCCACTATACAGGGTGTATACATGCTGTGTATAATACGGGCATCGGAAGTGACCATCTTTGTTCATAGCTAAGGTCCTGCTGGAACCAGTCAACATAATATGTTATCGCTGAACCCCATTGTTATTCAGAAGACGGTACGGAAACAGGAAATGAGGAGGTCATTGATCTCTTTGCATGGTAGAGACTGTTGGAAAATGGCGCAGGATAGATTCGATGACATGGAACAGGGCCGGCTCCAGGTTTTTATGGGCCCTTGGGCGACAGAGCCTCAGTGGGCCCCCTTGTAAAGGAGGCGGGGGAGTCGAGACACTGTGCGTCACAGATGAAATGAGTGACGTCACGGAGGAGTGTGGCGTCACCAACGCCATACCTCACAACTTTTGAAGAGTAGAAAGAGGGGCAAAATGTGTGGTGCGCAGAGTGCGCCGTGGCAAAATTAGCTCCACCCACTTTTATGTTGACTCCACCCGTTCTCATTAATTTTTCATGTGCCCGCACACAGTATAATCCTCCTACAGTCACTGTACAATCCTAAATTATTTGCCCCCCCTCCATCTCTCCCCCAGTTTCATATACACCCTTCCTCTGCCCCCAGTTTCATGCCACCCTCCATCTCTGTCCCCAGTTTCATGCCGTTCTCCCCCTTTATCTGCCCACAATTTCATGTCCCCCCGTCTCTGCCCCAGTGTCATGCTGTTCCACCCCCCCATCTGCCCCAGTGTCATGCCATTCTCCCCCCTCTTCAACTGCCCCAGTGTCATGCCATTCCCCCCCTCTTCATCCTCCCCAGTGTCATGCCGTTCCCCCCCTCCCCTTCGTTTGCCCCCCAGTTTCATTGGGCCCCCTCCATCTCTGTCCCCAGTTTCATGCCATTCTCCCCCCCCTTCATCTGCCCACAGTTTCATGTCCCCCCGTCTCTGCCCCAGTGTCATGCCGTTATCTCCCCACCCCCTTCATCTTCCCCAGTGTCATACCGTTCTCTCCCCACCCCCTTCATCTTCCCCAGTGTCATGCCGTTCTCTCCCCACCCCCTTCACCTTCCCCAGTGTCATACCATTCTCTCCCCACCCCCTTCATCTTCCCCAGTGTCATACCATTCTCTCCCCACCCCCTTCATCTTCCCCAGTGTCATGCCGTTCCCCCCCTCCCCTTCATTTGCCCCCCAGTTTCATGGACCCCCTTCATTATGTTCCACCTTAATGTTTAATACAAAACAAACACACTCACCTTTCATTGCTCTCCCGACGCTCCTCTCTCCGCTCTCTCACTCCATTCACATAGTTATAGGCGCGATAGCGTCATCACATCGCGCCTACACTCGCCGAAGCCGGGCCGCTGTGTTGAAGCAGGAGCTGATCTCACAGCTCCTGCTTTAATCGCCTATGAGCTGAAATCGGGACAGGCAAGTGCTGGGGCGGGCAAGTGCCGGGGGGACCCCAGAGGCTCTGTGGGCTCCGGCACTTGCCCGATTATGCCGTGTGCTGCCGCTGGCCCTGACATGGAACATCATCTGCAAAGTCCATGAGATTGGGACCTTGTTGTTGAAGATCTGCAAAACGGTAAAAATGACACGTATAGCGTGTCAGGCAGAGAGAGAGAGAGGCCGCGCTGTAGAGAGAAAGTCTAGGTCAACTGAGGTTTCTTGAGACAACTTTTTACTTCTCATTTCCGATAAATTCATGTCTTATAATTGGAAGAGGAGACGTCTCACATTTTTGTTGTATTATTTTTGTTTCTCATTTTATATTAACCAAGAGCTGCTGTTTTCTCCTGTGGGAAGAGCACATTCTCTGGCGGAGATACAGCACATTTGGGACAAACATTGCAATTTTCTCACATATCGTCTTAGATAATATAGATAGTCAATAAAATATCATTTTACTGGGAATTGCTTTCTGTTGAATGGAAATTTTTTTTGCTGCCTTTGTATAACTATCGCTATGGCTAGAATAGAGATCAATGTAACTATGACATAGAAACGTTCTCTTCAGGTCCCTTCTGGACTAGTAACATTGTATGAAGGTTTATGTAAATTATTTTCATCTGTAAATTTTGCATTGTGCATTAATAGCAAAAATTGGGTCCTCACCATGGGCCATGCAGTCATTGGAATGGGCCCCTTGTTCATCTTCACTAGAGATGAGCAAATTTTTCAAAAATTTGATTTGCAAGCGTTGCCGAATTTTCCAATACTATTCAATTTGATCCGAATCAATTTGCAGCGAATCATGTTAACCCCTTTCCGACATCCACCCTTATAGTAGAAGGACTTCCCGCAAACCATGCGGAAGCATGGTGCGCAAACAGAACTGTACGCACACTCCTTTGCGCGTGTCAGCTGTATGTAACAGCTGACACTGTCCTCCTACACCCCCAGTCGGAGCTGAGCTCCGATTGTGGGTGTTAACCCCTGAGATGCTGCTGCCAAACATAACCACGGCACCTCAGGGGTTTTATTATATACTGGGTTCCCGATTGGCCCTCCTGCAAAGTTTTTTTTTTGGGGGGGTGCTGTCGCGATTAAAAATAAAAAAATACTGATACTGATACTTTCCACTCTGGAGCTCTTCCGGCTGGTGTTTGAGGCTGTGCTGGAGCCAGTGATTGGGCCACAACAGTCACGTGAGGCCCGATGATGTCATTACACCAGCAGCCCGGTGAAATTACGTCATTACGTTCGTGCACTTTACTTGACCACTGCGGTCCAATCACATGCCCTAGCAGTGAGGATTGGGGAGCAGGGCCTCAGTCACCGGCTGGAAAAGCTCCAGAATAGATGCTGAGCCCAGGACAGGTGATTATCACTATTTTTTAATTTTGAATCATGACAACAGCCCCTAATCTAGCCACAGGGAGTGTCGGGGGAGATATGTAGCATGGCGGAACCCCTTGGATACTGTGATCATGTTTGACTGCGTCATCCAAAGGATTAAAACCCCTGATCGGAGCTGTGCGATTCGTTGAAAATCCAGATTCAATACAAATTGAATATTTCCTGCAATTCGATCAAATTCCACTTCCTCGGCTTTGATTCACTCATCTCTAGTCTTCACTGATGACTGGGACTTGTTCCTGATTCTGGGACCCACTTTCCAACAACCCCTAGGAAATAAACCATAAACCATAGTATCCTTAGAATTTGTCTTCTTCTGGACCATTATTCAGGTAGAACCTGGGCCCACGGTAGAGTTCTGTAGTCTACTGATGGGCCAGTCCAACACTGACTGGAGGTCCCACTGGTGGAGTTTCTAGTGATGACCTGCTTTGAGGCCAAAATTTATTAGGGATGTCAATGCAATACAATAGTTTCAGAACTAGATGACTTTATGAAATTTTTGTAAGATTTTTTTAAAAGAGGTAATAATATATACTTGTCGGCCAGAAACTAGCGTAAGGTCTCATCTTCAACATAAGATGCAGTTCTGGGCTCTAAAATTATATAAAAGAGAGATTAAGGACAGAAGCACACGAGGCACGGACACAGCAGATTAGCAGAATTGCCGGCCGCTTACCCACTGTGATATAAAATACCAGTGTAGGGAATGGGATTTAAGCAAAATTTTAACAAAGGATGAAAACTTCCCTAGCCGCAGGCGTACAACCGGTGGTGAAAACCAGACTGCTTTTTGCCGTAGGCCAGTTTGCAGTGGGATGTCCGTTGAACACCTCCCACAGAGGATCCAACCCAAATGGTCCTAGTTGTCTGCAGTGGCCTCCTGGAGGGTTTGTTTTCACTTCCTTCAGGTCAATAAGTTTCCTAGAAATGTTGAGTTTTTTTTGTCATTTTCACCATTTGCTCCTGTGTGGTTTTTACGGTAGAAAATATCAGGACACAAGGAGGCCGCGGAGGAAATGCCAAATTATCATTTTTATTCCTCATGGGTTTTTTTTTCACGTAGGATGTTGAGTATATAGTAGAACAGTCTCTAGAATATTGTTTCAACCCAAAAACTTGTATTATATATCTCATATTCTCAGATATGATCCAAAGTATCAAAAGAACAAAAGCAACCAAATAATACAAATGGAGACAAAAAATATTTCATGAGGCTTAATGGATTTGTCAGTAACAATAAACGTTCCTTAAATATGTGTCTTTGGAATGTAGAGGAAACCAGAGTATCCATGGTGAGCAAGGTTCGGATGACCCTACCCTATCTATCTGCAGGGCTGGGGTGATATACTGGCTCTGGTGACAGTAACCTATCTATCTGCAGGGCTGGGGTGATATGCTTGTTCTGGTGACAGTAACCTATCTATCTGCAGGGCTGGGGTGATATGCTGGTTCTGGTGACAGTAACCTATCTATCTGCAGGGCTGGGGTGATATGCTGGGTCTGGTGACACTAACCTATCTATCTGCAGGGCTGGGGTGATATGCTGGCTCTGGTGACAGTAACCTATCTATCTGCAGGGCTGGGGTGATATGCTGGCTCTGGTGACAGTAACCTATCTATCTGCAGGGCTGGGGTGATATGCTGGTTCTGGTGACACTAACCTATCTATCTGCAGGGCTGGGGTGATATGCTGGGTCTGGTGACTCTAACCTATCTATCTGCAGGGCTGGGGTGATATACTGGGTCTGGTGACAGTAACCTATCTATCTGCAGGGCTGGGGTGATATGCTGGTTCTGGTGACACTAACCTATCTATCTGCAGGGGTGGGGTGATATGCTGGTTCTGGTGACACTAACCTATCTATCTGCAGGGGTGGGGTGATATGCTGGTTCTGGTGACACTAACCTATCTATCTGCAGGGCTGGGGTGATATGCTGGCTCTGGTGACAGTAACCTATCTATCTGCAGGGCTGGGGTGATATGCTGGCTCTGGTGACAGTAACCTATCTATCTGCAGGGCTGGGGTGATATGCTGGTTCTGGTGACAGTAACCTATCTATCTGCAGGGCTGGGTTGATATACTGGGTCTGGTGACAGTAACCTATCTATCTGCAGGGCTGGGGTGATATGCTGGTTCTGGTGACAGTAACCTATCTATCTGCAGGGCTGGGGTGATATGCTGGTTCTGGTGACAGTAACCTATCTATCTGCAGGGCTGGGTTGATATACTGGGTCTGGTGACAGTAACCTATCTATCTGCAGGGCTGGGGTGATATACTGGGTCTGGTGACAGTAACCTATCTATCTGCAGGGCTGGGGTGATATGCTGGTTCTGGTGACAGTAACCTATCTATCTGCAGGGCTGGGGTGATATACTGGTTCTGGTGACAGTAACCTATCTATCTGCAGGGCTGGGGTGATATGCTGGTTCTGGTGACACTAACCTATCTATCTGCAGGGCTGGGGTGATATGCTGGGTCTGGTGACAGTAACCTATCTATCTGCAGGGCTGGGGTGATATGCTTGTTCTGGTGACAGTAACCTATCTATCTGCAGGGCTGGGGTGATATGCTGGTTCTGGTGTATAACATACTATAATATGGCTACTACATTGATTGTTTGTTTTTTTTTTAAAAGTATCCCCAAGATTTCTAAATGGCCTCAAAGCAATATAAACAATATAAAATAATGAAGTAACCTAGAACCAACTTTTCAATCTCCCACTATCTGTCTGGTCCAATTTTTTTTCGTCTCTACCACCCGGAGGTGATGACATTCCGTTCATTATTCTTGTGCACCTTAGAGATAGGTTACGTAACATTTATCAGCTGACCTTATATTCGCTCCCTATCATGTATCATTACACGTCAGCTACTCAGATGGATAAAGCGTGACTGCGATGTAGGGGAGACGATAATACACACTCAATACTGAGTCATGTGAACAAGGAATTACAGAGAGTCAAAGGATTCCTTTCATCTTACTGTTACAAGGAATATATCCATGAACATGGGTCATAGTATACTGGCGATTCTTTACTGTAAGAGCAGTGAGACTATGAAAATCTTGTACAAGGGGGCTTGTTTTTTTTTCCCCATAAAGAGATGATCTAGTGTTCTATATTTAGATCCAGGAACGTATTTTCCCCTAATCTTGGGCAAGTGGTATCTGACTTTATGGCTCTTTTATGCCTTAGGATTATAGTGTGGATTTGATGGACATTGCTCATTGTAGACCAAGGGATTCTTTCCCCTAAGAGCAGGGAGACTATGACAATCTTGTACAAGGGGGCTTGTTTTTTGTTCCGCAAAGTGATGTTGATCCGGGGGTTTATATTCATATTTTCTCTTAATCTTGGACAATTGGTATCTGACTTTATGGGACTTTTGTGCCTTGGTAGGATTATAGTGTGGATTTGATGGACATTGGTCATTGTAGATCAGGGATTCTTTACTGTAAGAGCAGGGAGACTATGAAAATCTTGTACAAGAGGGCTTGTTTTTTTGTTCCGAAAAGTGATGTTGATCCGGGGGTTTATATTCATATTTTCTCCTAATCTTGGACAATTGGTATCTGACATTATGGGACTTTTATGCCTTGGTAGGATTATAGTCTGGATTTGATGGACATTGGTCATTGTAAATCAGGGATTCTTTACTGTAAGAGCAATGAGACTATAGAAATCTTGTACAAGGGGCTTGTTTTTTTTTCCCATAAAGAGATGATCTAGTGGTTTATATTCAGATCCAGGAATGTATTTTTCCTTAATCTTGGGCAAGTGGTATCTGACTTTATGGGACTTTTATGCCTTAGGATTATAGTGTGGATTTGATGGACATTGGTCATTGTAGACCAAGGGATTCTTTACTGTAACAGCAGGGAGACTATGAAAATCTTGTACAAGAGGGCTTGTTTTTTTGTTCCGAAAAGTGATGTTGATCCGGGGGTTTATATTCGTATTTTCCCCTAATCTTGGACAATTGGTATCTGACTTTATGGGACTTTTATGCTTTAGGATTATAATCTGGATTTGATGGACATTGGTCATTGTAGACCAAGGGATTCTTTACTGTAAGAGCAGGGAGACTATGGAAATCTTGTACAAGAGGGCTTTTATTTTTTCCCCATAAAGAGATGATGATCTGGGGGTTTATATTTGGATTTGGAGAAGCCTTTCCCCTAATCTTGGGCAATTGGTATCTGACTTTATGGGACTTTTGTGCCTTAGGATTATAGTGTGGATTTGATGGACATTGGTCATTGTAGATCAGGGATTCTTTACTGTAAGAGCTGGGAGACTACGAAAATCTTGTACAAGGGGGCTTGTTTTTTGTTCCGAAAAGAGATGATGATCTGGGGGCTTATATTTGGATTTGGAGAAGCCTTTCCCCTAATCTTGGGCAATTGGTAACTGACTTTATGGGACTTTTGTGCCTTAGGATTATAGTCTGGAGTGGATGGACATTGGTTATTGCATACCAGTGGGTTCCTTACTGTAAGAGCAGGGAGTCTGTGAAAATCTCTGCTACAAGATCTCGATGGCCGATTCACTCAACACATTCAAGAAGACTTGTATATTTTTCAAGAAGGGATGTCAATTGTAGATTTAGGGAGGTCTTTTTTCCCAAATTTTGGACAAAGGATATCTGACTTTATGGGACATTTGTGGGATTATAGCCTGGAATTGATAGACCCGCCTCCTTGATAGACCTGAGCGTCTTTGTTACTACTCTGTTTGTGTAATTCTCCGAAATACAAAACTTGCGCGGCCGCCATAGTCCTTTGACAGGGGAACAAAGAATGTAGCCAAGCCTGAAACCAAGATTTGGATCAGAATTGGAATTAAGATGCAGAAGTGCAGAAACCAGAGACGTAACAGAAGTAGTTGCTAGTTTTAACCAAGACGTCCTAATGTAATGTCGCAGCTGTTCACATTCCAACGTCCATTTTCCGACCTCCACATGCTCGTTACACATATTTCCCAATAAACACGACTCATGCGGATAATCTAATGAACGTCTGCAACTCGTAGCATTGTTTAACGCTCAAGATGTCCATCTTCATCAAGGTGTCCATTAAATTGGGGTACGGTGTGAAGTTCCCTCCTCGCAAGGTGCAAAACAATACCTAAGCTTGCGCAACAAATGTATCGACAGTTCCGTTCAGTTCCGCATTGACTTTGGTATTTTACGGTCTATCCTCGCTTTTCGTGTATGGTATCGGAATATTCAGGAAGCGCTAAGGAGATGCCTGAGATTGTTGGAATTTTCAGCAAAACAGTCCATCCATTACTTTCTGATGTAAGAGGAAGCCGACACGTCAAGCTCCCAAATTATCCCCAGCCTCCGACCATGTACTTGTAAGGATGAGCCTACGTCTGCTTTCAGTGGATCGTTCCCCTCCCTAGGGGGGATTATTTGTAATGAAATACCCCTGTGTTTATGACACGAGTATTACCCCTTTTCATAAACAACTGGAGCAGATGGGAGACATGAGGGGGCTTGCACAATCATTGTTTCTTTGGCACGGGGCTTAGAAGAAGGCGAAACGGAAGCTCATTCAGAGTCTCATATTGAAATAATTAGGTTGAAAAATGTTCAAAATTCTCCACATTTCAAGAGTATTAAGTGGAAGGACAGCTGAGTCTTGGGCTCTGTCGAGGAACTGAGGCTTCCTTTATGGCTCCTTCTTGCTTGTCGTTCTCACCGGCGCATTTTTGAAATATTCATTTGGACTGTTCTTCGCTCCATGCGAGATTTTAAGACGTGTGGAGATTTAGCGATCTTTTTCTAATATCTGAAAATGTCTTTCGCCTCTTACAAGACAGAAATAGTCTGAGAATTCAAATCTTTAAAAAAAAATTAATAATAAAAATTGCCATACAAAATAGCTAAGGATTAGAGATGAGCGAATGCTAAAATGTTCGCGGTTCAAAATCCAATTCGAACAGCCGTACACTGTTCGACTGTTCGAACGGGTTTCGAACCCCATTATAGTCTATGGGGGGAAATGCTCGTTTCAGGGGTAGGCAACATTCGATCAAATTCTACTTACGAAGTCCATGAGTGAGGGTCGGGCTGGATTCTTCTCCCTGCGCAGCGTCCCCGCGTCCTCTTCCGGCCTTGAATTCACTCTGCTAGGCATCGGGCCTAGGCAGAGCCGACTGTGCATGCGCAGGCCCACGTGGACATGCGCAGGCGGCTCTGTCCAGGCCCGATGCCTAAGCACAGTGAATGCAAAGCCAGAAGAGGACGCGGGGACCAGTGGCGTAACTAGGAATGGCGGGGCCCCGTGGCGAACTTTTGACATGGGGCCCCCCCAAACCGACGTCGAAGACCTCAACCGACCCCCTCCTCAGAACTCTATTATGTCCCTTAGTAAGCCCTGCACACAGTATTATGTCCATTAGTGTCCCCTGCACACAGAATTATGTCCATTAGCATACCTCCCAACCGTCCGGATTTCCGCGGGACAGTCCCGATTTGGGTGACATGTCCCGCGGTCCCGGTTGGAGGGAGGTATGTCCCGATTTCAACTCAGATCTGCGTCCAGAGGACGCAGATCTGAGTTGAACACACATGCGGCTGAAGGAAGGAGCTGACACAGGTCAGCTTCTCGCTTCTCCGCTGCCCGCCTCTCTCCCTGACACACGCGGCTGAAGCTGCTCGCGTGCTCGCTTCGCCGCTGCGTCTCTCTCTCGCTGACACATGCAGCTGAAGCGAGGAGCTGACCTGTGTCAGCTCCTCGCTTCACCACTGCTGCCGGCTCCTGGCTTGTACATCGCGTCTACAAGCCAGGAGCCGGCGGCAGTAGCGAAGCGAGGAGCTGACACAGGTCAGCTCCTCGCTTCAGCCGCATGTGTCAGCGAGAGAGAGACACAGCGGCGAAGCGAGCACGCGAGCAGCTTCAGCCGCGTGTGTCAGGGAGAGAGGCGGGCAGCGGCGAAAAGAGGAGCTGACCTGTGTCAGCTCCTTCCTTCAGCCGCATGTGTCAGCGAGAGAGGCGGCGAGGGAGCGGAGGAGAAGGTAAGTTTAATGTGGAGGTGGAACGTGAATCTGGGGGCAGATGAAGGAGAGGACGGCATGACATTGGGGCAGAGATGGGGGACATGAATCTGGGGGCAGAGATGGAGAGGACATGAATCTGAGGGCAGAGATGGGGGACATGAATCTGGGGGCAGAGATGGGGGACATGAATCTGGGGGCAGAGATGGAGAGGACATGAATTTGGGGGCAGAGATGGAGGGACATGAATCTGGGGGCAGAGATGGAGGGACATGAATCTGGGGGCAGAGATGTGGGACATGAATCTGGGGGCAGAGATGTGGGACATGAATCTGGGGGCAGAGATGTGGGGACATGAATCTGGGGGCAGAGATGGAGGGACAGGAATCTGGGGGCAGAGATGTGGGACATGAATCTGGGGGCAGAGATGGAGAGGACATGAATCTGGGAGCAGAGATGGAGGGACATGAATATGGGGGCAGAGATGGAGGGGACATGAATCTGGGGGCAGAGATGGAGGGACATGAATCTGGGGGCAGAGATGGGGGACATGAATCTGGGGGCAGAGATGGAGGGACATGAATCTGGGGGCAGAGATGTGGGACATGAATCTGGGGGCAGAGATGGAGAGGACATGAATCTGGGAGCAGAGATGGAGGGACATGAATCTGGGGGCAGAGATGGAGGGACATGAATCTGGGGGCAGAGATGGAGGGACATGAATCTGGGGGCAGAGATGGAGGGACATGAATCTGGGGGCAGAGATGGAGGGGACATGAATCTGGGGGCAGAGATGGAGGGACATGAATCTGGGGGCAGAGATGGGGGACATGAATCTGGGGGCAGAGATGGAGGGACATGAATCTGGGGGCAGAGATGGAGGGACATGAATATGGGGGCAGAGATGGAGAGGACATGAATCTGGGGGCAGAGATGGAGGGACATGAATCTGGGGGCAGAGATGGGGGACATGAATCTGGGGGCAGAGATGGAGGGACGTGAATCTGGGGGCAGAGATGGGGGACATGAATCTGGGAGCAGAGATGGAGGGACATGAATATGGGGGCAGAGATGGAGGGACATGAATCTGGGGGCAGAGATGGGGGACATGAATCTGGGAGCAGAGATGGAGGGACATGAATATGGGGGCAGAGATGGAGAGGACATGAATCTGGGGGCAGAGATGGAGGGACATGAATCTGGGGGCAGAGATGGGGGACATGAATCTGGGAGCAGAGATGGAGGGACATGAATATGGGGGCAGAGATGGAGAGGACATGAATCTGGGGGCAGAGATGGAGGGACATGAATCTGGGGGCAGAGATGGGGGACATGAATCTGGGGGCAGAGATGGAGGGACAGGAATCTGGGGGCAGAGATGTGGGACATGAATCTGGGGGCAGAGATGGAGAGGACATGAATCTGGGAGCAGAGATGGAGGGACATGAATCTGGGGGCAGAGATGGAGGGACATGAATCTGGGGGCAGAGATGGAGGAACATGAATCTGAGGGCAGAGATGGGGGACATGAATCTGGGGGCAGAGATGGGGGACATGAATCTGGGGGCAGAGATGGAGAGGACATGAATTTGGGGGCAGAGATGGAGGGACATGAATCTGGGGGCAGAGATGGAGGGACATGAATCTGGGGGCAGAGATGTGGGACATGAATCTGGGGGCAGAGATGTGGGACATGAATCTGGGGGCAGAGATGTGGGGACATGAATCTGGGGGCAGAGATGGAGGGACAGGAATCTGGGGGCAGAGATGTGGGACATGAATCTGGGGGCAGAGATGGAGAGGACATGAATCTGGGAGCAGAGATGGAGGGACATGAATATGGGGGCAGAGATGGAGGGGACATGAATCTGGGGGCAGAGATGGAGGGACATGAATCTGGGGGCAGAGATGGGGGACATGAATCTGGGGGCAGAGATGGAGGGACATGAATCTGGGGGCAGAGATGTGGGACATGAATCTGGGGGCAGAGATGGAGAGGACATGAATCTGGGAGCAGAGATGGAGGGACATGAATCTGGGGGCAGAGATGGAGGGACATGAATCTGGGGGCAGAGATGGAGGGACATGAATCTGGGGGCAGAGATGGAGGGACATGAATCTGGGGGCAGAGATGGAGGGGACATGAATCTGGGGGCAGAGATGGAGGGACATGAATCTGGGGGCAGAGATGGGGGACATGAATCTGGGGGCAGAGATGGAGGGACATGAATCTGGGGGCAGAGATGGAGGGACATGAATATGGGGGCAGAGATGGAGAGGACATGAATCTGGGGACAGAGATGGAGGGACATGAATCTGGGGGCAGAGATGGGGGACATGAATCTGGGGGCAGAGATGGAGGGACGTGAATCTGGGGGCAGAGATGGGGGACATGAATCTGGGAGCAGAGATGGAGGGACATGAATATGGGGGCAGAGATGGAGGGACATGAATCTGGGGGCAGAGATGGGGGACATGAATCTGGGAGCAGAGATGGAGGGACATGAATATGGGGGCAGAGATGGAGAGGACATGAATCTGGGGGCAGAGATGGAGGGACATGAATCTGGGGGCAGAGATGGGGGACATGAATCTGGGAGCAGAGATGGAGGGACATGAATATGGGGGCAGAGATGGAGAGGACATGAATCTGGGGGCAGAGATGGAGGGACATGAATCTGGGGGCAGAGATGGGGGACATGAATCTGGGGGCAGAGATGGAGGGACAGGAATCTGGGGGCAGAGATGTGGGACATGAATCTGGGGGCAGAGATGGAGAGGACATGAATCTGGGAGCAGAGATGGAGGGACATGAATCTGGGGGCAGAGATGGAGGGACATGAATCTGGGGGCAGAGATGGAGGAACATGAATCTGGGGGCAGAGATGGAGGGACATGAATCTGGGGGCAGAGATGGAGGGGACATGAATCTGGGGGCAGAGATGGAGGGACATGAATCTGGGGGCAGAGATGGGGGACATGAATCTGGGGGCAGAGATGGAGGGACATGAATCTGGGGGCAGAGATGGAGGGACATGAATCTGGGGGCAGAGATGGAGGGACATGAATCTGGGGGCAGAGATGGAGGGGACATGAATCTGGGGGCAGAGATGGAGGGGACATGAATCTGGGGGCAGAGATGGAGGGACATGAATCTGGGGGCAGAGATGGAAGAGGGACATGAAACTGGGGGCAGATGAAGGGTGTATATGAAACTGGGGGAGAGATAGAGGGGGGACATATAATTTACGGGTGACTGTAGGAGGATTATACTGTGTGCGGGCACATGAAAAATTAATGAGTGGGTGGAGTCAACACAAAAGTGGGTGGGGCAAAATAATGATAGTGTTTGTGGGGCCCGCGGTGTCACTTGCCGATCCCGGCCCAGCCAGGATCGGCAAGTGAATGGGGCCCGTAACGGACTATTTAAAAAAAACAAAAAAAAACGCAGCGGTAGCGGCTGTCACCGGGCCCCCTAATGGCCCGGGCCCTGTGGCAGCTGCTACTGCTGCTACCACGGTAGTTACGCCACTGGCGGGTGCGCTGCGCAGGGAGAAGACTTCTAAAGGTAGGAGAAGAACCAGCGTTGATTGGCCAACTGTATAGCATTCTGCCAATCAACGCTGGTTCTGTATCGAATCTTAACTTCGAACAGCTAGTAGTACTCGATCGAGTACGAGTATTTCGAATATCGTAGTATTCGATCGAACATCTACTCGATCAAGTACTATTCGCTCATCTCTACTAAAGATAACACACGCATACGTGTATGGTTATAGTAAATGTGTGCGTATCGAATTACAGATAGCAAACAATACACCAAAATAGAGCAAAAATTTACCATAAGGCTGAGGCCCCACGTTGCGGAAACGCAGCTTTTTTGTTGCAGTTTTTCGAGCCAAAGTCAGGAGTGGATTGAGAAGAAGGGAGAAGTAGAAGAACTTCCTCTATAGTTCCCATTCCTTTGGTAGCTATTCTTGGCTTTGGCTCCAAAAACCGCAGCAAAATCTGCAACAAAAAAGGTGCGTTTCTGCTACGTGAGGTTGTTAGCCTTATAGTAAATTTTTGCCTTTATTACCTCTATTCTAACCCCTTCCCACCGCGGGCATCTTTCGATTTTCGTTTTTTGTTTTTGACTCCCTGCCTTCCAAACCCCACCCTCAGAGCCATATGAGGTCTTAAGGTCCGTTCACGTGATGTAATGCAGTGTCAGAGTCAGAGTCAGCACTGCAAAACAGAATCCCATTGATTTCAATGTGTTACGTGCGCTAAACGGAACCCATTGAAGTCAATGGGATTCTGTTTAGCAGCGCTGACTTTGATACGAGTTTATGTGTCAGAATCAACGCGCATTACGGGCTAAGGCCCCATGTTGCGGAAATGCAGCTTTTTTTTGTTTGAGTCAAAGCCAAAATTGGATACAAAAGGAATGGGAACTCTAAACAGTTCTCATACTTCAACCTTCTGCTCAATCCACGCCTGACTTCGGCTCAAAAAACCACAACAAAAAAATGCTGCGTTTCCTTAATGTTTGCAGGACAAATTTTTTCTTCATGATGCTGCCATTAATTATTCTGTACAATGTACAGCGAAGCTGAAAAAAATTCAGAATGGGGTGGATTTGAATAAAAACTGCATTTGTATGATTTTCTTACGGGCTTCGTTTTTATGGCGTTCACTGTGCAGCCAAAATGACCTGTCCCCTGTATTCTGTGTTTCGATACGATTCCGGGGATACCAAATTTCTATGGTTTTATTTACATTTTATCCCTTTAACAAAAATCCAAATCAGTGCCAATTTTTTATTTTTTTTCTAAAAGTCGCCATATTCCAACATCCGTAACTTTTTTATACTTCCGTGTACGGGGATGCATAGGGCGTCTTTTTTTGCGGGCCGGGTGTCGTTTTCAGTTCTACCATTTCGGGGAATTGCTTTTGCTTTGATCACTTTTTATTTAGAGGCAAAAAAGTGAAAAAAACGGCGGTTTGACACTTTAGACTTATTTTTTTCCCGCTACTGCATTTACTGTACGGAAAAAATATTTTTATAGATTTGTAGAGCGGGCGGTTTTGGACACAGGGAGACCTCATGTGTATGTGTTTCACAGTATTTATATGTGTTCTAAGGAAAGGGAGGTGATTAAAAAAAAATATTTTTTATTACTTTTTTTATTTTTTATTTTTTTGCATTGCAAAAAATTGTCAAAAAAAAATGACTGCAGATGGGCTGGGGAGCCTTTACAAGGCTCCCGGCTTTCATGCCAACGATCCCTGCTGATGTCGGCCATCTTGAATGACATACGGGACGCATAAGGACGCAGACCCCAGCCATGTGACATCAGGGGCGTCACTCAAGTAGGCCAGAAGCCCAGAGAGATAAATAAATAGGGCCCCTTACCGGCTGGAGTAATTCCAGCTGGTAACGGCCTATTAAAAAAAAAACGCTGCGGTAGCGGTTGTCACCAGGCCCCATAATGTCCCAGGCCCTGGGAAAGCCGCTGCCGCTGCTACCCCGGTAGGTACACCCCTGGCTGATGTATATAGTCAGTGGGTGTTCGGCAAATGGTTGACTTCAATATCCAAATCTTTGATCAACAGCTATTAAACATGTAATGGTACACCAAAACTTTTTTTTTCCAAAAACACCGCCATTTTTGTTTGCCAATTGCGTCTGCTATTACAAGTCACACTTGCATAGGGCAGAGCGGCATTATTGTACTGATGGATGACGAGAGTGTTGCAGAAGTAGCGGAGTCTTATGTCTCTTCTCAGAAAAGCTGTTCACATCCCGCTAAAAGCCTTTGCTATTATACAGCGGCATAGCAGGCATTTTTTACAGATTTTTTTTTCCCTTTATTAGATATCAAGTAAAAGTCAATAACAGAATACAGCATTGCAAAAAATGCAAAAAAAAAAAAGTACAAAAACCAATAACATAGAAAAGAAACCCATTCACCCTTCCCTCCCCCCTCCCTCTCTCCTTCAAGCTCATTCATCCCAACGAAACCAACAAAAGTCAACGAAGCCAACGAAAGGAGGAGAAAAAAAAAAGTAAAACAACAAAAACAATCCCCTGTATGTATAATAATAGTCGGAGCCTCAAATATTCTTCAGCGCCAGCGTCGTCTCCCAGTTCCGCTGAAGCCAATGATTGGCCTCAGAGATCACATGACTGCTGAGACCAATCAGCGGCCTCAACAAGGGGACCTGTGATGTCACAGGTAGTGACATCACATTCCCTTTGCTTATTGACCTCAGTAGTCACATCAGAGGCTTCAGCAGAACTGTGGAAGACACCGGTTTGGCAGAAGAACCGAAACGCGCTGAGAGGACACCAGACACCAGACACCAGTATGAATTTTTTTTTTTCTTCAATGTATCCCGTCTGATTTAAAAGTTAAAGGGTTGTCCAGGTTGTCCTGGAAAAATTGAGTTTTCCCTAATACCCCAAAAATGGAAGAATTCTGGGGGATAATGAACCATGTAATGGCAAAACATGCTTGTCTTCCATTCACTCATTTTTGGGAATAATTCTCAAAGTTCTGTGTCGGTGATCTGTTCGAAGGAGTCGACATGGGGACCCCCCCGAACGGACTACCAAATGCATTGACAAGTGGTGTACAGTGAAACACATGGACCCCATAGACCAGTGATGGGAAACCTTTTTGAGACCGAGTGCCCAAACTGCAACCCAAAACCCAATAAATTATGGCGGAGAGCCAACACGGCAATTTAACCTTAAAACTCTGAGTATCCGCAATTGTGGACAATTATGGACCCACAAATTACAGTCGTGTGAATGGGGCTTTACAGAGCTTGTACTGAAAGGTAAAGGTCTCTGTATTTTTTTTATTTTGAACAATTAATGTTCACTATTTACATTGCACAGGATCTGTTTTATAGTTTACCGTGCAATGTAATTACATCCTGAACTAATATCACGTCAGCTATAAAACAAATACTGTGTGATATACATAGTGAGGGGACCCCAGACACTACAATCTGCCCCACAGTGGCCTCCACACACAGTACAATCTGCCCCGCAGTGGCCCCCACACAGGATTATACTCCACAGTAGACCCCCTCCCCACACAGAATGAAATGGTCCACAGAAGCCCCCTCTCACACAAAATGAAATGGTCCATAGCTCCCTCCCCAGACAGTACACAAACATACACAATATACTTACCTGAAGAGCTGCCGGGCGTCCTCTCTTTTGTTCACTGTGAGCACTGAGGTCACAGTCTGTAGTCAGTGTAGGTTGCGCGGTACGACCAGCTGAAGGCAGCGATCGCTCACTAACGGAGAATCCTGTACCGGCTTCCCCGTTAGTGAGCGATCAGGGCGACTGCAAGCATGTCAGCATAGAGGGCTCCGCGTGCCCTCTCTGGCACGCGTTCCATAGGTTCGCCATCACTGCCATAGACTATAATGGGGTCCGTGTGCTTTCCGAACGGAACATGCGGATAGAAAAGTAGTTCATGATCTACTTTCCTTTCCACGTGACTCGTGCGGAGACCATGCGAACCCACTGCACACTGCTTGTCAATGCATTTGGGAAGGTCCCCATGTGGACTTCCCCAAAAAGATTACCAACACAGATGTGAACAAGGCCTTACAAAGGTAAAAAAAAGTGTAAAATTAAAGTAAGTTTGTTGTCCTAAGAAAATCCCCTCAATGTGTATTATTGGTTCATTGTTCCATCCTTTGGGATCATTAGAACTTAATTTTTGATAACAATGGAAGTCAGTTGACCATCTCCACCATCTTATAGGAGGACCTATATGAGCACCTCTAAGCAGCTGATCAGCGTGGGTGCTGACAGGTGGCCCCCAATGAATCCGATATTGATGATGGTTTATCCAAAGACTAGTCCACCCTTTAAAATAAGTACAAAACAAAGCTGAGAACATGGAGTATTAGAAGAATGTATTACCCATTGCATGTAGCCTTGATACAATGGTCAGTTGATACTATTATATAGTAGAATATTCCAGAACATTAAATACTTTGCACATAGACAAAGGTCATTGGACAAAGGTTTGGAGCAGTAGATCACAGAGTAAGGACCTTTATTGGGAGACTTTTTGGATTTCTGTTTTCTATGACATTGACCCAATGGCTATCACCTGGTTATATTTATAGTATATGATGCTCCAAGTGATAGGAATAGTATACGAACAGAAGTTCTTCGAGTCTACCATGTACGTCAGCGCATTCAGCTACATAACAACGTCATGTATAAAAGTGATTGAGAGTACTTATGTTGAAGGACAAATTAAAGGACACTTCTCATTGTGTTTATCGGGTTTCTATGTTCAGATCTATTCATGTTGACTCCTGTTTCGAGCCCAGCGCTGGAGCACATTTTAACCATCTATTATGTATTATACATACAGTATGTCAGTATCCTTGTCATGTCAATTATAGCACTGTATTAACACGTCAGTCAATGGAGTATAACCTTACACTATTATATGATATTTTATCAACAGCAGTCAGGCAGAATTCCTATATTTACATACATTGTACAAACAGTTTTGGAAAATGGAGCCTTGATATAGGTTTATTGATAGTAATGTCTTCCTGAAGCTCGGCATTGGTCTTCCTAAAGCTCGGCATTGGTCTTCCTGAAGCTTGGAATTGGTCTTCCTGAAGCTCGGCATTGGTCTTCCTGAAGCTTGGCATTGGTCTTCCTGAAGCTTGGCATTGGTCTTCCTGAAGCTTGGCATTGGTCTTCCTGAAGCTTGGAATTGGTCTTCCTGAAGCTCGGCATTGGTCTTCCTGAAGCTTGGCATTGGTCTTCCTGAAGCTCGGCATTGGTCTTCCCGAAGCTTGACATTGGTCTTCCCGAAGCTTGGCATTGGTCTTCGAGAAGACCAACCCTTACCCAGGGCAAATTTCCTATGAGAGATTTTGAGTCCCACCGAAGACGGTACATATTGGCCATCTCCATCCACAAGACTACTTGTCAACATAATTTGGGGTCATCGTCTCAAAAAGTTATCACTGTATGTCCTATTTAGTGTTGTAATTGTTATGAGTAGTAGTGATATTGGGCAATGTGATAAGGAGATGACCTAGGTGAAGGTACTCACGGAGAGTATAAAGTAGCACTGCAAGTGTCATGGTACCATGCACATGGTGGCACTGCCTGTTATATAAGCCTACCCCAAGAGAGAACACTACAGTCGGCTCCTATTTTCTTCAGCACTTCTATAGGTTAACTTGAAAAAGCACCCAGGTTACGTTGTTGCAGGTACTTTATTGGGATGGTCTTTAGGGTTAACACCAGTTTCTTGGTAGGTTCATAGAGAACATCAGCAACCTTGAAATAAAATGGGAGGCATATTTCTAATGGTTACACACCAGCAGGGGTCTCCCTCAGATCGCCTGGATCTTGCTATTCCAAGCTTATACTATGTGTTGCTCCACTGGCTTTCAAGTAAAACCCGGGCTGCTACCCTGGTCTTAGACCAACACTTCACACTGACATGTAGCTGTAACCATCAGAAGAGAATTCTAACTCTGGACAGAAGACCCCAAAAAAGAACAGGAAGACTTCCCATAATACAGAGACTGTTAAGTGTCAAGCTGTAGCATGCAAAGGTTGCACCACGAGCAGCTCCAAAAGATACCACCAGTGGTAGAGTCAATTGTTATAACAAGCATAAAGCATGCCTACACACTGGCAAACACTTGACAAAGGGTATGGACAGTAACTCATGGGCACATACTGAGTGAGAACTTAATGTAAGTCACCCACCTTGCCTCACCTTTCTTGGGCATCCTCGTGGCATCTGGTGGTCTCTCAGTGTCCTTTTATGGCTTCTAGATGATGTCTCATGTCTTGGGGTTACCAGTGAGTCCTTTGATTTGGCCTCATGTCATGTACTCTTTGTCTCATGATGGCAACACACCTCACATTACCCTGGGACACGTGCCATCAGCCAGATGCCAGTAGAGACCGCCAGGAGACATGTGGATACCACCAGATGCTGTGAAGATGATCAGGAAAGGTGAAACAAGGTGGGTTAATGGTTTGTTATGTTGCTACAACTTCCCTGGGACTCCACTTATTATACTCAGCCCGAAACAAAACTAGAGGGCCGAACCTCACTAATATGCATTGACCATAGTAGGGCCACCAGAGTGGCAGTGCTGGAGCAGCATGATATTCAGAAGGTAGAGGGGATATCATCACTCCATAGGGAGAGACCACCATATAGGTGTGTGGAGTCTTATTAAGCCATGAGCGCTCCACTGCAAAGGAACATGGGAAGAATATGCAAATCTGACTTCCATGATGTAATTAGGATGCCAGTGCCTCAAGTATGCACACCAATAGAGGGCGCTGCCTGAGAATGTGCAAGTCTATCTTCCATGATGTAATTAGGAAGACAGAGTCTCAGTCAAGCACAACCTATAGAGGGCGCTCCCTTTAACATCATGCCAACCTTCTCAGAGGCCTTTGTTTGCTATGATGTTGGGATTATACCAGATACAGTCTTCTTAGCCAAGGACTGCTGTTTCGATGTACTTGCATCTCGTCAGCTTGGCGCAGAGAGGACTGATCTGGCAGAGGTGAGAGGCTTAGACAGGGTTAAGGGGATATCATCACTTGTCAATTACATCATGGAAGGCAGATTTGCATATTCTTCCCATATTCCGAAGGTAAGTAGAGTTTTATTCGTTTCATCCCATTCCCAGTAGTTGGTCAAATTTTTGTAAATCCAGGAAAACCTTTTGTTAATGTAGAGTAATCACCTAGTCCATAGTTATTCTAGAGTACAGAAAGGCAGGAGACTAAGCAACTTGGATTATGAAATAAACATCCAGAGTATTGTGATAGAACTTTTTTTGCAGTGAGATCAAGGTCTCTCCTCTCCAGTTCCGTAAGAACGAGGTTCATCTTGTTCTCTTTTTTGTAATTTATTTCTTTGGCAATGTCAACCCAAAAATGCTTTTTATGTAACACTTCAAAAATCGAACAAACTGCGGAGGATTTTTTTAATTTATGTCCTACTTTAGCCTGGACCGCCTCGTACTGTCACTAATGCAATCTACTTTCAAGGTGACTCTCGAAGGGAGCAACAAAAATTGGCTTCAAAAATTAAAATGACCGACTTAATGGCGAGCAAAGAGTAACCATGTATCTCATCAAAGGTTGCTCCGGATGTCAACAGCTCTTCTATGGAAGACAAAAGATCGAACTGGCCCGAATAAATGGTCCAGAGGAGATATTAAAACGCACGTTCTTGGCATGGACAAGTCTGATGGTGGGAGGATTTTTCAAATCTAAACAAGCATAAATGAATGCATTACGGGGAGCAATTACAGATATAATTACAGTTATCATCACGAGGATGATGACTGATCTGGAGGGGGATCTTTTAGTTAATGTCATTTCGTATGTTGCCTCGACAATAGCTTAGGTCCGTAAAAGGATAAAAGGTTTCAAGAGTAGACAACAATCGAATGAAGGCCTTAATGCAGATTATTTCTACTTGGCTTTTTGTCCATGATTTGGTAATTCATGTTAGTGCCTCGATGTTATTCTAAAAAGTCCATCTTTACAAAAAGGTTAGGAAAAAGCTAAAAACTTGGCCATCTTAATAAAAAAAAAAGGCTTATTTCAATGGTCATGTATGATCTTTGCCTGTTCGGGCCTCCACACCACCTTCCACTCATGCGTGTGGTGCAGGAGGCGTGTTCAGTTATTATTCCTTGCTTTAGGTTCTTGTACTGTCTAAACATTGTCCTATTCCCTCACCTCTGTAATTCGTTTCCCACCACACCCATCTCTTACTCCTTTGTTTCCCTTTGTTCCTCAATAGTTAAGCTCAGCCTTTCTTGTATGACTGACAGCCTATCTTCCAATCAAGTCTGGGCGGGTTCTTTCTTCCTGCCTTGTGCGTGCTGGCTGTATAGTCTTTGCTGTTTCCATTTATATTTCTGACCATTGGCTTTTCTTCTGACTACTTTCTTGGATTACGACTCTGTACCTCACTGCTTGACTGGTTCTGACCCCTTGGCTAGCTGACCTCCAGTTTTGTTGTTGTTGGTCTTGTCTGCATTCTGTGTTATCACTTTTATCATAGGAAGGAACTGGCACCCAGTTGTCTCATACCACCTAGGGTAAGTGAGGGAAATAGGCAATTTTTCATAGAGATACAGACGTAGTCCCAATTGGTGAAGTTAGGGTCCCACCCCATCTCAATGGATAAAGAAGGAACTTCACACGAAGTAATGTCAGATCAACAAATGTGTTTAATGGTAGAGTTTAGGTGAACGTTTTCGATCTCTGTGGACCTTCATCAGACTCTACACAAAGTATAAATTAACATTGTGAGAAAATCATAGCATGATATATAGATGACAGTGGTGAGGGATATAGGCAGGGACTGAGGACGGGTTCATTCTTCGGTCTCACTGTCTTGTCGTTCCCTTCCTCCAAGGTTTCACCAGCAGCTACTGGGGAATTGCTCATCTAGCAATTACCTAACAGGTTATAGACTAGAGATAAGTGAGCCAGTTTGGAACCAACCAGGTCTATCCTTCATTTGCCAAAAATTGAAAAACTCAGAACATTAGGGGTTTATCACATGTGAATCAAAACTATTATATGTAATATTACCATATAACACAAGTATCGTGACAACGGTGCGCCACATGTTATGGTTCAGGAGGCCGGAAGAGGATTGTGAAGGAGCATTGAACACTGCGAGGACACTCAGGACAGATGAGGGAAAGTGAACATACTTGTTTCCCACCTTGCTTTCCAGTTATCGAACCATCTTAACCTGAAACAAAATTAATATACAGAGGTTTCTCTACTGTGCACATCTTTGGGGCAATTTTTACATTTTGCTGTTTTATGGATAAAAAAAAAATTAATTTTTTTTTATTACTTGACTCATACATTGCAGGCTGCCTAGTCCTGTTCCGTGCTGAATCTTGTCTCAGGCAGCTCATACTCAAATCACAATTGCTCAACTTTGATTTGCTTAGAATTGAGTTTAAGGTTAAGGCCCCACTTTGCCCCTTGAACATCATGCCCGACTTTCCAACAATCCTTTACTGCTATGAAGCAGGATTTTGCCAAGTCAGTATTCCAGCTGTAGACAGCACTGTTTCAATCTGGTTAGATCTCTTCAGCACAGCGTAGGGAAAACTGACTTGACTCACCTCTGCCAAGTCAGTTTTTCCTACGCTGTGCTGAAGAGATCCAACCAGATCGAAACAGCGCTGTCCACAGCTGGGCTACTGACTTGGCAAAATCCTGCATCATAGCAGTGAAGACTTGTTGGAAAGTCGGGCATGATGTTCAAGGGAGCTACCCCTAAAGGGCAGAAAACAGAGGCACTGTTTCCCTATTTACGTCTTGGGAAACAGATTTGCACATTTTTCCCATAATCCTCCCAGTGGATCTAAAATGGCTTTTTGTAAGACTCCATACGCCTGAGAAGGTTTTCTCTCCTTAGGGAGTGACATTATCCCAAGAACCTAGGAATCTCTTATACATTTATCTTCTGCTCAATCCACTCTTGACTTTGTCTCGAAAAAACCACAGCAAAATCTGCAATAAAAAAGCTGCGTTTCCGCAAAGTGGGGCCTCAGCTTAAATGGGTTTCCAGGGGTAAACAAGACTAAGCCATCAAAGAGCTAGTTTTATAAATTCCCCACTGAACAGGACTGAGCAGCCTGCAATGTGAGAGAATACATGTTGCCTGCTAAATGTATGTACTGTAAGTTGCATTCAGCGAGGAGTAACATTTGCCTTTTCGTTTTAGGATTTTCAAGGCAACCATGACGCAACAGATGCAAAGTCTGCAGCTTACGCAATCCAAAAAGATCAGCGCCCCCTCCTCTCCAAATGCAGCCAAGCGCCTATATAGAAACCTCTCTGAGAAACTTAAAGGCAGCCACTCCTCGTTTGATGAAGCTTATTTCAGAGCGAGGGCGGATCGCTTCCGGAAACCATCTGTGGTAAGTTCCTTTTAGTTAATCTAAAGTAAATCTGCTCAGTGCGTTTTCGACTACAAGGGTTTCCGTTTCAGGCTTTACCTTCCCTATAGAATGTTGTAGAAATTTACATAACTGATATGTAATATGTTGTAGCTAATGCTGGTTATTGTATCCGTATCATGAGCTCTGGCTTTAGAGGTTAGAATGACATACAAACCAGACTCAACTGAAATTTTCAAAAAGTTTCAGGCTCGGCCTGATCTCAAAACTTTTGGAGTTCGGGGGCAACACAGTGGCTTGCAGCACTGGAGTCCTGGGTTGGAATCCCGCCAGGAACAATATCTTCAAGGTATTTGTATGTTCTCCCCATGTTTGCGTGGATTTCCTCCCATTCTACAAAGACATACTGATAGGAAAATAATGTACACTGTGATCCCTATATGGGGCTCACAATATACTTAAAAAAAAAAACTTTGGGGGTTCGTCACGTAC
The DNA here is from genome assembly GCF_031893055.1 of Leptodactylus fuscus. Classification (NCBI taxonomy): domain Eukaryota; kingdom Metazoa; phylum Chordata; class Amphibia; order Anura; family Leptodactylidae; genus Leptodactylus; species Leptodactylus fuscus. Next base: position 15,845,030 of record NC_134270.1, read on the forward strand.
AAAACAATATAGCACTCTCTTCAACTCAGACCCAAGGTATGCTCACCTTGCCTCTCCTCTGTTGGGCATCCTCGAGGTGGTTGGTGGTCCTCTGGCATCTTCTTCCACCTCTGGCTAATGTCACACACCCTGAGGTCAATGTTGAGGCCCATATGGGGTCCACTGGCATCATAATAGTTCAGTCCTAGCGGTGGGACCTGCACTTACAATATTCCATATACCAAAAATGTCAACGATGGCAGCGACAGCCCTAAAAACTGTAGAATATTTCTGTAAAGTTTAGTACTGGTGGTTCAATTCTGGATGCCTTCAAGGAAGGAGTCACCTTTCAATGTTGCTTCTCTTTAAGTACTTGAATACTAAAGAAAAGATCAAATGGAATAATAAATGACCCCTCACATCTACAAAAAGGGAAAAAACTTATGTAAATGCTAGCAAATTGTTCGCAAAATCATCACATTTTTTTAGACTATTCAGTTTTTCAAGTAAAACCAGTTACATTTCCTTTGGTGAATAGAAATTATTATTATTATTATTATCATACCGGTAAGTGAAACTGTGTGCAGACGTGCATATCTAATCTTACGGCATGTGGTACTATGTGCAGACGTGCGTATCTAATCCTCTGGCGTGTGGTACTGTGTGAAGACAGGTGTATCTAATCCTCTGGCGTGAGGAACTGTGTGCAGATGTGCGTATCTAATCCTCCCCCGTGTGGTACTGTGTGCTGAGATGCATATCTAATTATCTGGCATGTGGTACTGCGTGCAGAGGCATGTATCTAATCCTCCAAAGTGTGGTACTGTGTTCAGACGCATGTATCTAATCCTCCCCTGTGTGGTATTGTGAGAGGAGCGTATCTAATCCTACGGCATGTGGAACTGTGTGTAGATGCGTGTATCTAATCCTACAGCATGTGGTACTGTATGCAGACGCGTGTATCTAATCCGATGGCGTGTACAACTGTGTGCAGACATGCTTATCTAATCCTCTGGTGTGTGGAACTGTGTGCAGATGCGCATATCTAATCCTCCCCTGTGTGGTATTGTGTGATGAGACGCGTATCTAATCCTACGGCGTGTGGAACTGTGTGTAGACTCACGTATCTAATCCTACGGCATGTGGTACTGTGTGCAAATGCGCGTATCTAATCCTCTGGTATGTGGTACTGTGTGCTGAGACGCGTATCTAATTCTCTGGCTTGTGGTACTGTGTGCAGACGCATGTATCTAATCCTCCAAAGTGTGGTACTGTGTGCAGACACACGTATCTAATCCTCCTCTGTGTGGTATTGTGTGAAGAGGCACGTATCTAATCCTGTGGCATGTGGTACTGTGTGCAGACGCGCATATCTAATCCTCCCCGCGTGGTACTGTGTGCTAATTCTCTGGCTTGTGGTACTGTGTGCAAACACACGTATCTAATCCTCCCCTGTGTGGTATTGTGCAAAGAGGCACGTATCTAATCCTGCGGCGTGTGGAACTGTGTGTAGACACGCGTATTTAATTCTACGGCATGTATTACTGTGTGCAGACGCGCGTATCTCATCCTCTGGCATGTGGTACTGTGTGTAGATGCGCGTATCTAATTATCCCCTGTGTGGTACTGTGTGCTGAGTCGCGTATCTAATTCTCTGGCTTGTGGTACTGTTTGCAGAGGCATGTATCTAATCCTCCAAATTGTGGTACTGTGTGCAGACACACGTATCTAATCCTCCCCTGTGTGGTATTGTGTGAAGAGGCGCATATCTAAACCTATGGCGTGTGGAACTGTGTGTAGATGTGCGTATCTAATCCTACGGCATGTTGTACTGTGTGCAGACGCGTGTATCTAATCCTCCAGCATGTGGTACTGTGTGCAGACGCATGTATCTAATCCTCCCTGTGTGGTACTGCGTGCTGAGACACGTATCTAATTCTCTGTCTTGTGGTACTGTGTGCAGAGGCATTTATCTAATCCTCCAAAGTGTGGTACTGTATGCAGACACACGTATCTAATCCTCCGCTGTGTGGTATTGTGTGAAGAGGCACGTATCTAATCCTACGGTGTGTGGAACTGTGTGTAGACACGTGTCTCTAATCCTACGGCATGTGGTACTGTGTGCAGATGCGTGTATCTAATCCTCCCCTGTGTGGTACTGTGTGCAGATGCACATATCTAATCCTCTGGCATGTGGTGCTGTGTGCAGATGCACATATCTAATCCTCCCCCGTGTGGTATTGTGTGCTGAGATGTGTATCTAATTCTCTGGCTTGTGGTACTGTGTGTAGATGCATGTATCTAATCCTCACCTGTGTGGTACTGTGTGCAGACACACGTATCTAATCCTCTGGCGTGTGGTATTGTGTGAAGAGGCGCGTATCTAATCTTATGCTCTGGTGTGTGGAACTATGTGCAGATGCAAGTATCCAATCCTTTGGCATGTGGTACTGTGTGCAGACGCATGTATCCAATCCCCCAGCGTGTAGTACATTGTGCAGACATGTGTATCTAATCCTTCAGCATGTGGAACTGTGTGCAGAAGCGCGTATTTAATCCTCTGGTTTGTGGGACTGTGTGCAGATGCGTGTATCTAATCCTCTGGTGTGTGATACTGTGTGCTGATCTGTGTATCTAATCCTCTGATGCGTGTATCTCAGTTTGGATATCAGTGTTGTATTGTGTATGTGGAGTGACAGTGTGTATTGCAGTTGGAATATGAATGAAAGTCTTGCAGGTTTGTATTGGCTAAGAGGGGGGCACTGTGTTTGGAATGCTGTATCTCAGCAACCAAGGTATCAGGTATGTCCGAGCGAGTTGGAGTCTCATCTTAAACCTTCCCGGATACCTGAAGTATCTCTGTACCAAATTTGGTGAAGATCGGTCCAGTCGTTTGGTTCGCATTAGAGAACAGACAGACAGACAGACAGACAGACAGAAATTCATTTTTATAATACTAGAGGGAGGACCTGGCTTCGCACGGGTATATTACATTTTATGTTTGTGTAGTGGCCCCATAAGAATTGTCCAGTTTTGCACTGATGTATTTTGTATGTTGTTTGTGTGTATGTCCATAAGCGTCATGTGATTATGTGTATCTCATTTTGGATGTCAGTGAAAAACCTGTGATCAGTTGTTATGGATACCTGGAGTAAAGCTGTATCTAATCCTTCCCCGTGTAGTACTGTGTTTAGATGCAAGTATCCAATCCTTGTTGGTGTGGTACTTTGTGCAGATGCACATATCTAATCCTCCCCGTGTGGTATTGTGTGAAGAGGAGCGTATCTAATCCTCCAGTAAGTGAAACTGTGTGCAGACGCGCATATCTAATGACTCTGGCTTGCGGTACTGTGTGCAGATGTGCGTATCTAATACTCTGGCGTGTGGTACTGTGTGCAGATGCACGTATCTAATCCTCCCCTGTGCGGTATTGTGTGAAGAGGTGCGTATCTAATCCTACGGCATGTGGAACTGTGTGTAGACGTGGGTATCTAATCCTATGGCATGTACAACTGTGTGCAGACGTGCGTATCTAATCCTCTGGAATGTGGAACTGTGTGCAGACGCACATATCTAATCCTCTGGAATGTGTAACTGTGTGTAGACGCGTGTATCTAATCCTATGGCATGTACAACTGTGTGAAGACACGTGTATCTAATCCTCCCCTGTGTGGTATTGTGTGAAGAGGCGCGTATCTAATCCTACGGCGTGTGGAACTGTGTGTAGACGCGTGTATCCAATCCCCCAGCATGTGGTACTGTGTGCAGATGCGCATATCTAATCCTATGGCATGTGGTACTGTGTGTAGACGCGCATATCTAATCCTCCCCCGTGTGGTACTGTGTGCAGACGTGCATATCTAATCCTCCCCCGTGTGATACTGTGTGCTGAGACGCGTATCTAATTCTCTGGCTTGTGGTACTGTGTGCAGAGGCACGTATCTAATCCTCCCTTGTGTGGTATTGTGTGAAGAGGCGCGTATCTAATCCTTTGGCGTGTGGAACTATGTGTAGACGCGCATATCTAATCCTCTGGAATGTGGAACTGTGTGCAGACGCGTGTATCTAATCCTATGGCGTGTACAAATGTGTGCAGACGCACGTATCTAATCCTCTGGAGTGTGGAACTGTGTGTAGACGCGTGTATCTAATCCTTCGGCATGTGAAACTGTGTGCAGATGCACGTATCAAATCCTTCAGTGTGTGGAACTGTGTGCAGAAATGCGTATTTAATCCTCTGGTGTGTGGGACTGTGTGCAGACCCGTGTATCTAATCCTCTGGCGTGTGATACTGTGTGCGGATCTGTGTATCTAATCCTCTGATGCGTGTATCTCAGTTTGGATATCAGTGTTGTATTGTGCATGTGGAGTGACCGTGTGTATTGCAGTTGGAATATGAGTGAAAGACTTGCAGGTTTGTATTGGCTAAGGGGGGGGGAGGGGGGGCACTGTGTTTGGAATGCTGTATCTCAGCAACGGTATGTCCAAGCGAGTTGGAGTCTCGTCTTAAACCTTCCCAGATACCTGAAGTATCTCTGTACCAAATTTGGTGAAGATCGGTCCAGTCGTTTGGTTCGCATTAGAGTACGGACAGACAGACAGACGGACAGACAGACAGACAGACAGACAGACAAGAATTCATTTTTATAAGATAGGGAGAGGGAGATAGAGAGATAGTGTAAAATACTGTCAGGGCTCCTAGGAACCTATCTATAAAACATAGTGTATGACACTGTCAGGGCTCCTAGGAACCTATCTATAAAACATAGTGTATAACACTGTCACGACTCCTAGGAACCTATCTATAAAACATAGTGTATGACACTGTCAGGGCTCCTAGGAACCTATCTATAACACATAGTGTAGAACACTGTCAGGGCTCCTAGGAACCTATCTATAAACATAGTGTATAACACTGTCAGGGCTCCTAGGAACCTATCTATAAAACATAGTGTAGAATACTGTCAGGGCTCCTAGGAACCTATCTATAAAACATAGCGTATAACACTGTCAGGGCTCCAAGGAACCTATCTATAGGACATAGTGTATGACACTGTCAGGGCTCCTAGGAACTTATCTATATAACATAGTGTAGAACATTATAATGCAGGGTACAGAATTCTCTAAGGGCTCTTAGGAACCTATCTATCCAATTACTAAATCTCTTAGGCAGCTGAAGTTATGCCAAAGTGAAAGTGACATTATTATATTCTTGGATCTCTTAAGACCTCAGAGTATTATAGGAGGAGACATTTGTTGCCTCTTTTGGGTCTCTTTGCAGCACTTCATGCTCTCCTGGTGACATTCGGAGCTCTTCTGTCAGGTCATCGACCTAGGCATCACCGCTGAGGCCCATGACTGAGCCTCCAACGGTTACATTGGCTCACCGAACATCATGACATCATTACATAACCAGTAGAGCACCAAACAAGAGGCCCAAAAGAGGTTGAGAGTATGAATATCTTTTTGGGTTTTTTTTTCACTTCTCCTAACCTTCCATCTATTCTACTCTTTGGTCCCTCGAGACCTTAGAGTAAAATGTGGTGGTTATTTTGTTTGGCTGAGATGAATCTCCATTTGGTTTCAAAAAAACAAAAAAAAACAATTTGGAATATTTGGGAAGCTGGCTTGTTTCTAAAAGATTAGTCCATGTCTAGTTGTTAGAGATGAGCGAACAGTGTTCTATCGAACTCATGTTCGATCGGATATTAGGCTGTTCGGCATGTTCGAATTGAATCGAACACCGCGTGGTAAAGTGCGCCATTACTCGATTCCCCTCCCACCTTCCCTGGCGCCTTTTTTGCTCCAATAACAGCGCAGGGTAGGTGGGACAGGAACTACGACACCGGTGACGTTGAGAAAAGTAGGCAAAACCCATTGGCTGCCGAAAACATGTGACCTCTAATTTAAAAGAACAGCGCCGCCCAGGTTCGCGTCATTCTGAGCTTGCAATTCACCGGGGACGGAGGTTTCCGTCCAGCTAGCTAGGGCTTAGATTCTGGGTAGGCACGGGTAGAATAGGATAGGAAGGAGAAGACAACCAACAGCTCTTATAAGAGCTAAATTCCAGGGAGAAGCTTGTCAGTGTAACGTGGCACTGACGGGCTCAATCGCCGCAACCCAGCTTTCCCAGGATCCTGAATGGAATACACTGTCAGTGTATTCCCGTATACCCGATATATACCCCGATACCCGTTCCAACGGTGTGCCCCCCCACCTTCACCCCAGAAATACCCTGCAAGTCCCCTAGCAATAGAATTGGGGCTATATACACCCACAATTTTTACTACTGGTATACAGTGCCATTGTCTGACTGGGAATTCAAAGAATATATTGGGAATACAAATACCCTCATTTCTTGCTACTGCCATATAGTGCCAGTGTCTGACTGGGAATTCAAAGAATATATTGGGGTTACGTGCACCCACAATTTTTACTACTGGTATACAGTGCCAATTTCTAACTAGGAATTCAAAATGCGCAAGGCTCCCGGAAAGGGACGTGGACGAGGCCGTGGGCGAGGTCGGGGGAATGGTTCTGGGGAGCAAGGTAGCAGTGAAGCCACAGGGCGTCCCGTGCCTACTCCTGTGGGGCAGCAAGCATTGCGCCACTCCACAGTGCCAGGGTTGCTTGCCACATTAACTAAACTGCAGGGTACAAACCTTAGTAGGCCCAAGAACCAGGAACAGGTCTTGCAATGGCTGTCAGAGAACGCTTACAGCACATTGTCCAGCAGCCAGTCAGACTCTGCCTCCTCTCCTCCTATTACCCAACAGTCTTGTCTTCCTTCCTCCCAAAATTCCGAAGCTTTACAGAACAATAACCCAAACTGTCCCTGCTCCCCAGAGCTGTTCTCCGCTCCTTTCATTGTCCCTCAACCTGCCTCTCCACGTCACGATTCCACGAACCTAACAGAGGAGCATCTGTGTCCAGATGCTCAAACACTAGAGTCTCCTCCATCTCCGTTCGATTTGGTGGTGGATGACCAGCAACCCACCCTCATCGACGATGATGTGACGCAGTTGCCGTCAGGGCATCCAGTTGACCGGCGCATTGTGCGGGAGGAGGAGATGAGACAGGAGTTGGAAGAGGAAGTGGTGGATGATGAGGACACTGACCCGACCTGGACAGGGGGGATGTCAAGCGGGGAAAGTAGTGTGGATGTTGAGGCAGGTGCAGCACCAAAAAGGGTAGCTAGAGGCAGAGGCAGAGGTCAGCAGCTTAGGCGAAGCCAGGCCACACCCGGAATCTCCCAAGATGTTCCAGTTCGTACCCAGCCCCGAAAAACTCCCACCTCGAGGGCACGTTTCTCGAAGGTGTGGAGTTTTTTCAAGGAATGCGCCGAGGACAGATATAGTGTTGTCTGCACAATTTGCCTCTCGAAATTGATTAGGGGCTCTGAGAAGAGCAACCTGTCCACCACTTCAATGCGCCGTCATTTGGAATCCAAGCACTGGAATCAGTGGCAGGCAGCAACGGCAGGACAAAGGCCGCCTGCCGTTCACGCCACTGCCACTGCCTCTGCCACTGCCTCTGCCTCTGCCACTGCCACTGCTGACTGTGCTGGCGATGCACTCCAGAGGACGAGCCAGGACACCACTTCATCTGCCTCCGCCACTTTGTTGACTTCTACCTCATCCTCCCCTGGTCCTGTCTTATCTCCTTCTCCTGCACCATCAAAGGCACCATCAGGCGTTTCTTTACAACAACCCACCATCTCTCAGACATTGGAGCGGCGGCAGAAATACACTGCTAACCACCCACACGCGCAAGCCTTGAACGCCAACATCGCTAAAATGCTGGCCCAGGAGATGTTGGCGTTCCGGCTTGTTGAAACTCCCGCCTTCCTGGACCTGATGGCAACTGCGGCACCTCGCTATGCCGTCCCTAGCCGTCACTACTTCTCCCGGTGTGCCGTCCCCGCCTTGCACCAGCACGTGTCACTCAACATCAGGCGGGCCCTTAGTTCCGCGCTTTGCACAAAGGTCCACTTGACCACCGACGCGTGGACAAGTGCATGCGGACAGGGACGCTACATTTCACTGACGGCACACTGGGTGAATGTAGTTGAGGCTGGGACTGCTTCCCAAACTGGCCCGGTGTACCTCGTCTCCCCGCCTAACATTCCTGGCAGGGACACGAGAAGAACACCCCCCTCCTCCTCCTCCTCTACCGCCTCCTCCTCCACCACCGCCTCCTCCTCCGCTGTTAGATTGACCCCAGCTACGAGTTGGAAACGTTGCAGCACTGGCGTTGGTAGACGTCAGCAGGCTGTGCTGAAGCTGATCAGCTTGGGGGACAGACAGCACACTGCCTCCGAGGTGAGGGATGCCCTCCTCGATGAGACGGCAATATGGTTTGAGCCGCTGCACCTGGGCCCAGGCATGGTCGTTTGTGATAACGGCCGGAACCTGGTAGCAGCTCTGGAGCTTGCCGGACTCCAACATGTTCCATGCCTGGCCCACGTCTTCAACCTAGTGGTGCAACGTTTCCTAAAGAGCTACCCCAATGTTCCAGAGCTACTGGTGAAAGTGCGGCGCATGTGCGCCCACTTTCGCAAGTCGACAGTAGCCGCTGCTAGCTTAAAATCTCTCCAGCAACGCCTGCATGTGCCACAACACCGGCTTTTGTGCGACGTCCCCACACGCTGGAACTCAACGTTTCAGATGTTGAATAGAGTGGTTGAGCAGCAGAGACCTTTGATGGAATACCAGCTACAAAACCCTAGGGTGCCACAAAGTCAGCTGCCTCAGTTTCACATCCATGAGTGGCCATGGATGAGAGACCTTTGTGACATCCTACGGGTCTTTGAGGAGTCCACAAGGAGGGTGAGCTCTGAGGATGCGATGGTGAGCCTTACAATCCCGCTCTTGTGTGTTCTGAGAGAATCCCTGATTGACATCAGGGATAACTCAGATCACACAGAGGAGTTAGGGATAGCATCCGATCCGTCACAGCTGGAGAGTAGGTCCACACATCTGTCCGCTTCACTGCGTTTAATGGAGGAGGAGGAGGAGGAGGAGGAGGAAGAAGAGTTGTCCGATGATGTGATGGTGATACAGGAGGCTTCCGGGCAACTTCGAATCGTCCCATTGTTGCAGCGCGGATGGGTAGACATGGAGGATGAGGAGGAAATGGAGATTGAACTTTCCGGTGGGGCCAGAGGAGTCATGCCAACTAACACTGTGGCAGACATGGCTGAGTTCATGTTGGGGTGCTTTACAACCGACAAGCGTATTGTCAAAATCATGGAGGACAACCAGTACTGGATCTTTGCTATCCTTGACCCCCGGTATAAAAACAACATCTCGTCTTTTATTCCGGTAGAGGGGAGGGCCAATCGCATCAATGCTTGCCACAGGCAATTGGTGCAGAATATGATGGAGATGTTTCCAGCATGTGACGTTGGCGGCAGGGAGGGCAGTTCCTCCAGTAGGCAACCAAGTTCTCACCGGTCCACACAAACGAGGGGCACACTGTCTAAGGTCTGGGACACCTTGATGGCACCCCCTCGCCAAAGTGCCGCCACGGAGGGTCCTAGTGTCACCAGGCGTGAGAAGTATAGGCGCATGTTGCGGGAATACCTTTCCGACCACAGCCCTGTCCTCTCCGACCCCTCTGCGCCCTACACGTATTGGGTGTCGAAGTTGGACCTGTGGCTTGAACTTGCCCTATATGCCTTGGAGGTGCTGTCCTGTCCTGCCGCCAGCGTCCTATCTGAGAGGGTGTTCAGTGCAGCCGGTGGCATCATCACTGACAAGCGCACCCGTCTGTCAGCTGAGAGTGCCGACCGGCTCACTTTGATAAAAATGAACCACCACTGGATAGAGCCTTCATTTTTGTGCCCACCTGTGTAAAGCACCCCAACATGAAACTCCATGTCTGTACTCAACCTCTCCAATTCCTCCGCATCCTCATACTCATCCACCATAAGCGTTGCACAATTCTGCTAATACTAGGCTCCCTCCAACATGATTTCCCCCAACTCTGCTGGTTAGAGGCTCCCTCCACCCTGATTTCCACCAACTCTGCTGGTTAGAGGCTCCCTCCACCCTGCTTTCCCACAACTCTGCTGGTTAGAGGCTCCCTCCACCATGAATTTGCCCAAACTGGGCTGTTTAGAGGCTCCCTCCACCATGAATTGGTCCAAACTGGGTTTTTTAGAGGCTCCCTCCACCATGAATTGGTCCAAACTGGGCTGTTTAGAGGCTCCCTCCACCATGAATTTGCCCAAACTAGGCTGTTTAGCGGCTCCCTCCACCATTAATTGGTCCAAACTGGGCTGGTTAGAGGCTCCCTCCACCATGAATTTGCCCAAACTGGGCTGTTTAGAGGCTCCCTCCACCATGAATTTGCCCAAACTGGGCTGGTTAGAGGCTCCCTCCACCATGAATTGGTCCAAACTGGGTTTTTTAGAGGCTCCCTCCACCATGAATTTGCCCAAACTGGGCTGTTTAGAGGCTCCCTCCACCATGAATTGGTCCAAACTGGGCTGTTTAGAGGCTCCCTCCACCATTAATTGGTCCAAACTGGGCTGGTTAGAGGCTCCCTCCACCATGAATTTCCCAAAACTTGGCTGTTTAGAGGCTCCCTCCACCATTAATTGGTCCAAACTGGGCTGGTTAGAGGCTCCCTCCACCATGAATTTGCCCAAACTGGGCTGTTTAGAGGCTCCCTCCACCATGAATTGGTCCAAACTGGGTTTTTTAGAGGCTCCCTCCACCATGAATTGGTCCAAACTGGGCTGTTTAGAGGCTCCCTCCACCATGAATTTGCCCAAACTGGGCTGGTTAGCGGCTCCCTCCACCATTAATTGGTCCAAACTGGGCTGGTTAGAGGCTCCCTCCACCATGAATTTGCCCAAACTGGGCTGTTTAGAGGCTCCCTCCACCATGAATTTGCCCAAACTGGGCTGGTTAGAGGCTCCCTCCACCATGAATTGGTCCAAACTGGGGTTTTTAGAGGCTCCCTCCACCATGAATTGGTCCAAACTTGGCTGTTTAGAGGCTCCCTCCACCATGAATTGGTCCAAACTGGGGTGGTTAGAGGCTCCCTCCACCATTAATTGGTCCAAACTGGGCTGGTTAGAGGCTCCCTCCACCATTAATTGGTCCAAACTGGGCTGGTTAGAGGCTCCCTCCACCATGAATTGGTCCAAACTGGGGTTTTTAGAGGCTCCCTCCACCATGAATTGGTCCAAACTTGGCTGTTTAGAGGCTCCCTCCACCATTAATTGGTCCAAACTGGGCTGGTTAGAGGCTCCCTCCACCATGAATTGGTCCAAACTGGGTTTTTTAGAGGCTCCCTCCACCATGAATTGGTCCAAACTGGGCTGTTTAGAGGCTCCCTCCACCATGAATTTGCCCAAACTGGGCTGTTTAGCGACTCCCTCCACCATTAATTGGTCCAAACTGGGCTGGTTAGAGGCTCCCTCCACCATTAATTGGTCCAAACTGGGCTGGTTAGAGGCTCCCTCCACCATGAATTGGTCCAAACTGGGGTTTTTAGAGGCTCCCTCCACCATGAATTGGTCCAAACTTGGCTGTTTAGAGGCTCCCTCCACCATGAATTGGTCCAAACTGGGGTGGTTAGAGGCTCCCTCCACCATTAATTGGTCCAAACTGGGCTGGTTAGAGGCTCCCTCCACCATTAATTGGTCCAAACTGGGCTGGTTAGAGGCTCCCTCCACCATTAATTGGTCCAAACTGGGCTGGTTAGAGGCTCCCTCCACCATTAATTGGTCCAAACTGGGCTGGTTAGAGGCTCCCTCCACCATGAATTTGCCCAAACTGGGCTGGTTAGAGGCTCCCTCCACCATGAATTGGTCCAAACTGGGGTTTTTAGAGGCTCCCTCCACCATGAATTTGCCCAAACTGGGGTGTTTAGAGGCTCCCTCCACCATGAATTTGCCCAAACTCTGCTGGTTAGAGGCTCAATCCACCCTGATTTTCAAAACAAATGTTGGTGCCAACCTCAACTTACTACAAGGGCCAAATTCACTGCTGGTGACAAGCTCTCCTCACTGCAAGGGCCAAATACACATGTTTCAAGGTGTTTTCCTACTGTCAGAGAGGTGGTATTGAGTGTGTAAAGTGTGTAGTTGTTAGGCTGTGATGTTGGGGTAATAGAGGGTCTTTGGTGTGTTAGATGCCCCCAGACATGCTTCCCCTGCTGTCCCAGTGTCATTCCAGAGGTGTTGGCATCATTTCCTGGGGTGTCATAGTGGACTTGGTGACCCTCCAGACACGGATTTGGGTTTCCCCCTTAACGAGTATCTGTTCCCCATAGACTATAATGGGGTTCGAAACCCATTCGAACACACGAACATTGAGCGGCTGTTCGAATCGAATTTCGAACCTCGAACATTTTAGTGTTCGCTCATCTCTACTAGTTGTGACCATCATGACTGGCTGTCCCATTATGAGGAAGGCTTGTTAGGTTTTATGGGGAAGGCTGCCTGGTCATCGGAGCATCAAAGTCGTGTGACCTTTCTTCCCTGCTTCCTCAACGTAAGTTTTTGCAAATTTTGGGTTGAATCCAGTTTGTTACAAACTATTTGTCTTATCTCTACTATTGACACAAAGTAGCTGCCTTAGTTATGGTTGGGGTCATATCATATTCCTTCGGAGCTTCTTAGGCTCCAGATGTTTTGTGTCTGTAGATACCTAAGATATAAATACGGCACTTCATACGGCCCAGCCAAAAACATTATCTGTAATGCTTTTCCCCCCATCTGTGGTTGTGGATGTTGCGGAAATTAAGAGCTCGGTCTAGATGTAGTTCTCGTTTCTGCACAGAACTGGAAATAACAACTCTATTCAGTCCGTGATTGAAGAGACGCATTGAGCTCTGATCACATTGAGATTAAACGCACATTTTGACCCCGCGTGTAATTTAATCAGCCGGCGGAGAATAAAATGAGTTGAGGAATATTTTTCTAACTTAACAAGCTAATGCAGACTGGCTCGCGGAATAATGATTTCACCATTGACATTGTTTGTCGGGGTTTTAATACGGTAACATGGTCAGCGCGATGATAAAGGGACGTTCTATTCGAGAGTTCTCTTAGCTTTTGACCATTCATCTACGTCTCTGTTTGGTCTGCGTTTGACCTCGTTGAGTGTAATTTTTGTACGTTTCATTTTGGTTATCGTTTCCGCTCTTCTGTAGTACGAGTAGTAGTGGGGACATTAGATGACCTCGTGATGGTCCTCACAACCTGGTAGTCATCATGTTTATTAGGATGGTTTCACATTCAGATTTTTGTTGTGGTTTTTTTGCAGTTTTTGTAAATTTTTGAATCAAGAACAAGAGTTGATCTGGCAAATATCCTTCCAAGATATTTCCAATTCCTAAAAAGTCTTTGGCTTGAGCACTGCATAAATAATGGAGTGTTTTTTTCCCACTCAACCCCCCCCCCCCTTCAAAAAAAGTTGTGCACTCCAAAACCCTGTATCCAGTTGCGAACTCTGCTTCGGATTAGGCCCAAATGAATGGGCCTAGTCGGAAGGAGGGAGTGTCTTCAGGCGGATGTTGTGAGGCAACTCCACCTGAAAGAATGAGCAACTCGCTTATTTTTCCAGCTCCCATTGATTTCAATGGGAGCCGTCTTTTTGGTCAGGATTTTGAGGCGGATATGGCCTCAAAATCCTGACCAAAAAACTCCATGTGAACTCACCCTAAGACTGAGGCCCCACGGGACAATATGCATCGTGGTTCTTCCCGCAGCGTTTTGAACAGAAATTTCATGGAGTTTTCCTCCGCTGACTTTCTGTTACCATTATAACTACGGTTAAAGTCGCCGGGGTTTCTGTAGATATAATTGACATGCTGCGATTTCCAAAACTGTGCCGGTTTTGGAAATCACAATGTGTCTACACTGCGGTTTTTACCGCACAGTGGGCATGGGATTCGCATGAATCCCATCCTCTTGGCAGTTACTGTAAAATGCTGCCATTTTTCCCGCGCCATTTATAACCCGTGGGGCCCCGGCATTAGACTGAGGCCCCACATTGCGGAAACACAGCTTTTTTTGTTGCAGATTTTACTGCGGTTTTTCAGCCAAAGTCAGGAGTGTATTGAGCGGAAGGGAAAAGTATAAGAACTTCCTAGATATTTCCTATTCCTTTTGTAGCCATTTTTGGCTTTGGCTCAAAAAATCGGAGGAAAATCTGCAACAAAAAAACCCCTGCATTTCCTCATCATGTGACTACTGAAGCCCAATCACAGGGTTCAGTGATCCCTGAGGTCTGCTAACATTACCCAGGAGACACTGGGCGAAGAACCCCAGAACCCAAGAGGGGAGCAAAGGTGGATATGACTGTTAATTTCTTTTCTGCACCTTCCCATGCTTATTATCTTCTGGGGTCTGGACTATGACTTGCTGCCATGGAGCAGACGCTATGTTCAATGGGACAGCTTCCCTTGAAATTGTAAAGTGGTGATGAATGAAATATATCCAAAGACAAGACGTCCTTCTGATCCTATAGCTCAGAGCGGCTCGCAGAAGTACAATAGAAGGAAACAATGATCTAGGAGAACTAATAGATCTTTCATCAGCAAAGTCATGACAAAAAGTCAAAAAGTAGTGACTTGAGATGGGCGAAGCCCTAAAGACCTGTTTTGTTTCGGGTCCCTGATTCATTTTGGGTTGTGCAAGTTCAGTAATATAATTTATAATAGTTGCAGTGGTCCCGCTATCATCTATTCGAGCTGGATATTTTAGTTTGTTTGAGTCAAATCCCAAATTGTTTGGTTTCGTTAAAAACCGAACTGTTTGGAATATCCGGGCCAAACCCGGCTCATTCCAAACCAATTTGCCCATCTCTACTTGGGACATATCCATTTCTTAAATTTATATAAAACTCGGGGTATATCATTGTGTGCATGGTCAGATTTACAAATGAAGAGTCCCACCATACTGGGGGACAGTAAGGGTGGCCATATTGGTTGATTTCCAAAAACCCTTAAAGGGATCCTATCATTAAAACCCATTTTTTTCTGCCTTACACGTCGGAATAGCCTTAAGAAAGGCTATTCTTCTCCTACCTTTAGATGTCTTCTCAGCGCCGCCGTTCGGTAGATAATCCGGTTTTCGTCAGTATGCAAATGAGTTCTCTTGCAGCACTGGGGGCGGGCCCCAGTGCTCAAACAGCACTGGGGGTGTTCCCAATGCTGTGAGAGAACTCTCCAGTGCAGCCTCCATCTTCTTCTGGAATGGCCTCTCTTTGCATCTTCTTCCGGCGGAGGCTTCAATCTTCTAGGCCTCGGGCAACCAACTGCGCACGCCTGCCGGCCACAAGAAAATGGCCGCTTACAATACTGTATAAGTGGCCATTTTCTTGTGGTTGGCGGGCATGGGCAATCGGCTTTGCCTAGGCCTGAGGCCTAGAAATTGGAAGCCTCCGCCGGAAGAAGATGCGAAGAGAGGCCATTCCAGAAGAAGATGGAGGCGGTGCTGGAGAGTTCTCTCGCAGCATTGGGGACGCCCCCAGTGCTGTTTGAGTGCTGGAGCCCGCCCCAGTGCTGTGAGAGAACTCATTTGCATACTGACGAAAACCGGATTATATACCGAACGGCGGTCCAGAGAAGACATCTAAAGGTAGGAGAAGAATATCCTTTCTTAAGGCTATTCTGACGTGTTAGGCAGAAAAAACTGAGTTTTAATGATAGGATCCCTTTAAGTTGGACTGCAAGGGAAATATATTGAGATATGTTTTGGATTTTTATTGGTGATTTGTTTAATTTTCCATAAATTACAGCTCCCCACCAACAGTCTAAATTGGGTGTCGTCACATTGGTTGCTCTTCAAAAATTAAGTTGGATTTAAAGGGAATTTGGTAAAAAAAAAAAAAAAAAAGAAAGAAAAATGACCTATTTTTAATTCAAGTTTTTATTTTAAACATATTTTTTTTTTAGGTTTTTTTTAGTGATTTTATTTAGATTTTTCCATCTTATCTATATAGGAAGGAGCAAGCAATTCCAACTGGTGACACATTCCCTTTAAGAATTGACGTGTGGTAATAGACGACTACTGTCTGTAAGCCCCCACTTGATCCTTCAGTTTCAGGTATAATACTGGGGAGACATAGGCACTGTTGATTTTTCGCCCAGGTCCCAGGTATAACAAAACAAACCATTTGTGCGTGCAGCTGCAGGGTGTCTGCAGATTGTTCACGTACCAGTACAATGGTGCCCTGTGTCCTGCACCAGTAAGGCTCTTGTCACAGTGTCTAGAACAGGGCACCTATGTGATATCTGCAGCCCAGGGAAGTCATTACGATACATAAAGGGACAATGTGCGTATTGTGACCATAGACATGGACTTGTACACACTGTTCCTTTAGTCTCCAGAATACGTAACCTGCAAGTATTAGCACCAATATGATGTAGAGTGACAGATACTCAGTGACAACCAGGATTGCAGTCCTTAAAGCATCTGCAAACCAGAATGACCAAACCATGTGGTCTTGTAGTGGTGGAGGATGATTTATATAGAAATAGACAGTAGTTAGGTGACCAAGCTTCCCCAGACATCATCAGCAACTTGGACAGTCTAAATTGGGTGTCGTCACATGCATTGCGGTATGTTATTATATAGGTGAAGACCCGGGGGAGCTGTAAAAAAAATTCATACTACCCTCCTGTTACCTCTTTGCAGCATCTGGTGCTCTGCTGGTGACATTCGGTTCTCTTCTGTGATATCATTGGCCCTGGGTCACCACTGATATCTGTGATTGGGTCACCAGTATTCACAAGGGCATGCATTTATACTCACTTTCCCTCACTTCTTTTGGGCCACCTGGTGACATCATGTGCTCAGAGTCACTAGAGTCCCAATGACAGGCTTCAGCGGTGACCCCAAGCCCATGACATCACCCAAGAGCCTGATGGAAAGAGAGACAGACACCATTAAGAGGCCAAAAAGAGGTGAAGAAAAGATAATTTTTTTTTTTTAGACCTCCCCTGGGCAGCACCGCACCTCCCATGAGGCGACCTGAAGCGACCGCTTCAGGTGGCGCTATGCCGGGGCCCCGGGGGAGGGCGGCATTTTTGCTGACCTAAGCCAGTCCAGGACAAGCCCTGGACTGGCTTAGCGTCACCATCTTGGCAGCCCGGCACGGGAAGCAAGCGGTGGATTGGGGGGGCCCTGTGGATGCAGCGCTGCTCCAGTGGCCACCCCTCACACTTAGCAGAGAGCAGGTCCTCTCCCTGCCTGCTAATGACGCTTGCTCCGCCCCCTCCACTCGGCCCCGCCTCCTACGCCCAGCCCCACCCTCCTCCGGGTGGGGGGGGGGGGAGGCTTTCTGCCGTCCGCCTCAGGCAGCACAAACCCTAAGTTCACCCCTGCCCCTGGGCCTCCCAGAAATAATGAATTTTGGGATACAGTCACATTATTTATTAATTTATTTGAATTCAACTTTTTGTACTTTCTGGGCTCTTTTATTGTGTCGAGCTGTTTCTGAATGTGGTCGGGTTAACCCTTTGTGGGTATGTAACAGACCTGAGGCTCTTGGCCACTACACTGCCTGCTATATTTCCATAAGGAGAATAAGAAAGATGGGGGGCAGGCAAGGAGATATGGAAGTGCCCAGCGGAGCTAACTGAAGGACTCTGGTTCTCTTGCTCTGCAGGATACATTCGGGGGAATAATTTTAGTTACCAGTTTCATGGTGCATTTTTGATTTGCCCCAAAATGGTGCTGAACAATGTGCAGGATGGGGGTCAAGCTGGGCCTTCTCATGTAGAACTTAAGTGCGGGAACAGCTTTGCAGAACGGTGCACC
Organism: Leptodactylus fuscus; assembly: GCF_031893055.1. Lineage (NCBI taxonomy): Eukaryota > Metazoa > Chordata > Amphibia > Anura > Leptodactylidae > Leptodactylus > Leptodactylus fuscus. The sequence goes on from NC_134270.1 coordinate 15,862,794, forward strand.
CATGAGAAGATAATCTGATCACAGAAGCCACTGTCTGGATTTTGACATGATCTACCATGGAACGTGCATTCAAGGTCTCCCTACGTAATCCCCTCCCAAAACATTAGCTCAAAAAAACTCTGCAAAAAATCTATATTTGCAAAATTTAAATTTGGCAAATTGGATAAGTTTTGCTATAAAATTGCTATAAAATTTATTGTGACCTTGACCTTTAGGGCCCCAAAAGTCTTGGTCATTATGGGGTTAATATATATATATATATATATATATATATATATATATATATATATATATATATATATATATATATTTATTTATTTTTATTAACAATGTAGGAGCTTTTGTTCTTTATTTTTCCGATCTATCCACTCAACGCTAGACTCATAGTATATTTCACCGAAAAAGAAAAGGTCAGGTGCATGTCGTACTTCAGAATTTTTTTGTCGTTTCTTACAAGATTCGTTTACAAAGTGAAGTGGCCGCATTTTCCTGTATTACATTAGAAATTTTTTTTGCTATTCTAAAAAGCCCAATTGAAAATGTCAAAGTGCCACATATCATATAGGGTAGAGTACACAAACAATATGCAAGAGATTGCTCGTCGTGCTCTGAAAAACAAATTGATGGTATAAAGATGAATCTGTAATCAGTTCCATCTATAGAACTGACGGACAGTAGTCCTACAGCAAAGATCAGGCTGGTTCCTCTATTATGGTGCCAACACAAGGGCATGGGGTTTGCCCAAAATGTTCTTTCCTCGATCCTTGTCCTAAAGCTGCAGTATATGATACTACGTAAAAGTTATAGTCCGGTTCGGAAAAATGCTGCAAAGTAAAAATGTTCATTTTTGTCAATGATTAAAATGCAAAATGAATGAACAAAAGAGAAATATAAGGGAATTGCTAGAAGAGCAATTCTCCAGTAGCTGCTGGTGAACCCTGGGAGGAGTAACATGATAAGACAGTGAGCTGAACCCCCTTCCTGTCCCTTCCTACTTGTCTCACTGCCCTAGGCAACAGAGGACAACTGGGTGGCAGTCCCTTCTTAAGATATAAGTGATGACACAGAACAAAGACAAGACAAACAATAACAATAGGGAGGTCAGCTAGCAAAGGGGTTGATACTAGTTGAGCAGCGCAGTACAGAATCAAAATCCTAGAGAATAGTCAGAGGTCAGAAATATGTATAGAGAAAGCCAGCACGCACAAGGCAATAGCAAGCACCAAGGTCAAGGTGAGTGTGAGCAAACAATAACTAAGGAGGAAGAGCCTGCCCCAGATCTGATAGGAAGATAGGCTGTCAATCACACAGGTAAGGCTAAGATTAATTATGGGTGTGGTAGAAAATAAATTACAGAGGTAAGGAAATATTATACAAGAAGAACCTAACACAGGGAATCAAGCCGGACATGACTGCTGTGCCATAACATGCGGACGGAGGATAGCCTGAATGGGCAAAGATGTTGCAAGAAATCTAAATTCCATCCAATATTTGGTGTGTGTTCCTTTTTGCCTTCAAATCAGCATCAATCCTTCTAGGTAAGCTGACACCACGTCGGTTGTACGTGTACTTGGAGACTAAAAGAGATGATGAAACCACGTGCTGTGATATAATTTTATTGCGTTCCGACGCCTGTAATACAGACCCATTGTGGTGTCCATGTTTCAGGTGTGTTGAACAGACCTCTTGTTGTTCTGAGAGGACCCTAAATATTAAAATTCATTTGTATAGATCAGAAGGTTTCCATTCCCCGAAGGAATGGCTAGAATGGGCCGATTCCAGTAAATAGCACCTGAACGCCTGAATATCAAGAGAGCAAGCCCAAAGCCTTTGTGTCTTTCCTTCTTTCTACTCCATTGACTTCGCCCCTTTTGTTCTTTGTTGTGTCATATGGCTCTTGTATAGTTTATGCCCAATCATCTATGGGAGGAAGGAAATTCATCGCAGCATATCTTTAGGTTGGGTTACGGTTTAGCATGGCCTGCACATGTTCTGCTCATTACATAGCTTGCTCATAGTTTATACATGTTCAAGACCATTAACAAATTGTGATTTAGGATCTTTGAATTTCGAAAACCTTATCTGGAAAATAATCCGGGTTAAATATAGAAACAGATGGGTCTGACTACTACTGTGGTTTACGGCTACAGTATACAAGCCTAATTATATCTGACTTGTGCCCAAGGAAAGGAAACAATAAAGGCCTCGGATGATGATACTAAAGAAATGATTGTGATTGCTAAGGAATGGCTGAGGAGGAGGAACGCAACGCAACACAGTCACTACCGCACCACCGGGGCCGATCACAAACCTTACTTAGAACCCCAAAAAATTACAAAGTTCTTCCTTTTATGGAAAAGAGCTCCTGAATAGAGATGGGCAAACCGGATTCGACTCGAATATTCCAAGTTTATTAAGTTTTAATCGAAACTAAACAAATGATGATTTGCTACGGACACATAAAAATGGCTGCCAAATTATATTTGGGGGTCTCTAATTCAGGTCATGAATATTTCTGGAAACTTTTATAGTATGTCTACACTGGGTCCCTGGTATACAGGTCAATAACATGGTAGGATGGACTAGATACAAACTCATCTACTAATGGGAGGATTTTGTCAGCCTATGAACCTCAGTAGCAAAGGTTCTCTTTACAAAATATTGGTCTATCTATCTATCTATCTATCTATCTATCTATCTATCTATCTATCTATCTATCTATCTCCTATCTATCTATCTATCTATCTATCTATCTATCTATCTATCTATCTATCTTATCTATCTATCTATCTATCTATCTATCTATCTATCTATCTATCTCCTATCTATCTATCTATCTATCTATCTATCTATCTATCTATCTATCTTATCTATCTATCTATCTATCTATCTATCTATCTATCTATCTATCTATCTATCTATCTATCTCCTATCTATCTATCTATCTATCTATCTATCTATCTATCTCCTATCTATCTATCTATCTATCTATCTATCTATCTCCTATCTATCTATCTATCTATCTATCTATCATCTATCTCCTATCTATCTATCTATCTATCTATCTATCTAAATATCTATCTATCTATAGATAATACATATAGTAGAGCTCTATAGACCAATACTTTGTGCCGTAAAGAGAACCTTTGCTACTGAGGCTCGTAGGCTGAGAAAATCCTCCCTTTGGTAGGAGATGAGCTAGTATCTAGTCCATCCTACCATGTTATTGACCTGTATACCAGAGACCCAGCGTAGACATATTATAAAAACCTTGCCAGAAATATTCATGACCTGAATTAGAGACCCCTGAGTATAATGTGGCAGCCATTTTTATATGTCCAAAGCGAATCATTTGTTTAGTTTCGTTCAAAACTTAATACACTTGGAATATTCAAGTCGAATCCGGTTTGCCCATCTCTGTACAATATGTATTATCGATATATAGATAGGAGATAGATAGATAGGAGATAGATAGATCAAATCAAATCAAATCAAAAAAGCTTTATTGGCACGTCCGAATAGATATTTGGCATTGCCAAAGCTAGTAAAGTGGGGGGGGGGGGAGTTGGACTCGCGTGGGTGAGTGGTGGGGGTGGGGTGGGTGGTTTGGGGTATAACAGTCCATGGAGTCTCATCTTCCTCTTCGTTAGTGATCGTTATATGGGGAGGTGGGGTGGGGCGGGGCGGTTGGTTTGGGGTATAATAGTCCGTGGAGTCTCATCTTCCTCTTCGTTGGTGACTGCTATATGGGGAGGTGGGGTGGGGTGGGGCGGGTGTTTTGGGATAAATATAACAGTCTGTGGAGTCTCATCTTCCTCTTATTTGGTGACAGCTGGACACGTATTGGGCAGCGATCTCCACAGTGGCCTCTTCTTCTCCCAGTAGGATGTAGAGTTTCCTCTTCTCGTCTGCAGATATGAAGTCTGGGATGTGGGCAGAGAGTCTTTGGTAGTAGACGGCCCTCACAGCTGAGTATTTGGTGCAGTGTAGCAGGAAGTGGGTCTCATCTTCTAGGACCTCCTGGTCACAGTGCTGGCACAGTCTGTTCTCCCGTGGCTTGTATGTCTGCCTGTATCGCCCCGTCTCTATCTCTAGGTTGTGGGCGCTCAGTCTGTACCGACTCAGGGCTTGTCTGTGTTTGGGGTGGCGTATTCTCTCCAGGTAGGTGGCCATGGTGTAGTCCCTTTGTAGGGATTGGTACACGGTGAGTTTCTTGGAGTTATTTATTTCGTTTCTCCATTCTTCAATGTACCGCTCTCTGTTTGCCTCTCGTGGTCACCTTTATTTCGGCCTTGGTTATCATCTGTTGGTGTTTTTGGTTTGGTGGTTGGCTGTTTGGTCGGGGGGTGTCTGGTTTGCTCAGGTGGCTTAGCCATGCTTGGTGGTGGTAGGAGTCGGGCTTGCTTCCCTGGATGTGTGCCTGGAAAGCTAGCGCCCTCTTCTGTATGGTGAGCCATAGGGGGAGTCTGCCTAGCTCTGCCCTGCAGGCCATGTTGGTGGTGTTGCGATGGACATGGAGCAGGTATTTGCAGAACTCCAGGTGGAAGTTCTCTGTTGGGCTGGAATCCCACTTTGACTGGTCTGGGTAGGTGGCTGGGCCCCAAACCTCACTGCCATAGAGAAGGATCAGGGAGATGACAGTGTCAAATATCTTCAGCCAGACCCTCACCGGTGGTTTGAGGTGGTACAGTTGTCTTCTGATGGCGTAGAAGGTTCTGCAGGCTTTTGCTTTCAGGGTTTCTATTGCTGCTTTGAAGCTTCCTGATTGGCTGAGCTCCAGCCCCAGGTAGGTGTAGCTGTTGGTTTTCTCCAGTGTGGAGCCGTTCAGTGTGAATTGTGGGGTGGTGGAGGCTTTATTGTGGCCCTTCTTCTGAAATACCATGACTTTGGTCTTCTTCTGGTTGATGGGTAGGGCCCATGTGGTGCTGAATTTTTCCAGCACTGACAGGCTTTCTTGGAGGTCTTTCTCGGTGGGGGCCAGGAGTAAGAGGTCATCGGCGTATAGCAGGAACTTCACCTCTCGATTGTTCAGGGTGAGGCCTGGGGTTGGTGAGGCCTCCAGGGCTGTAGCCAGTTCATTGATATAGATGTTGAAGAGCGTTGGGCTCAGGCTACAGCCTTGTCTGACCCCTCGGGCCTGTTGGAAGTATGCTGTCCTTTTCCCATTCACCTTCACACTGCACTGGTTTCCGGTGTAGGAGCTCTTGATGACGTCGTACGTTCTTCCTCCTATTCCACTCTCTAAGAGTTTCAGGAGTAGGCCTGGGTGCCATACTGAATCAAACGCCTTCTTAAAGTCTACGAAGCAGGCGAATATCTTGCCTCTTCTGGTGTTGTGGACGTGCGTCTTGATGAGGCTGTGCAGGGTGTAGATATGGTCTGTGGTGCGGTGGTTTGGCATGAACCCTGCTTGGCTCTTGCTGAGGACCCCGTGTTGTGTGAGGAAGGTGAGGATTCTGTTATTGATGATGCTGTTGAACAGTTTCCCCAGCGTGCTGCTGACGCAGATCCCTCTGTAGTTGTTGGGGTCATATTGGTCCCCATTCTTGTAGATGGGGGTTATGAGCCCTTTGTTCCAGTCTTCGGGGAAGTGTCCAGCATTGAGCACGAGGGTGAATAGCTTTGCCAGTGCCGCGTGTATTGCTGGAGGGGATAGGAGATAGATAGGAGATAGATAGATAGATAGATAGATAGATAGATAGATAGATAGATAGATAGGTCATACATATAGTATAGCTCTATAGACCAATACTTTGTGCCGTAAAGAGAACCTTTGCTAGAGGCTCATAGGCTGAGAAAATCCACCCGCTAGTAGGAGATGAGCTCGTATCTAATCCATCCTACTATGTTGTTGACCTGTATACAACAGACCCAGCATAGACATATTATAAAAATTGCCAGATATATTCATGACCTGAATATATATGAGGGTAGTCTAAAAAGTTTCCGACCTCTACATGTAGATGGTAAGACTCGTCAACCAAAGTTGGGGAATGTGTTCGTGCATGCCTTGGAATATACAAAAATTTCAGCCATTTTGCACCAGTGGTTTTTCTTTTGACAGTCGTTGAAGTGAGTCGATACGAGTGATTTTGTGAAAATGGATAAAATGGAATATCTTCTTTTGCAGTCCACTGTTTTGACTGTGTATTTGTTTCTGGGGTGTAATGGCGCATCCAAGTTTAATGCACAGCAATTAATTGGCGCCAAAACTCTGATTTATTGCCCCTAAACTGCGCCAACACAACTTTGCAAATTTTCATCCGAACAGGTTTTTGGTCCAGAGTGAGCAATTGCGGCACCCAGCGCGTGGTCAGCTTTCTCATCCCTAAAATCTTAACCAATATGTGGCAAACATGTTCTATTGATATGCTCATAGCCTCTGCTATCTCTCTAACCTTAATTTGACGGTTCTCTAGCACCATTTGGTGAATTTGAGCAATTTTTTAATTCGTAGTTGCAGTTTTTGGCCGTCCCGAACGTTCATCGTCAAACAAGCTGGTACGGCCATGTTTAAATTCAGCTGCCCAAAATTTGACGGTGGTACATGATGGTGCAGAGTCCCCGTACACAGCATCCAACTCGTCTTTAATTTGCGAAGGCGTATTGCCTTTCAAAAACAAATCTCTAATGACACTTCGATATTCGATTTTATCCAGTTTCACAAAATCACTCGCATCGACTCACTACAACAACTGTCAAAGAAAAAACTCTGGTGCAAATTGGCTGATTTTTGTGAGTACATTCCAACGCATGCGCGAACACATTCCCCAACTTTGGTTGACGAGTGTTGCCATCTCCGTGTGGAGGTCGGAAACTTTTCAGACTACCCTCGTATATATATTTCCCCTTAGAGTGTTTGATTAACCATTTTTTTTCCACCAAAACCACCATGTTCAGATGTTAACTACACTACATTGTGGCACAGAATTGTAAGTATACTCTATCAATGGCTTTGTTGTATTCCGCTGGTATATACTATCGCGTTGAGGCAGGTTATCATTGGCAGGTAAAATTTGCTACATCTGTATCGGACGTCTGATAAATAACCATCCTTAAAGGAATAGTCTGCCCCAATTAAATATGTAAGGAAAGCTTTTTGTGACCGCCAAACATTGTCCCTTTGCTAAGAAAAATTACCCCTCTGTTCCTGATCCCTGCTGTCCTAAATGTGGGATGAAGGAGGGGTTATGGGATTAAATAAAATGAGAAAAATTGACAATTATATTACAATATATAAGATAATTTTGTAAAAAATTTAAGTAAATACAGTCAGAATTTTTGTGTAATTTTAAATTTAGATTTTACCTGAATAACAAAAAGAATAGTGGAAATAATATGTGGAAATACATTTTTACAGCCAGCTGATACATTTTACCTACAATCTAGCAAAGTACCTTGGCATGACTGAAGCTGCAGATATATTAAGTGAACTTCTAGCTGTGAGAAACGTTAGCCAGGGCTCAATGCCCAGGATGGCAAAAAATCACCTTCCTCCTACCAACACCATTATACTGACCTTGTTAACTACAGAGATATATATATATATATACAGTCCTATGAAAAAGTTTGGGCACCCCTATTAATCTTAATCATTTTTAGTTCTAAATATTTTGGTGTTTGCAACAGCCATTTCAGTTTGATATATCTAATAACTGATGGACACAGTAATATTTCAGGATTGAAATGAGGTTTATTGTACTAACAGAAAATGTGCAATATGCATTAAACCAAAATTTGACCGGTGCAAAAGTATGGGCACCTCAACAGAAAAGTAACATTAATATTTAGTAGATCCTCCTTTTGCAAAGATAACAGCCTCTAGTCGCTTCCTGTAGCTTTTAATCAGTTCCTGGATCCTGGATGAAGGTATTTTGGACCATTTCTTTCTACAAAACAATTCAAGTTCAGTTAAGTTAGATGGTCGCCGAACATGGACAGCCCGCTCTCAAATGATCTGAAAACAAAGATTGTTCAACATAGTTGTTCAGGGGAAGGATACAAAACGTTGTCTCAGAGATTTAACCTGTCAGTTTCCACTGTGAGGAACATAGTAAGGAAATGGAAGACCACAGGGACAGTTCTTGTTAAGCCCAGAAGTGGCAGGCCAAGAAAAATATCAGAAAGGCAGAGAAGAAGAATGGTGAGAACAGTCAAGGACAATCCACAGACCACCTCCAAAGAGCTGCAGCATCATCTTGCTGCAGATGGTGTCACTGTGCATCAGTCAACAATACAGCGCACTTTGCACAAGGAGAAGCTGTATGGGAGAGTGATGAGAAAGAAGCCGTTTCTGCACGTACGCCACAAATAGAGTTGCCTGAGGTATGCAAAAGCACATTTGGAGAAGCCAACTTCATTTTGGAAACAAAGATTGAGTTGTTTGGTTATAAAAAAAAGGCGTTATGCATGGCGTCCAAAAAGAAACAGCATTCCAAGAAAAACACTTGCTACCCACTGTAAAATTTGGTGGAGGTTCCATCATGCTTTGGGGCTGTGTGGCCAATGCCGGCATCGGGAATCTTGTTGAAGTTGAGGGTCGCATGGATTCCACTCAGTATCAGCGGATTCTTGAGAATAATGTTCAAGAATCAGTGACGAAGTTGAAGTTACGCCGGGGATGGATATTTCAGCAAGACAATGATCCAAAACACCGCTCCAAATCCTCAGGCATTCATGCAGAGGAACAAGTACAATGTTCTGGAATGGCCATCCCAGTCCCCAGACCTGAATATCATTGAACATCTGTGGGATGATTTGAAGTGGGCTGTCCATGCTCGGCGACCATCTAACTTAACTGAACTTGAATTGTTTGTCCAAAATACCTTTATCCAGGATCCAGGAACTGATTAAAAGCTACAGGAAGCGACTAGAGGCTGTTATCTTTGCAAAAGGAGGATCTACTAAATATTAATGTCACTTTCCTGTTGAGGTGCCCATACTTTTGCACCGGTCAAATTTTGGTTTAATGCATATTGCACATTTTCTGTTAGTACAATAAACCTCATTTCAATCCTGAAATATTACTGTGTCCATCAGTTATTAGATATATCAAACTGAAATGGCTGTTGCAAATACTAAAATATTTAGAACTAAAAATGATTAAGATTAATAGGGGTGCCCAAACTTTTTCATAGGACTATATATATATATATGCAGGGGGATGTGCGGTAAGAATGCTTTCAATGAGCGTTTATGATGGCTTAGGGGTTAGCAGTAGAGATGAGCGAACAGTAAAATGTTCGAGCTTCGATATTCGTTTCGAGTAGCCCTTCAATATTCGACTACTCGAATCGAATATCAAACCCTATTATAGTGTATGGGGGGAAAACGCTCGTTTCAGGGGTAGGCAAAATTCGATCAAATTATACTTACCCAAGTCCACGAGTGAGGGTCGGGCTGGATCCTCCGAGAAGTCTTCTCCGTGTATTGTCCCCGCGTCATCTTCCGGTTCTGAATTCACTCTGCCAGGCATCGGGCCTGGGCATAGCCGACTGCGCATGTCCACACTACAAGCGGGCATGCGCAGTCGGCTCTGCCCAGGCCCGATGCCTGGCAGAGTGAATGAAGAGCCAGAAGACGCCACGGGGACATTGCACAGAGAAGACTTCTAAAGGTAGGAGAAGAACCAGCGTTGATTGGCCGAATGCTATAGTTATATGCTGGTTCTGCATCGAACTTTTCCATTCAAATAGCGAGTGGTACTCGATCGAGTACGAGTATTTTGAATACAGTAGTATTTGATTGAATACTACTCGCTCATCTCTAGTTAGCAGTATAAAAATCTAAACCTAGACCCACTTCCTCTTCTCAGGAAGTGACATCACATCCTTTGGTCACATGACCAGGCTAAAGCCCAGCCCATACATTTGAGAGTAAGCTGCAGCATAGTCATTTGATCAAGGGACATGATGTCACTTCCTGAAAGGAGAAAACGGAACTCAGTATCAGACCTGGATAACTCCGAAATCCTGTTTCACCATAGAATTTTTTTTTTCTTGTTTGGTCAGGGCTCCCCCGGGGATCTAGTATTTATCATCCATTCTTTCACCTGTAACATCCCTTTAATTACAACTGATAGCCGGCAGATATTGAAGTTTTTACATTGGTTGACAGATTTGTATTATTTTTTGGCAGAACTTCCAGTGCAATGAAGCCATGTTTGAGGCAGTGGAGCAGCAGGATCTGGAGGCGGTGCAGATTCTTCTCTATCAGTACACAGCCGAGGAACTGGACCTTAATACACCCAACAGTGAAGGGTTAACACCTTTGGATATCGCCATTATGACCAATAATGTGCCGATTGCAAGGACTCTTCTAAAAGCTGGAGCCCGAGAGAGCCCGCACTGTAAGTAATGGGGGATTAGTGGTCATCGTACAAAAATTACAATGTCATTCAAAGGATATCTATATCGGGGATGTCACATGATTGTACAGGTAAAGCTTATTGGGTGCTGTGAGTGGGCGTGGCCTTTAATAAAATATTCATTCATTGTATCTTATATCCCAGTGCTATAAAACTAAATGATACAATCCTAGATCCCTGCAGCCACCGATGGACGGCTCTAAGAAGCTTATTTGATACTGATTTTATTTAGGAGGTTCATGTTATAGAGCAGGAGGAGCAGTATAGTGGGTATAAAATAAGATAATAAGATTATAAATAAGCAACCTTGGAGGCCTTCATTGGAGTACAGGCTGCTATGCAAAGGCAAATGAGTTCCAATGCCTCCAGGAGGGAGCCCCCTTCCTCCAAAACCCCTTAGATTCTGCAGTTGCTATTGGCCGCAGCATCTAAAGGGTAATAAGCACAGGATTGGTTGTTTGTGAGTACACAATTGGACACCCCTGTCTGAGGTTGCTGGAGACCCCCGCATTATTCTGCTGCAACTGTCGTAGAAAGTCTATACGCTTAAATAAAAACTCAGCCAGCATTATTAACCCTGGTGGTTACCAGATTGTCGCGTCAGAATTGAATATCTCTGTATCCTTGGAGTGGATTGTGAGCTCTGTAGAAAAAAAAAATTACAAAAATATATTACGAAATTCATAGTCGCAGAATTTGGGCTCTAAACAAAAAAGTTGGGCATCCAATGAATATAGACACTTGGCGACCCATTTACTTTGCATATTCTATTCCTAGAATCCTAAGCAGGGCATGTTTGGTAGGATTTTATTTAGGTCAAATATCTCATGAAAAACAGGCTTCTGCCCAGGCTAGATTCATAGACGTTTCCTTAATACATAAACAACATATGGCACATGGTTTCATTCAACGCTTTCCATTGGCTTTTGTTGTCGTCTGTGATAAGATACCATGCTAAAGAAAGTCAAGTTAACTCTGCTACATCTGTACTTTTTAACCCTTTAGTATACGTCATCAATATCAGATCGGTACTGGCCAGCGCCGCATCTCTCATGAGGCGACCTGAAGTGGTCGCTTCAGGCGGCGCTATGCCGGGGCCCTGGGGGACGGGGGGGGGGGGGGGGGGATGGCATTTTTACTGACCTAAGCCAGTGTGGGACAAGTTGTCCTGGACTGGCTTAGCGTCACCGTCTTGGCAGCCCGGCAGGGGAAGCGAGCGGTGGACTGAGGCGGCCCTGTGGACGCAGCGCTGCTTTAACTCACTTATTAGCAGCGCTGCTCCAGCGGCCGCCCCTCACGCTTAGCAGAGAGCAGGTCCTCTCCCTGCCTGGTCTCTGCCTGCTAACGCCACCCCCTCCGATCCTCCGCCTCCTCCCCACACGCCGGGTGACGTGGCCACGTAATCAGGCCCGCACCCGACGTGTGCCTGCGTCCTACGCGGGCGGGGCGTTGCACGGGGGGGTGGCTTTCTGTCATTCGCCTCAGGCGGCAAAAAGGCTAGGTTCACCCCTGGTACTGGCACCCAAACCGATCATCTGATTGAAAGGGCAGTCATTCAAGTTAATAGAACTTAGCTGCAATATAGCATGGCAAATACCATACATACTATAAGTGCTCGGAGTCCCACCAGATTCATATTGATGGCCTAATCTATGCATAACCCTTTATGTACTGGAAAAGGAAATTCTATTATTCCGGATAGAAATAGTGAATGGATCAGCTGTAGAGTTATCCACTTGTCATCTCCTAACATATCTATACAATTCAGATACAATAAAGATAGAGCTTTTATGTCTAGATGGAGCGGGCGAGCATTCCAGTATTTCTAATTTACATGAGAATCAGAGTTTTTCAGTTTCTAGCATTAGACTCATAAAGCAAAGGCTTTCTGTATTATCCTCCAAGTGTCCCTTTATGTTTCCCCAAAGACGTTCAGAAGATAATCTGTCCTCGCCGTTCCTTTATACTCTTACTTGTCTTCTTTTCTGTATTTTCCGTAATGTAAATTGTAAACCTGGGCACAATATCTGCTCGAAGAACCTGCCTAGACACACAATACACAATCCTAGCGAGAGAATGTGTCGCCAACAGCAACACAACCTACAAAGCAATAATGGTAATAGTCTGAATAAAAAGTAATGACTAGAGATGGGTGAGCTACTTTGTCACGAGCCTGGTTCGACTAGAATATTTCAAATTGTTCGGACCAACTATAATGGAGGCTGCAACATGCTTTGTATTAAATTATTCTACTCTGGGGTCTCTTCAGAGTATAACAGGTGGAGGTCCTCCAAAAAAAGCCTCCCAAAAGAACTCTATTGGGAGGCTTTTTTGGAGGCTGATTTTGAGGCAGATTCAGCGTCATAATCAGCACCAAAAAACTCAGTGTGCACTGACCCTTTGACTAAGGGTATGTTCCCAGGGAGGAATTTGGTGCTGAATTTGAGGCGGATTCAGCCTCAAAATCAGCACCAAAAAACTCAGTGTGCACTGACCCTTTGACTAAAGGTATGTTCCCAGGGAGGAATTTGGCGCTGAATTTGAGGCGGATTCAGCCTCAAAATCAGCACCAAAAAACTCGGTGTGCACTGACTTTTTGACTAAGGCTATGTTCCCAGGAAGGAATTTGGCGCTGAATTTGAGGCGGATTCTGCCTCAAAATCATCTCTAAATTCCGCACGAATCCAACCTCTATTCATTTCAAAGAGAATCAGATCCTAATTTTATCTCTAGTAGATTTTTTTAGCTAGTGGAAAACATCATGTCCGTTGTCATGTGGATTCCACCTGATAACTCTTTTTGAAGTGAATAGGAGACAGAAAATTTGGCGCAGAATTTGACGTGGAATTTGAACAAGTGGAAAAATCAGCTTCAAATTTTCATGTGAACTGCCCCTTATGGATGGATAGGAGCAGGAATTCTATGGGAAGGGGTTGGGAAATATCTAAAATGTTTGAATGGCACACGCCGTATGTTACGGTTGTAGATGATTACAACTATATACGGTATATTCTCTAGCTCTATATCTACAGTATGTACAATTTCTTTTAACAAATTTCAACTGATACATTGTAAGAAATAAATGATTGTTAAAAGTGAAGGGTTAAAATACCAAACCCCCTTGTCTGCTTAAAGCTGTCCGCGTGTCCATTCCCCTTTTTCTCATGTTGCTAATGATTCCATCCAGCACAAAGCCCCTTTAATAGGGAACAAGCGAGCAGCGCTGCCGCATGGCCAGAAATCAGGAAACGCTGTTAGTCAGTGGACAGGCTGGAGCCAGCTGTCAGAGGCTACACAATCCTCAGCGGGCCGAGCCACTAGCAGAGCCTGGGGCCTGACTCTTACCCCCAAAGACTGCGAAAAACAAGAGCTCTGCTAAGATCATAAGTAACAGAGGCAGCGCGGGAGACTGGGGCCGGGTGCACATGAGGAAATTCAGCCTCCAATGTTCCTGCGCTGTCACAGATCTGTCAGACTACAGGACTCACTAGGCCATAGAAGCGAGGCAGCCGCTGCAGAAATCAATCAGCAGCCCCATAATATAATCAGATGTAAATGAACTCTCTGTTGTGCGACATAGCAGAGCGCTTTAGGAGAAACACAGTCCACATGCACAAGGATGCCGTTGGTTTTTCCCGTCTTTTTGGCAAGTGTTAATAGATCTATTACACCATTGCACCATTCCTAGTTCGCATTGTACGTTATTTCTATGTATGAGAATCGTCACTGAGTAATCTCATATAGTCCAAGGAAAATACTGGACCTATCCTTATACAGAGTGTTTAGGATGTATATAGGCAGTCAGGTGGGTTGCATCAAAACTACACCACAAAATACTGTCCTGATGTATGACCTTATCCCTATACAATAGTAAAGGGGTTTTTCCAACCCCAAATGGATTTTTCATACTGATGACATAATAACTGGATAGGTCAGACTCATCACCTATATATTATCACTAGCTATAACCCGCGACTTCGTTCGCTGTCCCCTCAGCCTTGCGCGAACCACCTGCAGCGCTTCCCGTGGCCCCCCACGGCCCTTTCCTTGTGGCCGGCGCGGGCCCCTCCCACAGCATCGTGGGCCGGGACCTCACGGCCCTGCTGCTGCACCTCCGGCCCTCCCTTTTCCCCCCACCCGTGCCCTCGGACCCCCCCCCCCCCCGTTTAGAGATTACAGTCACCTCCTACATGTACCCCCTCCCCCCCTTTCTACATGTGCAATCTGGCCCCCCTCCCCCCTACTTACCTTCTGCCCTTTGTTGCCAAACCTGCACCCCCGCAGGTACGTGCGGCTGGGCTTATTCGGGCTGGATGCGCTGCTGCATGCTATGTGTGGCCGGCCGGCATGTCAGCGGCGTTCGGAGCGAAGCGGGCAGCCGCCATGTTCCCATGCGCTGGCCATGCCCACAATTCGGCGGCAACCTATGGGCCGCTGTGCTGGCTTCCTATCCCACCCACACACCGGCATGCACCAATAGCAGCTGTGTGTAAGTCTCTGCGGTAACGTGATGCCCAGACCGACATCGGAGCAGGAGACAACTTTGGAGAGTTGCGGTGGTGTTTTGGGGTGAGTGAGACACTTTTAAAGTAGCCTATTACCCCTTCCTGGCCAATATGTAGGTGTGTGCGAAATTTTGACGAAATACATTCAGCCATTCGGGTGTGATTGAGGAACAAACATCCAAACATCCAAACACACAAACCCACAACCATACAAACTCACAAACTTTTACATTTATAATATTAACAGGATTGTGGATCTCTTCCCCAGGCCCTACACAGATCAGTTGATATAATACAAACATATTGTAGAACACTGTCAGGGCTCCTAGGAACCTATCTATAAAACATAGTGTATGACACTGTCAGGGCTCCTAGGAACCTATCTATAAAACATAGTGTATAACACTGTCAGGGCTCCTAGGAACCTATCTATAAAACATAGTGTATGACACTGTCAGGGCTCCTAGGAACCTATCTATAAAACATAGTGTATGACACTGTCAGGGCTCCTAGGAACCTATCTATAAAACATAGTGTAGAACACTGTCAGGGCTCCTAGGGACCTATCTATAAAACATAGTGTAGAACACTGTCAGGGCTCCTAGGAACCTATCTATAAAACATAGTGTATAACACTGTCAGGGCTCCTAGGAACCTATCTATAAAACATAGTGTATGACACTGTCAGGACTCCTAGGAACCTATCTATAAAACATAGTGTATGACACTGTCAGGACTCCTAGGAGCCTATCTATAAAACATAGTGTAGAATACTGTCAGGGCTCCTAGGAACCTATCTATAAAACATAGTGTAGAACACTGTCAGGGCTCCTAGGAACCCATCTATAAAACATAGTGTATAACACTGTCAGGGCTCCTAGGAACCTATCTATAAAACATAGTGTATGACACTGTCAGGAATCCTAGGAGCCTATCTATAAAACATAGTGTAGAATACTGTCAGGGCTCCTAGGAACCTATCTATAAAACATAGTGTATAACACTGTCAGGGCTCCTAGGAACCTAACTATAAAACATAGTGTAGAACACTGTTAGGGTTCCTAGGAACCTATCTATAAAACATAGTGTATGACACTGTCAGGGCTCCTAGGAACCTATCTATAAAACATAGTGTATGACACTGTCAGGGCTCCTTGGAACCTATCTATAAAACATAGTGTATGACACTGTCAGGACTCCTAGGAACCTATCTATAAAACATAGTGTATGACACTGTCAGGGCTCCTAGGAACCTATCTATAAAACATAGTGTAGAATACTGTCAGGGCTCCTAGGAACCTATCTATAAAACATAGTGTATAACACTGTCAGGGCTCCTAGGAACCTATCTATAAAACATAGTGTATGACACTGTCAGAGCTCCTAGGAACCTATCTATAAAACATAGTGTAGAACACTGTTAGGGCTCCTAGGAACCTATCTATAAAACATAGTGTATGACACTGTCAGGGCTCCTAGGAACCTATCTATAAAACATAGTGTAGAATACTGTCAGGGCTCCTAGGAACCTATCTATAAAACATAGTGTATAACACTGTCAGGGCTCCTAGGAACCTATCTATAAAACATAGTGTATGACACTGTCAGAGCTCCTAGGAACCTATCTATAAAACATAGTGTAGAACACTGTTAGGGCTCCTAGGAACCTATCTATAAAACATAGTGTATGACACTGTCAGGGCTCCTAGGAACCTATCTATAAAACATAGTGTAGAACACTGTCAGGGCTCCTAGGGACCTATCTATAAAACATAGTGTAGAACACTGTCAGGGCTCCTAGGAGCCTATCTATAAAACATAGTGTATGACACTGTCAGGACTCCTAGGAACCTATCTATAAAACATAGTGTATGACACTGTCAGAGCTCCTAGGAACCTATCTATAAAACATAGTGTAGAACACTGTTAGGGCTCCTAGGAACCTATCTATAAAACATAGTGTATGACACTGTCAGGGCTCCTAGGAACCTATCTATAAAACATAGTGTAGAACACTGTCAGGGCTCCTAGGGACCTATCTATAAAACATAGTGTAGAACACTGTCAGGGCTCCTAGGAGCCTATCTATAAAACATAGTGTATGACACTGTCAGGACTCCTAGGAACCTATCTATAAAACATAGTGTATGACACTGTCAGGGCTCCTAGGAGCCTATCTATAAAACATAGTGTAGAATACTGTCAGGGCTCCTAGGAACCTACCTATAAAACATAGTGTAGAACACTGTCAGGGCTCCTAGGGACCTATCTATAAAACATAGTGTAGAACACTGTCAGGGCTCCTAGGAACCTAACTATAAAACATAGTGTAGAACACTGTTAGGGTTCCTAGGAACCTATCTATAAAACATAGTGTATGACACTGTCAGGGCTCCTAGGAACCTATCTATAAAACATAGTGTATGACACTGTCAGGACTCCTAGGAACCTATCTATAAAACATAGTGTAGAATACTGTCAGGGATCCTAGGAACCTATCTATAAAACATAGTGTAGAATACTGTAAATGCTTATAGGAACCTATATTTAATTATTATTTCTCTAAGACAAACACAGCTGAAGTAAAAAATAACATTATTATACTTGGGGGTCTCTTCAGACATAGGTGAGACGCTAAAAACATTTAAAAAAACAAAAACAAAAACATTTTTTCCTCTCTTCTTTTACCTTTTACAACCTTGTGGTGTCTGGTGCTTTCCTGGTGACGTTCGGTGCTCTTTTGGCCCAGGGTCACAGCTGATGACTGTGTGGGCACATACCGGATACCACCAGGAGAACACTGGATGCTGTGAAAAGGCCCAAAACAGGTAAGGACAGGTGAATATGAATTTTTTTTTTTACACCTCTCCTGGGCTTCCACGTATTAAACTTCAGGCTCTGAAGAAACCCCACAGAATAATGCAGTGGCCATTTTACACAAATCTCCATTTGTTCAGTTTATTAAAAAAAAAAAAAAAAAAAAACACTTTAGAATAATCGTGTCTTACCTGGCTCAGTACAACCTGACCTGTCCATCTCTACTGGTGACTCATCCATCAGAGTGAAAAATTTTAAAAAGATAGATAGATAGATAGATAGATAGATAGATGATACATAGATAGATAGATAGATAGATAGATAGATAGATAGCAGATAGATAGATAGATAGATAGATAGATAGGAGATAGATAGATAGATAGATAGATAGATAGATAGATAGATAGGAGATAGATAGATAGATAGATAGACAGATAGGAGATAGATAGATAGATAGATAGATAGATAGATAGATAGATAGATAGATAGGAGATAGATAGATAGATAGATAGATAGATAGATAGATAGATAGATAGGAGATAGATAGATGATAGATAGATAGATAGATAGATAGATAGATAGATAGATAGATAGATAGATAGATAGGAGATAGATAGATAGGAGATAGATATGAGATAGATAGAGTGATAGATAGATAGATAGATAGATAGATAGATAGATAGATGATAGATAGATAGATAGATAGATAGATAGATAGGAGATAGATAGATAGATAGATAGATAGATAGATAGGAGAAAGATAGATAGATAGATAGATAGATAGATAGATAGATAGGAGATAGATAGATAGATAGATAGATAGATAGATAGGAGATAGATAGATGATAGATAGATAGATAGATAGATAGATAGATAGATAGATAGATAGATAGGAGATAGATAGATAGATAGGAGATAGATATGAGATAGATAGATAGATAGATAGATAGATAGATAGATAGATGATAGATAGATAGATAGATAGATAGATAGGAGATAGATAGATAGATAGATAGATAGATGATAGATAGATAGATAGATAGATAGATAGATAGATAGATAGGAGATAGATAGATAGATAGATAGATAGGAGATAGATAGATAGATAGATAGATAGATAGATAGGAGATAGATAGATAGATAGATAGATAGATAGATAGGAGAAAGATAGATAGATAGATAGATAGACAGATAGATAGGAGATAGATAGATAGATAGATAGATAGGAGAAAGATAGATAGATAGATAGATAGATAGATAGATAGATAGATAGATAGATAGGAGATAGATAGATAGATAGATAGATAGATAGGAGATAGATAGATGATAGATAGATAGATAGATAGATAGATAGATAGATAGATAGGAGATAGACAGATAGATAGGAGATAGATAGATAGATAGATAGATAGATAGATAGGAGATAGATAGATAGATAGATAGATAGATAGGAGATAGATAGATAGATAGATAGATAGATAGATAGATAGGAGATAGATAGATAGATAGATAGATAGATAGATAGATACTTATTCTTTGTTCTGCCCTTATTTTCTATCCCTCTACTCCATTGACTCTAAACCTGAAAAAAATACATAAAATGAAAATATTTTTATTTAATACTTTGACATTTTCTTACATACTTCTTACCTTCTGTGCAGTATCCGGCCTGAGCGGAGTATTTGGCGCGGTGCTGCTGTCGCCTTCCAGAGGACTACTTAGCTGCTTGCTTGGTGCGGGTTCAGGGTGAGGGATGTTGATGGATTGTTTTCCACCTCCTGCCTGCTCTAAAAATGTGAAAAATTCACAAATGGTGCTCGGGAACTGCATTAGGAAGCCGGAGTGACAGAAAGAGAAATGTGACCCCGGGCCGAGGGACTGTCAGCACTTTCTTCTCTGAGCATCTGAGCTTGTCATTAGTCAAAATAGATGGAGACCGAGAGGAGGGGACCCATGTATAGGGGCTGAGCATGTCTCATGGATGGGAGTATAGCGGGTTTCTATCTGTATATTACAGTATACAGTGTTAGGGTTTGTGCTCCACCTATAACCTGGTAACCAGTATGTGGGCCATTTGCTATAGCCAACCAGAACTTAGGGGGCGCCGAAGACTGAGTCAGGGGTTCTGTGAACTGTCCGTGGTTCCGGACATATTAGAAGCATTAAAAGGGTTATGTGACCCCATATGGATTTTTCATACTGCATAGGTCATCGTCAGTATCCATGGGGGTCTGACACCTAAACCCTACATAGACCTGTTGTCCCAGCAGCCTCCAGCAGTGAATGGGGAGCACATGCAGCATCATTCCCATATAAGCAGTGCTGCAGCCCCATCCACTGTATAGCGGTGGTATATATAGTACTGCTTCACTTACTTTACTGTGTTCCCTGTGCTTTGCAATGGCTGATCTGTGTGGGGTCCGGATGTCACATCTCATATCAGATCCTGTGGATAGACCATTAGTATAAAAAATCCATTTGGGGTTAGAAAATCCCTTTAAGACCACAAGACCACGACAACTTCGGCATTGCAACTCCTTTGCTAATACAAGTGAATGGAGTCGCCTTGCATCCTATTAGGTGCTGCCACTATGACTTATAGTGCAAAAAAAATGGAGCAAATACATTTTTTTGTGACTAGTAGTCGCTGTAACAACATCCACTAGGGGGCAGAGTGACTCCAGTCACTTATACTAGTCTCAGGGCGGGTTTGGTCACATGACAGGAGTTGTCTACTGCTATCTTCGATTCCCATTGAATTAAATGGGAGCGGAGATGCATAAGTGACCATTGGGGGTTCGGCTGCCTTCACATCAGGGGCAAAGCACCCCCCCTGTTCTCAGGATCTGGATCCCCACAATCAGCAATTTATCCTATATCAATGTATTTCATGGTATGACCCCTTTAAAGGGCTTGTCCCATGAAAAGCATCCTATCTATACTGCTAGTTTATGTGGATTTAAGACTTTTCCTAAATACATTGCTTTATCAAAACTGCTTTGTTTGGCCGCTATCTTAATTTATTCACTTCATTGTTGACACTGCGTTTCTATGGCTCTGGGCTTATCTGCTCTTTCCCAAGTGATGTAGTTGCCTGCTCTAATGGTGGGAGGGAGGGGCTGAAAAGCAACGGAGCTCCTCAGATAGGTGGGGGGAAGTGAGAGCTCCTGGATTACTGTGATGTCTATCTTCAGTTTTTCCACTCATCAGTCGGTTTAATTGAATTTGGCTGATAAGGGCTGAGATAGGGAGTCCGTTACCTCTGTATGTAATGCAAGCTGACTCAAATCCAGCTCTGCTGCATCAACTTCATATTGTGGTAATGCATAGCAGATAGCAGAGCAAGTGAAACCCCGTCCACCAATGTGCTGAGAAATCCAGGAAGTGAAGAGAGCACAAAGCCTTCAGGCTGCAGAACAAGAGTTATGGGAATACCCCTTTAAATTCTTCACCAGGCTCCTCCCATCTATTGAGGTGGCTCCCCACTTTGTTCAGGAGACCCCTTAATTGGTTTTGGACCCAGGGATGGGGTCCACGTCTATCAGACATTTATATCTATTATACAGGATACCCGTCACTCCTCTAGATCATCAGGGATGCTGACACCAATGCTTTTACCCTGTTGGTATTAACCCCTTCACCAACCTAGTGTAAAAGGTCACGAGCATCTGAACGGACATGACGAATCGCTAGACACCGAGGCTGGATACTTCATGCTAGGCCACATTGCTATGATAACATCTAAACTATCAAGCAGCGCAACGTCCTTAGCAGCTACAGGACACTGCGCTACCCATGGCCTAGCGCAACGTATCCAGCTAAGACTGAGGTTAGCTTGCCGCCCTGCCCCATGGACCAGGCACGGGCCGTTGGGGTTAGTTGCTGGTCTGCTGGGCCAGGTGGCAGGCTAGCCTCAGTCTTAGCTGGATACCTTGCGCTAGGCCACATTGCTATTGTAATGTGTAAACTATCGGATAGAACGGCGTCCTGTAGCTGCTAAGAACGTTGAGCTACCTGATAGCAACGTGGCCTAGCGCAAAGTATACAGCCTCAGTGTTTAGTGATTCACCATGTCCGCTCAGATGCTTGTATAACGCTAGCCTGCCCCACAGAGCAACCTGGCGGAGGCTTCTCATCTACATAGTGGAGCCCTCGTATGACCAGGTCTCCAACCCTGCCCCACCCCCACACCCGCCCTGATAAAAAATTCTTGCTTGAAGCCGGTCCCTGGTACAAAAAACATTGGGGACCACTGCTGTAGACCACCCATGATGTATGCCATAACCTGCACTAAGTATTAGACCACCGTATGTTAATATTTGCTTTCCATGGTCCTAGGAACCCATGCCGAGGTCCCGGCCTGCCTGAGTCACTAGTCACAAAGTCCTAGAGAAAATCATTCTCAGGATTCTCATGATAAAGCAAACTTTAACTTGACATTGCTCATTTTCACGTCGCGGCAAGTTATCAATATCAATTTCGCCTTTGATACATCTGTACTTTGTAGTCCCGAGGGGTATATTAACTCCTAAAAACAGAAAAAGATGAAAGCTCCAGCGGGGGGCAGAAAGTCGCCCATAAATTGACTCGGTCCTGGCTTGCGACACACTAGGTGGTGTTCACGTCAACAACAAGAGATGAGAACAAACAAACTCAGGACAGGCTGTGTATTTCCTGGACAGTGGGCAAGGCGGGAAGTGCAACCCCTGGCTTCTAATTTTGGGATGTTAGGTTATTATAATTAATGATGCGTTTGCTTCTAATGCTGCGTGCCAATTGTAACAATTTGTCTTGCAAACGTTATTGACTTTGGCCCGTCCCGTCCGAGACAAACTCACTTGTAAAGATACATTTCTCCAGTGTATTCCTAATTTATGTGTTTAGCGGCTAAAAACAAGGCTGACATTCGCCTTCCTCCGGGTTTCGCTCCCCGCACCTGTTTCTAATTGTTCGACTTCTATTTATATGTTTTAGGAGATAAAACGAAAAACAATTTGACAAATGATTAACTTACGGAATATGTTAAAACCTTGGAAAGACTTGAATTACAAGGACGGTGTTTGGATTATCTTGTAGAATTAAGTACACCAACCCCTAATGATAGGAACGTCTTACGGCGGAGGTTTTTCTTTGTGGAAAACAAAAAGTTGCGACACAAAATAACAATAAAAAATTGTAAAAAAAATTCAACGGAAATTCCTGCGTAAAATTGCTTCGTCCTAACTCGTGGGTGGCTTAAGGTGGCCACACACGTAAGATTAATATTGGCAGAAATGATTGGTGGCGACCCAATGGCTGATGTTGGGTTGAAGAAAGGTCACGCATGTTGAACCTCTTTACGATTCTAAGGACTGGTTCAGATCTGTGTTCGGTATTCTGTTTGGGAATGGAATACCGAACACATTGACAAGCAGCGAGCAATAAAAGCGCACGGACCCCATAGACTATAATCGGGTCCGTGTGTTTTCCTCGTGCAGTCCACGCAAGTCATGCAGAGTGGAAAGTAGTTACTCTCTGCATGACTAGTGTGGACAGCGCGCGGAAAACACATGGACCCCGATAGAGTCTATGGGGTCCGTGTGCTTTTGTTACTCACTGTTTGTCAATGCGTTTGATATTCCGTTCAGGGGCTCCCCGAACAGAATACCGAACGCAGATGTGAACCAGACCTATCCCTTTGGTCTTAAAGGGGACTTTTCACCACCAGCTACAAATCTATATATCCTTCGATAGGCTGTTCCATAGTCGGAATTTTTTCTCTACCCCACCATTCCTGAGCGATCAGTTCTGTCAATTTCAGCACAATCATGTTGGGGAGCCCCTGTAGTTTTGCTTCAGCCCAGGACCACTCACGTGATAGTAGAGAGCACAATTACCTAATCTATACATCAAACTGCCAGATAAAGTCATCAGCATTCTGTGATCTCGTTTGCCTTGAAAAGGGAGCGCCGTCCAAAAACAGGGATCGGTGGTTTTCCAATCTTGGCACCCACTTCCCACAGTAAGGGAGACCCTACATTATTTCAAAGCAATACAATACAATATAATACATAAAAAGTCTATATGTCAATCATAAATGGTGATGGCGCTCTTCAGGGATGTCATCGGCCCAGGGGACACGATTGAGGCCTGTGATTGGGCCACCATTGGTCACATATAGTTCGCTGAGTGTCATGACATCACGACGCTCTGAGTCTTGGTTGATGACGTCACGGAAGAACATCAAACGTCATCAGAAAATTGTCTGATATCGCAAAGAGGTCCAAGAGAGGTAACGGAAGGTGAGTATTAATATGTTTTTAATTTTTTATACCTCCCCTGGGCCTCCACCTATTACACTCTGGGGTCTGAAGAGAGTTTTTCCATTTCTTCGGTTTCATTAAAAAAAAAAATGGAATACTTGAGTCGAACCTGGCTCAGTACGACCCAATTCGTCCATCTCTACTGGTCTCCCTATGAAGTTGTGTTGGAGGATGAGCGTCGTCTGCTCCAACACTTCCAGTAACTTCCTTAAGTAAGAAAAGAACGTTCCAAATTTTAATTTTTGTTGCATTAGAATTAGGGTTGAGCCGATCTTGACTTTTCAGGATCGATTTTAAAATCCGATTTCCGATCATTTTTCATTCGAACCCGATCTCGATCCCAATTCCGTTCCCAATGCAAGTCAATGGGATTTTTTTATTAATCGGAGATCGGATTTTAAAAGCAATTCACTATACAGCATGGAATCTAAGAATTGTTAGAATCCACGCTGTGTAGTGAATCACTAAGTAGCCAGAGGATTTTTTTTTTTTAATCCTCTGGCTACTTAGTCCCCCCTGGTGTCCACTTACCTCCAGAGATGGCTGCTCCGCTGCTGTTCGCCTCGCTACCGCTCCAGCTGCAGTCTTCTTCTCCCTTCGCTGCCCCCTCCCTGCCAGGTTAGGAGAGTGTGGGCGGGTACTGGGAGGGGAGATGTGAAGTCTCCCCGCCCTGTACCCGCCCACACTCTCCTAACCTGGCAGGGAGGGGGCAGCGAGGCGAAGAAGACTGCAGCTGCAGCGGCAGCTAGGCGAACAGCAGCGGAGCAGCCATCTCTGGAGGTAAGTAGCTACAAGACACGTTAGTTTAGTCTCCCATTAGAATGAATGGAGGCAGCCGGCGCGCAGGGGGTTAAGGCTGTGTGTCAGCTGCTTCCATTCATTCCTATGGAACTGCAGCAGAGCCTTCACACTGAGTATACACTATATACTCAGTGTGAAGGCATTGTGGGAAATACTACCGATCCCGATCCCACCTAAAAAGATCGTGTTCGGAATTCCGATAGCGATCGTGAAATTTTCTCGATCGCCGATCGGAATCCGATTTTTTCCGAACACGATCGCTCAACCCTAATTAGAATGGATCTGCGCTCTTTCCCATCGTCTGGATTATGAGACTCTTCGACTAAGCGAAACCGTTCCGACTTTATTTGCTAGGACCAAGCCTCTAAACCGGTGAGAACGAGCATCCACCAAAAAGTTCCACTTTTGTCAAACAAGTAGAGAGTCTCCTGAAATGTATATAGAAATAAATCTGCAGTCAGTAAATAATCCCTACGAATACAGCGACGCCAACATTCTTTCCGTAGATGCATAAACAGTCTTCTGTATTAATGTATCCGTCATCACGTGGATGGCCCTGGACGACTGAGCCAACATTGGACGCTCTACTCTTCGATTTAACCCTTCACCGCCGCGCTATCTCGTAACATGCCGCGGTTTGTTTGTACAATTAGCGGAGATCTGTTAGTAAGACTTAGAACCTGTTTATTGTGGTAAAGCTGGGCTCCGATCTTTCATTCCACGCCACAAACAAAGGCTCCGAGGAGCTGATATCATCATACTTGGAGGCATGAAACCTCCGAGAAGAGAACGCTCAGATATGCTGAATAATCAGAAATATTTATTTGAGGTCTTCTGGTGATCACACGACTCTAAATTCAAGCTGATGTCTCCATTCATACTTGTCATCTCCTGGCCCATTCCTATTACATGGGCTGTCAGAGACGCTCACTTGACCTTTGTGTGTTTTCAATAGCGCCCGACGAGGAGATTTAATGACAAACACTATTTATTACATTCCTGACCGAGGAACGGAGATCTAATACTTACCAAACCGAGGCGTGCCCTTATAGTCCTGTGCGATCAAACGCAATGTGTCATGCCACATGTCTGCAGCTTCCTGTTATCTGGAAACGTTTTAGCTCATGAAACGGGTGAGTAAAGATTTCAGGAGACAGTAAATAACTTTTAGGAATAAGAACTGAAGTCCAGGTCTTGCAAAAGATTTACGTTCCATTGGAACGGGGACATAAAGTTAAAGTTACCTGAAAACAAGGTTTCACCCGATTTTGGTCCTCACTGCAACTATCTAAAGGGGTTTCCTGGAATTGGAACAACCCATTAGGAAGTTGGGGGGTGGGAGGCGTAAAATAAAAAAAATAAACTATGCTCACCTGTCCTCCACACCCAGCTGTCTGTTCAGTGGTCGGTGGCAAGGAACCGGTGGCGGCTGTGAGTGACGTAACCAGAAACCGCTGAGGCCGCTGATGGGTCTCATTGGTCAGGATGAGGACTTTAGGCCAAAGAGACATCAGCAGTGGACAACAAAGTGCCCGGGACAAGTGAGTGCGGTTTATTATTTTATTTTACATTGTTCCCGGACTCCAGATGGTTTGCTCCAATTGCTGGACAGCCCCTGTAACTTTCACCCTGCAGATGTATTCTTCCTTACTAGAGATGAGCGAGTAGTACTCGATCGAGTAGGTATTCGATCGAATACTACGGTATTCGAAATACTCGTACTCGATCGAGTACCACTCGCTATTCGAATGTAAAAGTTCGATGCAGAACCAGGGTTGATTGTCCGAATGCTATACAGTCGGCCAATCAACGCTGGTTCTTCTCCTACCTTTAGAAGTCTTCTCCGTGTAGCTTCCCCGCGGCGTCTTCCGGCTCTTCATTCACTCTGCCAGACATCGGGCCTGGGCAGAGCCGACTGCGCATGTCTGCTTCTAGTGCGGGCATGCGCAGTCGGCTCTGCCCAGGCCTGGTGCCCGGCAGAGTGAATTTAGAGCCGGAAGACGCCGTGGGGACGCTGCACGGAGAAGACTTCTCGGAGGATCCAGCCTGACCCTCACTCGTGGACTTGGTAAGTATAATTTGATCGAACGTTGCCTACCCCTGAAACGAGCATTTTCCCCCCATAGACTATAATAGGGTTCGATATTCGATTCGAGTAGTCAAATATTGAGGGGCTACTCGAAACGAATATCAAACCTCGGACATTTTACTGTTCGCTCATCTCTATTCCTTACTTGTCCGCTTGGCTGGACATGTGACAAGTTGACCACTTCCTGACCGAGTCATTGTCCCTGGTTTATGACTGGACAAATTTTGGGGTTTTTTCGAACATGAAGTTTTGAGGGTTACAGCATTCCCTTGAGTTATTCAAATAATTTTTGCAATTGTTTTCATTGATACATAAGCCTTTACTTTTATGTCATTTTTTATTTTTTCCTGTGTTTTTCTTTTTTCACTTTAAACGTTATAGCCGTGATCATTAGTGCGCTGTAAGGCTAGGTTCACACTAGCGCCTACTCTGTCCCCGAATCCGCATAAAAAATGTGGCATGCAGGACTTTCCTTTTTTCATTTTTCAGACGGACCCGATTACAGTCAGACCCCGTGGTTAACTTTCCGGAAAGCCGAACGCTGGTGTGAACTTAGTTTAAGTGAGGTGAAATCTCCTACAAAAAAAGGAAGTCACTTCATATTCTTTGGCTTTGTGGGCAGAGTCAGAACTGTATGGGTTTTGGAACTTTTTTAAAAAATATAGATAAGAATAGATAATAACATGTAAAATTTTTTAAAAAAAATGCACCAAAAAATTCTTTAAAAGTATGTTTAAAGGGATCCTAGCTTTCAAACACATTTTTTTCTCATTAACACGTCAGAATAGCTATTCTTCTCCTACATTTCGTTGTCTTCTCCGCGCCACCGTTCCGTAGGAATCCCATTTTTTTTTAATGGTATGAAAATGAGTTCTCTCGCAGCACTGGGGGCGTCTCCAATGCTGCGAGAGAACTCTCTAGCGCCGCCTCCATCTTCGTCACCAACGTCCTCTTCACCCGTCTTCTTCCGATGCAGGTTTCAAATTTCTAGGCCTCGGCAGAGCAGACTGTGCATGCCCACAGGCCACAAGAAAATGGCTGCTTACATAGTATTGTAAGCAGCCATTTTCTCGTAGCCTGTGGGCATGCGTAGTCGACTTAGAAGTCTTAAACCTGCGCCGGAAGAGGAGGATGAAGAGGACGTTGGTGATGAAGATGGAGGCGACACTGGAGAGTTCTCTGGCAGCAATGGGGATGCCCCCAGTACTGTTTGAGTGCTGGTGCCCGCCCCCAGTGCTGCAAGAGAACTAATTTGCATACCGACAAAAAACAGGATTCCTACGGAACCGCGGCGCAGAGAAGACAACGAAAGGTAGGAGAAGAATAGCCTTTCTTAAGGCTATTCCTACATGTTACTCAGAAGAAAAACATTTGAATGATAGGATCCCTTTAACATAAAACATAATAATAAAGAAAGTGTTCATTTTCTGGTCACATTCCCTTTAAGATGTAAAATAAGTATTATAAGTCTTACCTTAGACACAGCTTTGCATCTTGGTTCTCAGCTCAGGCAGAGGTGACTTCTTGGTCAGATTCTGTGTCGTGACCACATCTCACATAAAAGCTTATCAGGCGAACTGAATCACTACAATCCAGCGAGCTCTTATATAATGACTGCACAACGTTGGGTTACCAAGAATCTATTGAGTGCTACAGCTGAGACCGCAGGAACGCAAGGCTACGAGACTCCGCGGCTTGTATTGTGTTTATATATAAGGAAAAAAAATTCTATAATTTTCTGCAAAATATTTTCATCTGGCAATAACATTTCGATGACAAAAGTTGGGAATTCATTTTTTTTCTTCTATTTTTTTCTCCCCATTTTGTGACCACGGCCGTGTCACTCGTGAAGCTGCGAAAGTTGACTTGTGAAAATGAATCACGGCTGGAGCGAGTTGGGAAATTTTTACACAAAATAAAACTATTTGACGTTAAATGTTTATTTTATTTGTGGTTTCTCTGATCTTATTGCGAGAACACTTTGAGGGCCTCTTTCTTTTTGGCTGAAGAATATATTAAGCACTTTAAGGAACACTAAACACAGGAAAAAATCTCAACTTTTCCGTTCTTCATATTCTCTTTTTTTATCTTATATTATAATTGAAGACAAAAAAATATATAAAGAAATTTTTTGTTAGTCCTAGGAGCTTCGCCATGACCCCCACACTGATCTGCGTCCTACTGTAAGACAACTGGCTAGAGCAGGAGCCTCCTTAGGATTGTATATCTCCGCCCCTTGGTTAAGCCCCTCCTCTTAGTCTCCTGAAGAAGATGGAGTAGATCAATTGTGTTAGGATTCAGATGTAAGGTAAGAAATGTACTAGTCTTCAGGAAAACCACAAGAGAAATGGGCTGACAACTGCGAGCCGTAGAAAATCCTACTGGCCTAAGACGCCTACACCAGAGCTCCTTGCAAAAAGAGATGGACTTGCGCCGTATCTGAAGACCAGAATTGACACCAGAACAGAGAAGAAACCCACCAAATCCACACACTACTCACAGGAACAGATATAACAGAATGGTCCAATCACAGTCAACAACTGAAGAAGGCAACAAGACGAAGACAAATCCAGAAAACAAAGCCAATAGTCGAAACCAATCAAGAACACCAGAACATAACCACAAGACAGAGAAGAATCCAAGAACACAGACAAAGGTCAGTATTAGAGCAGTCAAATCAATGTCAGGAGCCAAACAAGGAGCTGCAAACTAATTATCCAGCAAAGCTGGGTGGCAAGGGAGCGGTTTATAAAGGCTTCCCTATGTTATCATGGCAATCTTAAAGCGGCAACAACTAAACCTAACAGGAAGCTATCTTATGTTAACGTGATAACCTTAAAGCAGCAACAACAGATGTCACATTGTTTTTGGCAGAATTTCTATAACACTGTTTCAGGAACATACAGAAAAGGGGAAAGACTGAAACTATAATTTTGGTTTACTTGCATCATTTATTTCTGCGTTTAGCGTTCCTTTCATATCATTTATATTGATATACTTGAAACTTCAGAAGAGGCTATATTTTTTTATTCTAGTTTTTATTAAGGTATTCATCAAATACAGAATAAAACATAAAAGTAAGAAAGTACTAGATATAAAATAATGCTTCAAAAAATACAAAAAAGTGTGGCAACGTAATAGAGACAAAAGCATGCCATGTGTCATAGAACAGTCTTAACCCAGACAGACAGGGGAAGTACACAAGACCAGATGAGGCTCTTAGGCTACGTTGCAAATTTGGGGGCAGATTATGCTTCCGAATCCACGGCAGTTTATGCCTAAAATCTGCTTACTATTGTTCTCATGCAAGGGTCCTGCTCGATCTTGCCATAGATTCTGCGTCTCGAGACTCCCTGCCGATCAGGCCCATTCATCCAGGCCTAATCTGTAGTGAAAACCGGAATGACTCTACCACAGCCGAATACAGTGGCAGAAAATCAAGAGGAATTCCCTGCATTTTCGACCGTGTGAACTTACCCTTAAGGGGGATGTATCACCATTTTTTTCTTATTTATTAAAGCCAGACAGTGAAATTTCACTTTTTTCTACTATTTTTAATTTATGATTGTAGATTTTTTAAAATTCTATTTTGTGTCTGTGATTATGGGGGCGGCCATCTTGCCTGAGCTTCTCCTCTGCTCTGTTAACAGCATTTAGTCATCTGCTTTACAGTACAGTCATGGCCATGGGTAGCAATATCCTGGAGCTGACTCAATAAGGTCTATAGGAGCGTTTTCTAGACATGATCTGTGCAGAGACAGGGAGGAGGTGCGGCGCTATGCCAGGGTCCAGGGGGGGGGCACATTTTTGCTGACCTAAGTCAGTCCAGGACAAGCTGTCCTGGACTGGCTTAGCGTCACCATCACGGCAGCCCGGCACAGAAGCGAGCGGTGGATTGGGGAGGACCTGTGGATGTATCGCTGCTCCAGCAGCTGCCCCTCACGCTTAGCAGAGAGCAGGTCCTCTCCCTGCCTGCTCTCTGCCTGCTAATGCCGTCCTGCCCCCTCCGCACCGCCCCCTCCGCTCCGCCCCTCCTCCTGGCTTTCTGTCGTCCGCCTCAGGCGGCAAAAAAGCTAGGTTCACCCCTGGGAGGAGATAAGCTGTGACATCATCATTGTCAGTAGTGATCTACTACAATGTCAGTGATGTTTTCTATAGAGGTGTTATCTTCTATTGTAATCCTATCCATGATGTAAATGAGGTGACTGCTGCAAATAAAACCCCTACAGATTTGGCAAGTGTCTGGGTGACAGTGATCAGATGATGCCATTGGGCTTTTCGGACCTTCTGACAAGTCCTCTTTAAAGCCCTATAGAAACATCGCAAATAAAAAGGAAAAATAAGTAAAAAAAAAAAAAGTAAATGTCAAAAAATGAATAAATAAATCAGCGAGACGAAGGAACTTCTGCCACAGGATGCTGTGATGGTGGATTCACTGAGAGAATTCAAGAGGGGCCTGGACTAGGTCGCTACGATTGATGCAGGATTTATTTGGACTTTCATTCCTTGAGCTAAGAAGGGATTTTTTTCTACTTCTAATATGAGATTTTTTTTCTTGTTTCTTACTTTTTTGCTGTTAGTTTTAAGAGCAGAAACACAGAAAACCTGTAGTCTGAACTTTGGAGCTTCAGACTTACTTGCTTATGCTTGCGAGGACCCCTCTTCTACTGATCAGCGGGGGTCCCAGACATCACACACTTATCCCCATTCCTGTGGATAGGTGATACTTTTGGTTTTTTGAGAGGTAACTCCTTCAAATTCTTGTTCTAGATTTTTGGGGTAACTCCATCACCCATTTCTAACCCCAATTTTAAGCATTAAGCATTTTTGAGGCGTACGGGAGCAGTGAGATGGGACGATAGTTGGCTGGAGAGGACGGGTCGAGGGACGGCTTCTTAAGCATAACTACACTTTAACTTCACATTTGAAACTTTCCTTGTGACATCCAACTCTCTTCTGTGACTTCATGGCTAAAGCCGCCAGCAGTCACATGGTTACACAGAGCGTTATGATGTCATGACGCTCATCATGCCCAAGTTATCTCTAAGGCCCAGTCACAGTTATCCAGGCCGATGATGTCACAGAAGAGAGCTGGACACTGTGAGAAGGCCCAAGAGAGGGAACGGTAGGTGAATATGAGTGTTTTTTTTATTTTTAGCACCTCCCCTGGGCTTTCACCTATTATACTCTGGAGCCGAAAAAGACACCAAGTATAATATGGTGGCCCTTTTAGTTCACCCAAGATGAATTTACATTTGTTTGGTTTTGTAAAAAAAAAAAACTATTTGGAATATTCTGGACGAAGCCGACTTGTTACAAACTGATTCCCCATCTCTAATGAAGAACACATGAAGAACACGGGGACAGTAAATCAAAAATAGTCCCTGGAAAACACCATTTAAGGTCCTGTTGTAGGTAAAACAATGAGCTGTACCGTGGGCTAAACCCAACTCTCCTACTTATGTGTTATGTGTCTTGTTTTTGCTTTCTGTCCGATATTGAGCCAATATTTTAAGGGGCTTCTGCTCGTAACGAAGTAATACAGAGGGGTTAAGGGGGTAAGTCAGCGATCAATGGGGTAGACAAACAGCTCACGTTCTGTTCAAATGACCAGTGTAGTGGAGTCTTATTAGTCCTCCATGTGAAAACCCTTCTCTCCCAAAGTCGGAGATTTGATACTATTTGTCTATGATCTAAGGCGCTTTTCATGGCGGCCGCACTCACACAGCGTGATGTTATTGTAGCATTAGCTTTACCATCAATTATCATTACTCCTGACAGCCGTGCAGCCGACAGTCGTGTCTATTCCCGGGAAGGGCGAGAAGAGACCGGGATCTGTTTGCAGAGTTTTCGTAGCCTGTTTACCAGCACAGTGTGAAAGCCGCCAAACTGTGGAAATAGGTTAAAACATGCAAAGGCTACTAATACTGAGAGTTAGAATTCTGGCCGGGACAACATCTTCCAAGACTTGTTACTTATTGAGCGTCCTGAATTCATGGACACCCAGGAGTTGGAGAAGACCCCGGTCCATAGTGACTGATGGGTGATGTGTAAACCAATCATGCTCTTGCAATATACCTATAGACATGCCACTTAGTTTCCATTAAGCTAATGATGAGTTCGGAGATCTACAAAATAAAGGTATTCATGAAATTATTTTTTAAGTTTCTCGGATGTGGGTTAAGTTGGGGTAATGGTCTAACCTGGCCTTGTCACATCAAAATCGCAGTCCTATCTAGTCAGCCTACTATGGAGCTGAGCAGATTGACATATAATGTATATAGTTTAACTTCCTCCACCAGCTCCAGTTCTTAATAGACTAATCTCCACTGTTTCTGGTGCAGTTAGAATTTTTTCTGCAGCCCGGACCATTCTCAAGCTATCGGTGCAGTTTTTAGGTGATCCCAGACTGTCTACTCCACCCACCTGACACTAGGGAGCGTAATTAGGTGCTAATACTAACAGAAATAAATGCTCAGGAATGGTGGGGCTAGAGAAAAAAATTCAACTGCATCTGAATCAACAGAGGAGCGTTGATCGAACAGACCCAGCCAAAGTGTGTCTGGTAGGCATAGCAACTCATATGGTAATTTAAAGGCATTCTACCATTGAAATCGAATTTTTTTTGTCCCTAACAAGTAGGAATAGCCTTAAGAAAGGCTATTCGTCTCCTACCGTTAGATGTCTTCTCTGCACCGCTGTTCCATAGAAATCCCGGTTTTCGGCGGTATGTAAATGAGTTCTCTCGCAGCACTGGGGGCGTCCCCAATGCTGCGAGAGAACTCTCCAGCGCCGCCTCCACTTTCTTCAGGAACGGGTCTTCTTCGCGTCTTCTTCCAGGGATTGGCTTCAAACTTCTATGTTGGTGATTGCCTACAAATACCCGCTATATGGTTAATGTATACATGCTTGATATGGTATCACAATTCTGATTGGTTATGATATTGCCTAGTTTGAAGTCTAAATAAATAAATACTGTTGGACTTGCTCTAGAGCAGGGGTGCTCACACTTTTTCAGCATGTGAGCTACTTTATAAACTGACCAAGGCAAAAGATCTACTACCCACTTCTTGTGGGCGGGGCCGGGGCGGGCATGTGGGCGGGGCAGGGTGTGTCTGTGGGTGGAGCAGGGCATGTGGGGGGGGGGTCAGGCGGAGCGTGAGAGCAGAAGACAGCAGCGTTCTGTGGCCGCCCAGGGATCCTCGGTGTCTGCTTGTGCACAGCGCAGGTTGAGAGTTATCTCTGGACATCTGCCAGTGTCCGGAGATGACTCTCAGCCTGTGCTGTGAACAAGCAGAAACCCGGCTCCCTCCATCCCTAAGAGCGGGGAGTGCGTCATCCCCCGGAGCTGCTGCTGCCCAGCCTGCAAGTGTCCGGAGTGCTTGTTCACAGCGCAGGCTGAGAGTCGACTCTCAGCCTTCACTGTGAACAAGCAGACACCGGGGATCCCTGGCTGCATCCCGCGATTGACCTATATGTCCTTTGCAATTGACCAGTAGATCGCGATCGACGTATGCTGTAGAGATTTTATCCACAGGTCATATATCGTGTGTTGTCTGTCTTTGATTCAGTCGAACAGTATCTACCCGAGGGATACTTAAGAATTGAACGCTCAATGATTTGGTTATCCCATAATGAAATTCTACCATAAAGCAACATCAATGTGGCAAAGGCTGTACGGAATCCCTCCCAGCAGCGCTACATAGAAGAGAATGGCAATACTGTTGAGCGGAAAATTAGGATGGCGGAGAGTAAGTCCCCTGACTAAGGATTATTTCCTTCTGGTGTGCCCAAAGAATCCCAGTCTGACAAGGAATCGATTGTGAGTCCCATTAGGAACAAGAACTAATCTGTGTAGATCACTGGGGAATAGGATGGCGATGTAAGGACGAGGATATCAATAAAATGACTACAAAAATGAAAATATTAGAACTATTCGCCATAGGTATAATAATAATAATAATAATACCGCTATGGTGTCATCTATAATTCAGCCCAGTTCTTCCCATCATCGCTCCACAGCACATCCCATGTCTGTGCTTGTTCTCTCCCATCGGTGTTGTGTTATATTTGCTGAGAGTTGGGTTTTGACATTTTACATCCTCCGTTGATTTCCCTACAGTCGTCTGCTATGATATAACTGCAGCTATAGGAGAGAAGTGTTGTGAACGTCGTCCTCAATGGCAGCGAAGTCTTTTTTTTTTTTTTTTTAATGTAGATTGTGAGCCCCACATAGAGCTCACAATGCACATTGTTCCCTATCAGTATGTCTTTTGGAATATGGGATGGAAATCCATGCAAACACGGGGAGAACATACAAACTCCTTGCAGATGGTTTTATGCCCTTGGCGGGATTTGAACACCAGGACTCCAGCGCTGCAAGGCTGCAGTGCTAACCACTGAGCCACCGTGTGGCCCCTGGCAGCGAAGTCTTATCCTGAAGCTAAACTATGGTGACTGACAAAGCTCTAACTTCCCTGCTAAATAAATAGTACAAGTGAATATAAGACACTGTTTCTATGTGTTATTAAAGAAATCTGCTTCCTTCTCCATTTGTCAGGTTGAGTTACTTCTTGAATAGAAGACTATGGAGAGGGGAGGGAGAAGGAGAAGGCTGCCGCTACACTGTGATAAAAAAAAGAGAACACTTCAAGATAAGACACTACTAGTGCACAGAATGATTCAATAAATCAACTAACTGCTTCCTTCTCCTCCCCTCTCCATAGACTTCTGTATGTGAGCTGAGTATAGAGAGGTATTCC
The DNA here is from genome assembly GCF_031893055.1 of Leptodactylus fuscus. Taxonomy (NCBI): domain Eukaryota; kingdom Metazoa; phylum Chordata; class Amphibia; order Anura; family Leptodactylidae; genus Leptodactylus; species Leptodactylus fuscus. The sequence continues at coordinate 15,898,436 of NC_134270.1, forward strand.
ATATATATAAACAGTCTGAGTGAGTATAAGGAGAAGGCGGGCAGCAGATAAGTGTAGAAGGAAACAGATTTCTTTGATAACATATATAACAATGTTTCTTCTATTCATTTATGAAATGGGGTTTTAAAGTTGGAGGTCACTTTAAAGGGAAGACGCCGGGTGTAAAGTAGATGTTATCACATTTCTATGATATAGGTTAATTTTCATGCATATGTCCATCTTTCCTGGACAGTGCCCTCCATTATGACTATGGGTACCCCATAATAGAGCCATCCAATTTCCTTAAACCAGTAGTCACAGTGCCCAAAAAAGACAAGAAAAGGAAACGTGGGGACTCTTGGGCCTTCATCTTCATGTGCTTATCTAATGAGGTTCCTCCCCCAGTCATGGCTGACGCCTCTGGCTGGATAGATTCCAGACCTTGTGGAAGACTTGTTACCAGGATTTTTCCCTTCACGTGGGACAATGGCAGATCACCTATACCAGGACATTGTGGATCTCGGTAATATTTACATACCGCAAATTGCACTGCTCACTCACCATATGAACCGTAGCGTAAGTAGGGCAGAGCTGTCTCATAGACTCCAATAGCCTTCATACAGCTGATCTGTGGGGGTCCAATACAGGCCATAAATACCAGAAACCCCTTTAAGCTATGGAAACACATAAAACTACATTCTGAAGAATTTACAGATTTGAGTGGCACCAACTGTTATATGGTTTTGGAAGTGCCATCTCTCCGATCAGATGCAGCGAGTAGTACTCGATCAAGTAGGTATTCGATCGAATACTACAGTATTCGAAATACTCGTACTCGATCGAGTACCACTCACTGTTCAAATGTAAAAGTTCGATGCAGAACCAGCATTGATTGGCCGAATGCTATACAGTCGGCCAATCAATGCTGGTTCTTCTCCTACCTTTAGAAGTCTTCTCCGTGCAGCTTCCCCGCGGCTTCTTCCGGCTCTTCATTCACTCTGCCAGGCATCGGGCCTGGGCAGAGTCGACTGCGCATGTCTGCTTGTAGTGCGGGTATGCGCAGTCGGCTCTGCCCAGGCCCGATGCCTGTCAGAGCGAATTCAGAGCCGGAAGATGCCGCGGGGACGCTGCGCGGAGAAGACTTCTCGGAGGATCCAGCCCGACCCTCACTCGTGGACTTGGTAAGTATAATTTGATCGAACGTTGCCTACCCCTGAAACGAGCATTTTCCCCCCATAGACTATAATAGGGTTCGATATTCGATTCGAGTAGTGGAATATTGAGGGGCTACTCGAAACGAATATCGAACCTCGAACATTTTACTGTTCGCTCATCTCTAGTTCCAATATATTTGAGGGGTAGAATAGTACAGCATGCAGCACACTTCTACTTTAAGTCAATGGGTCGTATTGGACGCTATTTTTTTTTCGTCTGTTTTTGGTGCCATACATTACCAGTGTACTGTTGGATACAATAAGGGAATGGAGGTCAAGGTGACAATCTACACTGGGTGATACGTTACTCTTACTCACGCCACTAAGATCTAGAACCTGATGAGATATACCAACGGAATAATGTGCAGTGAATCAGAGATGACATAGGCATCGCTTCAGTACATTCTGTTCCTATAAAGCCTTCATAAAGAACAGGATGTGATTTTATTGTGAAATTGCCTACGGGACCTTAATAGTCACGATGGCCACCTCTGTTCCATGTGGATGATTCATTGGGTTCAACTCCCACAATGCTCTTAATTTTTTACAAAGTTGATACAAGCGAAAATCCTTCCTATTTGAGCAATGGATGGAGTTTTTTATTGGGAATTTTTTACTTGTATTTTTCTTTATTTTGGACTATACCACCAGGCCATATAAAATGTATAAAGTGCGGGGAATATTTTTTTTTTTTATCTTCAGGATGCAGATAAAAGAGCTGCTCAATTAAAACCCTTTAATACGGCCCAGGCTCCTCCGAGACTGAAACTTCAGCCGCACAATATTCTCATGATGAATTTACTTAGAACTTGCAAACACGAACTTGGCGCTGCTTGCCCGGTTCACTTTCAAAACTAATACATTAGCTCATCCCTTTGTTCTCTGTTGAAAGCTCGCAGATTAGTTATTTTGGAATAAGAAAACACGGAGTCTCGCTGTGCATGTGTTGTATTCGGCCCAGGGATGGCGTTGCAGCTCTGTCGCAGCCACCAATGGAGGTGGTAACTCTACGAAAGATAAGGGTTCCGTATCATGAAAGGGAGAAGAGAGATTACCAGGGATTTATTGTTATTTTTAGGTATAATCTCAGAATTAAAACCCCCAAAAATCAACAATTCTTTGGAGTCGCTACTTTCTAGGAAGTTTAGCAGATCCTTAAAGCGGATCAGTCACCCCTCGTAACGTCTTAGAACATGTTCCTATATCTTTTGTGCTGTTCCTCTAATATTCCTGACACATGTTTATGGATATATTGGCATTTGGATTTTACTTTTCCCTATGCCAAGTGGGTGTGTCCTTGCACAATCCATTTGGAAAGTATCCAACTGAGTAGGATATAGCCCCAACTGGTAACACCCATCAGTTTCATAAGTATCTTGTAGGGATAAGAGAGAAATGGCCCTCAGAATCAGGGCTGGATTAACCATAGGGGCACTTGTACAAGGCCCTTTGGTGGTGGGGCAACCCTTGGGACAGCGGAACAGTTGGAGAGTTCTGCATTTGTTGTCCTTCTGCTCTGCTGCCCCAACTCAAACTCTTCGGCATCCTCCAAACGTCAATGAGATGAAAAGAATGGAGTCGTCCACTCCGTTTCACCATCTGGCCACCGTCTTTGCCTCAAGTGTCCTGGGAGGTGTGATGTGGTGACATCTCCTACATTGCACCTATTACTCCCTGAAGATTCTGGGGTCAGAGAGAGAAGAGAACAATGGGACGGGGAAAGGTGCGTAATCTGCAATTTGGGGGCAAACTTAAAGGCTTTATGACACTATATGGACAATCTGGACATTAAACTGTGGGGGCGATTGGAGGGGGACATTATAATATTGTGTCTGAAGGGCCACAAGAAGGTGGGGCAGGTTAATGTCAGAGGGCCCAAGTGTGATGCATGCAGGGGCATTTCACTGTGTGACGGGCCACTGAGGGGCATTATATTCTATGCGGAGTATAAGGGAGGCATTATACTGTGTGAGGGCCAACAAGGGACATTATTCTGTGTAGGGGCATTATAATTTGACTATGTCAGGTATTTCTAAGTGTGGTTATGTCATAATTCTAAAAAAAGATCAGTGATGGGCAACCCTCAAAAATATTTGCCAGGCTTGTCTGCAAGTTTTTATCCAAGACAAATGTGCAATTGTTATAGTATAAATAGTATAATAATCGGAGGCCCGGGGGAAGGGGGGAGTAAAAATAATAACAGCTGAAACTCACGGTTTCTCATCTCTCTGGGGCTCTACCATGGTGGACGGTTTTACCTCCCAGTGTCTTCCAGCCTCATCTGTCTCCCTGGGTGAAGTCAGCAGAACCAGGCAGAGCCATTTTAAAGAAGAACTTTCATGACCTCTTGAATATACAGTATATTCATCCTCTTTAACCATAAGACAAGAGCTGCTTTTGAACCGGGCCCTATGGTTGCAGGGGGGCCCAGATCCAGGGACAAGACTTTTTGCTCCACTTGCAATTGGCTGCACACCGATACAGTTGAAGCCTATGACAGAGCAGGGAGATGTAAAATCCTTGTTCTTCCATAGAAATAATGTGCAGGATATCCTGGGACAGATCATGACGTTACTGCATCGTGTCACCTGCATCGGGCCCGGACCAGAGTGCAACAGCAGGAAAAGGTGTCAGATGCTCCACTCATCGGAGGATCAGGATAAGATAGTATAAGATTTTAATTTTTTTTTAAAGGGAGCGTTTACTGCTGAGGGGGCACTTATTTCTGAACGTGGACATATTATTTATAAGGTGTAATTATTTACAGTGGTGGGCACTAATAAGGGAGGAACTATTATTTATAAGGTAGGACTACTACTCATCTGTGCTAGGACATGGTGTTAGGATTGGGTCCCGCAGGTTGTTCTCCCGGCACACAGCACCACCTAAGGGACAGCCTAAGTCCAGCTTTCACCCTACTGAGCATGCTCAGACTTTTGGAGCCGCTCACAAGCTAAAGTCATTTCTCCCCTTTTGAGCATGAGCGGTGAGGTCATGACCACCGCCCCTATTGGGCAGGGTCTTCCCTTTAAATAGTGTGAGTCAACGCCCAACCAGGCTCACACTTAGATTGAATTTTGATTGACTAAAGTCCACGGAAGTTATTAATGACAGTAGTTTCAGGGATAGGCTCCAGCATTGCAGGCAGGTTGTCAGACTAGGCCTCTGTGTGGGGTACCTCTGCTTCGTTCTGGGTGCTGTTAGTTAGGACCTGTAAACCCTGAACTGTCAGCTCTACATCAGGGCTAGGAGCGGTAGAGACTGTTCCAGCCAGTGGAGCTGCAGCAGGTTTGGTCTCTGAGATAGCCTGTGTAGACTGTCCAACTTACTTGGTAACTCCTAGCTGTTGCAGGAGAACTCCTAGCTGTTGCAGGAGCATGCAAACTTCCGTGTTGACTCCTAGCGGTTGCAGGAGCATGTGTGTTTGCTGACCTGGGGTGAGTTAACCCTTGGCAGCCTTGTTTGTTTCAGCAGTACTGGTGCACCTTGCCAGTGAGCTTAACTGGCAGGGTTTAGTTGCACCCTGTTCACATTGAGTACTGCACCGCACCACTGCCCGTGTTTGTTGCACTCTGTTCACATTGAATACCGCGCCACACCTTGGCCAGCGTTTGTTGCACCCTGTTCACATTGAGTTCAGACATACAACCGCCCACTGGGCCTGTGGACCTCGCTGCAGTGTTCTGAAGACTAGAGGTTCTGTCGTTTACAAAATATTATTTATATATATACGCAGAACCGTAACACATGGCCATGTGTATTGTATGGGGCCACTAAGAAGGAATTATTCTATGTGAGGGCCATTTTAATTTAAGTCAGGTATGTCTAAGTGGAGGTGATGGACGGGGGCCCACTTATGAAACCTTTGCGCTGGGCCCACCAATGGGTTAAAATTGCCTTGGTCCAAAGACCAGTTAGACCTGTCAGGCCTCAGTTTTCCTTCAACAACGCTACAATGTTTTGATAAAATCATCATGATATTGGCATGCACACTTGACCACAGTGGCTTAATCTGACTTCACCCAGCAGACTGGAATGTGCTAAGAGAGAAGACCAGAACTGTCTTGAAACTAAGAGTGTCACAGGTTATAGGAGCTAGAAATATTTGGCACAGGATGTTGAGCCAAGGACTGGAGTCTGGAAGGGATGAGACAATTGGTGTCAATCTCGTGGGGATTTTTTGCCTTCTTCCGGATCAACTTGGTCGGTTTATAGGTTGGACTTGATGGACTTCCGTCTGTGTCCAATCATATATACTATATATTACTATCTAAAATCATTCACACAGAGACTGTCATGGAATTTTGCAGCAAAGGCCAACTTTTCACATAACATACAAATACATTATGTTTGCAGCTAAACATGTCACCTAACCAGACCATTATATGCACCAAACCCCCAACAAATAAACATGTGCAGGGTTCATACATATCACTTAGACTTATGTCTATCACTAGAGATGAGCGAGTAAAAGTTCGATGCAGAACCAGCATTGATTGCCCGAATGCTATACAGTCGGCCAAAGAACGCTGGTTCTTCTCCTACCTTTAGAAGTCTTCTCCGTGCAGCTTCCCCGCGGCGTCCACCGGCTCTTCATTCACTCTGCCAGGCATCGGGCTTGTAGTGCGGGCATGCGCAGTCGGCTCTGCCCAGGTCTGATGCCTGGCAGAGTGAATTCAGAGCCAGAAGATGCCGCGGGGACGCTGCACGGAGAAGACTTCTCGGAGGATCCAGCCCGACCCTCACTCGTGGACTTGGTAAGTATAATTTGATCAAATGTTGCCTACCCCTGAAACGAGCATTTTCCCCTCATAGACTATAATAGGGTTCGATATTCGATTCGAGTAGTCAAATATTGAGGGGCTACTCGAAACAAACATCGAACCTCGGACATTTTACTGTTCGCTCATCTCTATCTATGACCAAATATTTCCATAAAATCACCAGAACCAGAAAGAACAAAAATCTGGAGTTTTTGAAGGAGTCACAACCTATAAAATCCAGGGATTACACCTTGAAAAGTAAGTGCACCCCTGCACTCTATATAGTAAGTAAACAAACTGACAATTACACCTTTGTAATAAACAAGAGTATATAAAACACATTAAAACATACATTTTAGGGAAGAGCAAACTGGTTTATAATCAATAGGGTCGGGTACAAATTTTACCAAAATTTTGTAATGGCAAGAAAAAGTGTTACAGAATGTGCCAGTGCTAGTATCCGAAGGATAGGTCATCGATAATATATCCGACAGCTGGGACCCCTGCAGATCAGGGTGGATACTGGTAACGTTAACATGCCAGGGCCACACTGCTCACTCACCATACAATGTGTAGTGGTGGGTTTAGGTACTGCAGCACTGAGCAGTACAGTCTGAGGGCAGCTGGTCTGCAGGAGTCCTGGCTGTTAGACCCCTGCAGATGTAATATTAATAGCATGAATATTAGAACGGTGGATAAAAAATTTAATATACACGGCCATAGTTTATATTATGGGGACAGGGAACATCCTTGGTGACAGGAGGCAATATGTGGGACTCCAAAAGGGATTATTGTTTTGTGATAAAAGGGGGCAATGCTTGAACATTTTTAACCACTCCTCCAGGAGGATTATAAGATAGCTCCTACTCATGCTGTAAATCACCTAGAATATGCCACAAAAACACAAAAACTGCATATCATGCCAGATGATCGCACAATACATTGGGATACATGCAACAGAGACCTATCATGCCCCGTATGGTCCCTCAAATGGGATACACAGTCTATACCCTGGATAGATCTTATCCCTTTAATAGTTTGCATCCTCCTGGTTGCCAGTACTTTCTTTTAGATGCGGTGAAGATATGGGATGGGTCACAGGATCCTCAACCACTTCAGTTGGAGTCACTGCTTGTAACATCTCTGCCTGTTCGGGCCTCTGCACAACCCTCCGCTTGCACGCTGCAGCACAGGAGGCGGGTTCAGTTGTGATCCTTTGAACTTGTTGCTGTGTGTCAGTCCAGCCAGTGCTTTTTATTGACATTCCTCCTAACTAAACAAGTCAAGCCCACTCCCTAATGCTTGCTATTGTCTTGCTGTGCACACTGGCTCTATACTATTACTGTTTTTATTTGCATTTCTGACCTTTAGCTTTTCTTTTGGCTACTCTCTTGGATTTTGATTCTGTACTGCGCTGCTCGACTGGTTCTGACTAGAGATGAGCGAACACTGTTCGGATCAGCCGATCCAAACAGCACGCTCCCATAGAAATGAATGGAAGCACCTGGCACGCAGACTTTGCTGGCGGCTGGCTGCTTAACCCCCTGCATGCCGGCCGCTTCCATTCATTTCTATGGGAGCGTGCTGTGAGCGTGCTGTTCGGAACGGCTCTTGCGAACAGTGTTCGCTCATATCTAGTTCTGACCCCTTGGCTAGCTAACCTCCCTTTTGTTTTTGTTTGCATTCTGTGTTGTCACGTATATCATAAGAAGGAACTGCTGCCCAGTTGTCCTCTGCCGCCTAGGGCAGTGAGGCAAGTAGGCAGGGATAGGGGATGGGTTCAGCTTAAGACTCACTGTCTTGTCGTACCCTTCCTCCTAGGTTTCACCAGCAGCTACTGGGGAATTGCGCTTCTAGAAATGCCCTTACACTGCCCTTACACTGCCCTTTAAGACAGATGACCCTATTGTATTGATGCTTTCATATTGTTTACTGGGTAACCCCTTTGATTTATATCTATTTTTTGTAAGTATTTAATAAATATATATCTATTAGAGATGAGCGAACAGTAAAATGTCCGAGATTCGATATTCGTTTCGAGTAGCCCCTCAATATTCGACTACTCGAATCGAATATCGAACCCTATTATAGTCTATGGGGGGAAAATGCTTGTTTCAGGGGTAGGCAACATTCGATCAAATTACCAAGTCCACGAGTGAGGGTCGGGCTGGATCCTCCGAGAAGTCTTCTCCGTGCAGCTTCCCCGCGGCGTCTTCTAGCTCTGAATTCACTCTGCCAGGCATCGGGCCTGGGCAGAGCCGACTGCGCATGCCCGCACTACAAGCGGGCATGCGCAGTCGGCTCTGCCCAGGCCCGATGCCTGGCAGATTGAATTCAGAGCCAGAAGATGCCGCGGGGAAGCTGCATGGAGAAGACTTCTAAAGGTAAGAGAAGAACCAGCGTTGATTGGCCGACTGTATAGCATTCGGCCAATCAACGCTGGTTCTGCATCGAACTTTTCCATTCGAATAGCGAGTGGTACTCGATGGAGTATGAGTATTTTGAATACCGTAGTATTCGATCGAATACCTACTCGATTGAATACTACTCGCTCATCTCTAATAGCTAAACATATATTCATTTGGCAAGTCCAATTTTGTTGGGCTTGATTTATTATACCCTGGGGACTGAAGAAGTTTGGTCCCAATTAAAACCGAGTTCCGCCCATTTCTAATCGCTACATCAATTTTGAACTTTCTAAATATTTGCCCATGTAAGTAGGAACTCTCCCGCCAATCTCCTGATGTCTTGTAGACAGCCAATGAGCAATATCTAAAACCAAGAGTCGCAACTCTCGGTACGATGACTAATCTGCAACTTAAACTTCTAATTATATAATTAAGTTCTTGTTTGTTCTTTACTCCAAGGCAAAGTAAGTGATGGGATTAAAAATAATATTTTGCTCCCTCCCACCGTCACGGCATTGGGTAAGTTTACCGTACCTGCGGCTGGTCTGACACATACTGAGACACTGTCTTGAGTGCAACTGTTTTTGTTTTATAAGGCCATAATAAAACTCAGTGGCAGTCAGCGGAGGGCGCGTGTAACAGTCAGCGGAGGGCGCCTCTGGACACTACACCATTAAATTAAAGTTAGTTAAATTAACAACATTTAAAGCTGATGTCAATCTGGGAAACTGCAGGAAATTGCACCTTCAGGCTAATAATATATCCAAGCTTTCCAGTGGGGATTTTTTCTGAAACGCGTTTCTACCTCCTGCTAGACTGGGCCACATTATCTTGTATTCTTCCTTACCTCCCCCCGGGGATTTTGCACGTATAAGCAATCCCTGAAAGAGGTTTTTTTTTTTTTTTCCTCCAACTTTTAGTTTTCTATTTATTTGTTTATTTTGCTGTCACGGATCATGAGTTATTTTTTTCGGAGAAGTGTGACACTATTTAGAGCCGGTGATTGACTGCTGAGGCAACATTCATTAACCATGACAAATGTGTCTTAAAAACACAGCGCCGAGTGTTCCAAGCAGCAGTAAAAAGAAAAACTAAACTTTTATTTTATTCATTGACCTCATCTGTAAATAAATAGAGCCTGAGGGTGAGGGGTTGTAAAAAAAAAAAAAAAAAAAATTCTAAATGAATTTGGGGTTTCATTTTTTTTTCCAAGAATTTTGAACATAAAATGGCTTGTTGGAAAGGTAAACAAAAATAAAAAATTAAATATTCTGAAGAGTTGAAAAACAAAAATTGATAAAAAATAAATAAAATTCTAAAAAAAATTCTAAATGAATTTAGAGTTTCAATTTTTTCCCCCAAGAATGTTGAAGATAAAATGGCTTGTTGGAAAGGTTAAAAAAAAAAAAAAAAAAAAAAAAAAAAAAAAATTGATAAAAAATAAATAAATAAAATTCTAAAAAAAATTCTAAATGAATTTAGAGTTTAAATTTTTTCCCCCAAGAATTTTGAACATAAAATGGCTTGTTGTAACGGAAAAAAAAATATTCTGAAGTGTCAAAAAAACAAAAATTGGTAAAAAATAAATACATGAAATTCGAAATTTAATTAAAAAAAAATTCTAAATTAGTTTAGGGTTTAAATTTTTTTTCCCAAGAATTTTGAACATAAAATGGCTTGTTGGAAAGATTAAAAAAAAATTGAAATGTTCTAACGAGTGAAAAAATTAAAATTGAAAAGTAACAAATTGAAATGAAATTAAAAAATTAATTCAAAATTTTAAAAAAAAATTACGTTAAGTGTTTTTAATAGATCAGGGATTCATTATTGGGGGAGAAGTACATGGCAAAATTTTAAGTGCCCTTCACACAGAGTTTACGCTCCGCTCATTCAGACACGTATACATGAGCGCTTCAAAACACATCCCATTCACTTCAATGGGAGCGCATGTAAAGCCGACTCCCATTGAAGTGAATGGGATGTGTTTTGAAGCGCTCGCGTATACGTGTCTGAATGAGCGGAGCGTAAACTCTGTGTGAAGGGGCCCTAAATGTGATATAACTGCCGGGGTAGTAGCAGTAGCCGCTGCCACAGGGTCTGGGACATTAGGGGGCCTGATTGTCCCCTGATGTTTTTTTTTTTTTTTTTTTTTTATAGACCATTACCTGCTGGACTAACCCAAGCAGGTAATGGGCCCCATTTAGTTACCGATCCTAACTCCTGCTCACGGCTGCCAGCAATTCCCCTTCTGCGGAGAGGGGATCGGTAAGTGTGGCCGCGTGCCAGTACACTCCACAAACACTGCTATGATTATACTCGGAGGTAGGTCTTTTCAGACCTCCATGATGATCTGAGGCCCAGGAGAGATGAGGGAACATTAAAAAAACAGGGTTACTTCCTCAGGCCTATTTAGTGATATCTCAGACATTACGTGGGCCGGGTCTGCATCATTATGGATTGTAATCCAAGCCTGGCTAACGTGACATCTGATCCATCATTGAAGATGGCAGACATCAGCTGGTAGTGGTGCCAGAGCCCAGGAGAGGTAAGTAACATTGTTTTTTATGGGTCTCCGATCATTATACTAGACCCCAGATTATAATAATTGTTCATGGGTGTCCACAATGGGGCATAAAACATGCTGTTAAAATAACAAAAAAAAATTAGCCCAAGCAATGGCGTTGTAAGAATTACTCAATATAAAATTCATTGTGGTTATCCCAAGAAGAACATTGATCAACTAGTCATAGGGTAGGTGCTTAACGTCTGATCACTGGGGGCGCCATTGATGGGAACCTCACCAATCAATAGAACTAGGATCCTGAGCCCCCAACTCATCTCTGCATTCTTAATCCTCCACATTCCCTCTACATTTTGCTGCCATAGCCTAAGGCCAATTGCTGCCAGCCAGCCGACCATGAATTAAAGGAAAAGGCGCTGATGTTCCCATGTGTCGCCCATGCAAGGGGCCATGAATATGAATATGAGTCATGAAAGCAGGGCCTTAAAATAGGATGTAAATAGGACTTCTTCTATATTTTGCGTCTTGGACCGTGAGCCCACACACGTGTAATTTACAGTCATGTGTACAGGTCCAAAGAAATGAATGGGTCAGTGTGCTATCCGGGAAATGGACATGGAATGGAAACAAAATGGATGCAAAATGGCGCGATTCAGCCATCACGTGAACATAGTCTAAGACATTGAACATTTGTCTTACCAGTCCCTTCTTTAGCGTTGCAGAGTTTGTCTTTCTTATATTAGTTTATGGAATGTATATCGTATATTATATGACATCACTATATTCTGTATTGTAACATTTAGACAGCTTGTAGACAGGTGGGAAATGCCTATATGGAATATGGATCTCGTCTGCCATCATTTCCTATGTTTGGAGAGCGCACGTACCTTGTCCAAACGTTACCTTGTGTGAACAAGCTCAATCTTCGTGAATGGAGGCTGCTGAGTGAGACGTTCCAAAGTCCATGTAAATAATATTCCGCGCCTTCTTTCTTAATGTTCTCCTTCTGATGTCTGCGGGTTTTTTCATGCATTGCTTACAGTATATGTCAGATTAACTTAAGAACGTGGATGCGAAAACCTTTACTATGTGTACAGTGGACGTCATGAGAACTATGCACAGGATGTATCGCTACCTGGCCAGTCTACCAAGATGGATGACTTAGTCACAAGTCATACAATGGGTGGCAATAGATTTTCCTAAGTCAAGGAAATATTTTGGAGTCGCTTATTTTTCATTTCCTTCCAAGGATCTGCATAGTCTTACGACTCGTGTGACATGAACATTACGAGACATTGACTTATTTTCTTGGAGGATCCCCAGTGTAGGACCAGACCCATCATCAGATCATGACGCAGACGTAGACCTGATGTTATACCGTATATGGTGTCCAGCACCATCACTCATAACTTTTTTAGATTAGACCAGTATCTTAATCTATGAGCGATCACGGCGTCATGTTCTTTGTCTGCTTTACTTGTTTTTTTTATCTGATAGGATTTATTAGTCACGTGGAAATTGTCCAAAGTCTGTTTTGCTATGAAAATTAGAATCCTTCTCTTTGCAAAAAGTTTGGGCATTTTTTGGTTTTTGTAATTCCGTAGAAAAATAAATTGGCCTGAATTTCAGGTGAGCGATGGACACTAACCTCTTCGGTACTGGGCTATTTTTCATGGTTCTGGACACGGTGTTTCCGCCACAGGCAAATCGTGGTGTTTACTTCTCATGAGGCCTCAGTCTAAGGCTAAAGCCCCATGTACTCTACAGGAACAAACACAACAAAACACCTTGTCCGCATCCATTACCATTGACCATAATATAAAAAATATGGCGGCCACTTTTCCCATCATGTATGCATGCAGTTTTTGACTTGGGGGTGAATAAAGACAGACACCTAATGGAGGAGGCCCCATCTGCGTCTGTCTTTTAATTGACATTGGTCTCATCTTGTGACGGATGAGAGCAATGGACCTTAAATAACTGTGAACTTAACGTAATACTGATAGAGGGCTTCCTTCCCCCCTCTCATGGACATGTAAAAAAGTGGATGGCTGTCCAGTTCAATCCATTAGCTCAACCAGCCCCCTATTTTGTCATGGCTGAGGAAACATCAGCCAACCTCTTTGAAGTAGGGTTGAGCCGATCTTGAGATTTCAGGATCGATTTTAAAATCTGATTTCCAATCATTTTGCAGCCGATCCCGATCGTGAAATTTGCTCGATTCGGGATGTGATCTTTCCCGATCGCTCAACCCTAGTCAATGCTTCATTATGGGAAAAGTCACTTTTGGGGTTGAGCCGCTCTTGAGATTTCAAAATCCGATTTCCGATCATTTTCCAGCTGATCCCGATCGAGATCATGAAATTTGCTCGATCGCCAATCGGGATCCGATCTTTTCTGATCCCTATCACTCAACCCTACTTTGTACCCATCAAATTTTCTGTTTGTGATCCACTACTGGGGCCTTGAGACTGGCATTAAAATCGAGACAGCCATAAAAATTTCAGAATAAAAGTTTAGGAATAAAATTAATGCATTTACATTTGGAAACTTTTTTTTTATTTACCCTTGTAAGGAAAATTATTTGGTTACCATTGTATAGTCTGACCCTTCCTTCAAGTGATCTTCAAGGTGGACAAAGTCACTTCAATCCATTGGGCAGTTCAACCAGCTGGTTGATGGTGGTGTCAGGTGTTGGCTCCCTATAGATCTGATAAGACTGACCTATCCTAAGGACAAGAAAATACCAAAAAAAAACATTAGTTTTGGCAGTTTAGTATAAAGATGTTCAGTTTTTTCTCAGTAAATGTGAATGCCCAGGGTAGGCACAATGAAATAAAAAACAATGATACCGTCCCATACTAGTCCTCGGCTCCCTCTCTGCATCCGGCGCACACTCTCCGGCATCTTTGGTCCTCTTCAGGCCTCTTCTGCAATGTCACAGGCCCTACAGGCAAGTGTCATTTTGTCAGTGTGCCCCATGTGACTACTGAGGACTAACCACAGGCTCCCCTGTGGCCCGTAACATACCAGAAGAGGCTCAAAGATGGCGGTGTAGGTGCAACAGACAATGCAAGGAAGCCCTAAAAAGAGGAGAGGTAAGTATCAATGTTTTTGGCTGCACCTTGCTTGGGCGTCCACTTGTAATACTTCGAGTCTGAAGAGACACCAAAGTGTTATAATAGTTTGTGGGTGGCAAACTTCAAAAATTTTGTATTTAGCGAAAATTTGTGATGAACCTAGCTCAGTTCTAGGGTGACAATATCAATCATTCTGGCGACGCCGATGATAAATGACTGACTGCAGAGTTATCAGCCCTTGTACACATGGATGACATCCTTGGGCCTAATATTACAGCTATGGGACTGAACTTGAGATTTTACCACCCATGTCTAGTTATCTTCAAAGTCTGTAGACAATGAAATGCTTGTTCTGGATCGTCAAGCATCAAACCTTCCATTGGCTCCGTATCATAAACTTTATATGAAAGATTTGGCAGTCAATCCGGACAATTTCACAGCCAGAAGTAATTTGTGCAGCCGAACCATAAAAACTTTACAGCATCTTGTTTCAATATTATGTAGTCATGCATTGATCTCCAATTGACGTTGGAATAGGGTGTCAAAAATGTATTTATACGATTAATATCGGGTTCCAAAGCATTATTAGAATGGAAAAATTTTATTATTTTTGCTTTTCATTTCTTGGGATTCTTTCGACTATTAAAATGTATCCAAAATGAAAGATAAAGGAAGTATTGAAATAGGAAGAAAGTCATTTTTTAGAAAAACTTGATGGATAGCTTCAAGGTCATCTGTGGTGTATATGGGAATTGTGTGTCCCAAAAACCACGAGCAGTCCCAAAACTTAGTTTGATCTTATCCACGGACTTGTTTTTGTGTTTTACATAATTTTTTCTATATATTTTAGGTGGACATGTGTGTTTTTGGCCATATATTAACAATACCATTTCTTGGTTGTTTGTCCAGTTGTCAGTCTGGAGTCGAGATCCATGCACCTGAACTCTCTGGTGGAAGAAGCCCAGTTGAGGATGAGTGAATTGTCCGCAAAAATACAAAATGAAGGATTGGGTGTAGACAGCACCGACAAAGAGAAACAGCTCAAATCCTGGGAGTGGAGATATCGTCTGTATAAAAGGATGAAGACTGGTTACGAATATGCAAGTAAGTCTTTATCATAAAAAAGTGAATCTGTTAGGAACCTGATGTAACAACTCAGTAAGTCCTGGACAACTAGAATCTCTAAGTGCAGAGGCAAAAACAATTCTGGGTGTGCTACGCTCTCCTAACCAGAGCGGAACTAGGCCTCTGAGTTCTTCACCAGAGCTCCTGATGGTGGAGTTGGACTTGGTAAAAGTCCGAGGCCCGGGTCTGCAACTGCCCAGAGAGCACCGCACACCCAGCGAACCCCAAGTAGGAGAACCCAGAAGAACCCAGACACTAACCTTAGAGTGAAGTCCAAGAGAGCGGGAAGGAATGCAGTCGCAGATGAGCGGGAGGGTAATCCAGGGAATACACGCAGATACCCGAGGAACAAATCCGTGGTCAAGCAAGCCGGGTCAATAACTGGAGGTCGCAGTAGGCAGAGTCAGAAGCGTAGTCAGAGATAATTGGGGCAGAAAAATTGAAACCAACTCATAAGCTCTCCAGGGCTCTTCTGCAGTGTCCATGTCATCTTATGTCCTCCTCAGTGACATCAGCAGCCCGAGTCACCGCTCAGGACCAATCACAGACCTCAGTGGTGATGCCGGGCTGCTGACATCACAGCAGAGGCAGAAAGACAATGAGGATGCCTTGGAATGATGGGAACAAAAAGAGTATAATATTAAACAAATCTCATAATGTTTTCCCATCACTTGTTATTTCCAACTTGCAGCAGTTTTTTTCTGAAATTTTATAGGTAAGAATTTTTATCTCGATTTTCTGGTTAACATTTTCTGAAATTTTCTAAAACAGTTACCAATTTTCCTTTGAGTTATGGCTGCCCTAGGATCAGTTAACGCTTTATTTTCCAGCTACATCTGCATTGTTAGACTATCTTTTGGGAAACGCAAACTTTGTAATTTAACTGAAAAAAATTGGCCAGAAGAAGCCAAAAGTTATGGCGAAATCCTCCATTAAGTATGTATATCCACATGCCTAGCTGCAAATCTCAACACTAGTTTGAAGGTAATACCTTAGTGTTATGGGCACCATAGGCAGTGTTAGGGAATTGCCTGCTCAGCAATTCCCCAGTGGCTGCTGCTGAAGCCTGAGAGGGAGGGAATAACAGAGACAGTGAGTACTAAACTTGACCCTGGCCCTGTCCCTACCTACTTGCCTTAATTACCCTAAGCAGTAAAGGACAACTAGGCGACCATCCCTTCTCTGGATAAGTGTTACACAGAAGACAAAACAACACAGAAGAGGAGTCAAAAAGCAAAGGTCAAACAGAGAGACAAACAGTACCAAATCAAAATCCAAAGAGTAGTCAAAGGCCAAAAAGCAGAGGTTAGTAATACAAAGCACAAGCAAACCTGTGTGGGCTGATGACATGTTTATAGGAAGTCCAGACCCCGCCCCAGTCATGATTGGTAGATAGGCTGTCAATCACAAGCACCCAAAAGTAACCCTAAATGTGCCAACACAGAATGACCAGGGTCTGGGAGCAGGAAACCATGATTCGACCGATCCTGTGCCCTACAATGCGGCCAAAGGATGGCGCAGAAGTTCGAACTGGTGCGGATGTAACAGGCAGCCAAGTATTTCGGTTACCAGAGTTTATGGCCATACCCTCAAGGTCCAAGGTCACAAAGAAACAACAAGTAGGAGACGAAATTAGGAGTTAATGTCACTGGAGAAAAGAGGGCAAAAGAACTGACAAAGAAAAGCATGAGAAGAAGAAAGCTAAAAGAAAGCCTAGAAAAAAGGGGAAAAAATTACTTATGAATAGAGATGAATGAACCGCCAAGTTCTGCATGATTATTCCAAATTATTTAGTATTTAACAAAACCGACCAATTGAAGTTCCAATTAACTAAAATGGCCACCGTGACATGCATAAATTATTATACTCTGGAATCTCTTCACATCCAGTTCTATCTGAAATAAATCTGGGACCCGAGCCATCCAAACCCGAAATGAATATTGAGAGTTCACCCATCTCTACTTATGAGGTGATTCCCAAATTACTTGTCAATTTGCAATATTAGGTTCTATATATTGTAGGTTGGGTTGGTTCCAAAAAAAACAGCTGGACACCAATCAATGTCCCTTCCTACTTGCTGAACCTGTCCTAAGCAGCAGGTGACAACTGGTCAACAAGTCCTTCCTATATATAAGTGACAACATGGAATGCAGACAAGACAAACAACAACAAAGGGAGGACAGCTAGCCAAGGGTTTGGTGACAGTCAAGTAATGCAGTAAAAAGTTGTAATCCAAGAGAATAGTCACAAGGGAAGGCAAGGGTCAGAGGTCAGTAATACAATAGTAGCAGAAAGAGGAGCTTAAAGTCTAAGGACAGAGTCACAATAGCCAGCAAGCCTGTGCGGGCTGATGGCCTGCATATAGGAAGCCCAAGATACTAAGCTTCAATGGAAGAGGATGTCAATCACACAGGCAAGGCTAGCATTAACTATTTGATGCACAGGGGGCAACAAGGTGCAGGAGATCGGTGTGGTGGAAACTCAACTACAGAGGATAGGTAATAGAGTAGGGTTCACACAGTGCAATGAAAAACTGTAAGCAAAGAATCAAACTGAACTCGCCTCCTGCACCGCAGCGTGAGCAGAGGGTGGCGCAGATACCCGAACAGGCAGAGACAATACATTAGACTAGAGCCCATATTGGCGATTCCGTCATAAATTCCAGAAAATCTAGTGCTAGGATATTTATTTTTGGTAAAATTTCAGACACCATTATGGAACCTCCATTATAGGTCAATGGCATCTCTTAGGCATCGGTGTCCACCATGTATTGGATGTGGAACTGCTGTGAATGTTGTTAGCAGAACTGATGAAGACAGATGTGACCGGAGCCTTATTTGTGGAGTGTCTGTAAACTATTTAACTCATTTTATTCAATTTTCCCAAACCAGTTTCTTTGAAAGTTTTTATCCCCAGTTCCTAGACAGCCTGCCATTTTTTTTTCCTTGAAGATATACAGCGTGCATATTCCTGTGCTACACACTGGCAGCATTTGAGACGTGGGCAGTGTTTGGACGTACAGTACATGGAGGGTCAATGCGATCGGGAAATATTCATGGCTTGGTGAATACATTGCACGTTCCAGTTGTCCCCAAATGCAAAGTGTCTCAGAGTCAAGTAATTAGTGGTGGGTGAGAGGCGATCTTCAGAAAGCACACTGTGTCCTGTCTCTTTGGGTGGTCCCTTCTGGCAGTCGATGGAGCCTGTCTCTAACTTCTCTCCCCCCCAGCCGGCTATGGCTTGGGAAGGTTAAAACGGAACAGGCTCCTCAGTGATTCGATTGAGCGAATGGCTCGTCCATTTTCTGGGCTGCTCAGACAGGCTTTCTTTTCTTCCCTGGTGGATGTGACTACCATGTTTCCATCTGGCACATCGTCGTCGCACCCTCTCTCTTCTCCCCTCCAGTTTGGTGCTGACGTCTCGTGTCCCACTCCAGACCGCTATCACTCTCGCTCATAGTTCTGGTTACAGTAGATTGCTCTATTGGCTTGTACACAGGGCAGACCTGCAGAACAGGGAATTCTTTGAATGCACCGCTCATGTGTGCACTACAGATTTAGCACTTGGCTTAGTTATTTCAAGAAACTTACCGAATGTTTTCAAAAGGGTTTTGCAGATTTTTAACTTATTTTTGAATTTCCTTCAGGGGTTCTCGTCACATTGTGTCAGGTTATTATTTCGGATTGACCTCCTTTTAGTGAACACTTCTTCATGATATAGAAATTCGGCAGAATACTTTCTGCTTTGCTCCTCTGTTATTCTTCCGTACCAAGTGTCACCAGTTGGGGGGGGGGGGTGTCCCTAAAGAGTCTGACATTGTCCCAGTGAGAGTCTATGGAGACAGATCCCAATAACAGGTAACACCTATTGTCAAGTTATTCATAAATGATCTAATATTTTAAACCAGGATTTTCTATTAAATTTTGAAAGAATTTTTGACTTTTTTTATTTTACATGTCACTATCTATAATTTGATTTCTGATACTTCCCAATTCTTTGGGTATTCTTTGCAGCAGTCACCTTGTTTACATCACAGATGGGGTTGAGCCGATCTTGAGATTTCAGGATCTATTTTAAAATCTGATTTCCGATCATTTTCCAGCCGATCGTGATCATGAAATTTGCTCGATTGCCAATCGGAATCCGATCTTTTCCGATCCCGATCGCTCAACCCGTCAATGCTTCTCAATGGGAAAAGTTACTTTTAGGGTTGAGCCGATCTTGACATAACCTCCGACCTTGATCCCACTGGAAAAGATCGGGAACAGAATTCCGATCGCGATCGTGAAATTTACTCGATCGCCGATCGGAATCTGATCTTTTCCAATCCCGATCACTCAACCCTAATCACCGACAGGTTTCCAATAGGACATAAAACCACTGAGCCATCATTACATCACTACTGACAATAGATGACGTCACAATTTATCTCCCTGCACAGAACATGTCTAGAAAATTCTCCCATAGACCTCAGTGAGTCGGCTTCAGATTATTGCTGCCTATATCCATGACTGTGCTGTAAAGCAGATCACTAAACAGACAAGATGGCCGCCTCCATAGTCATGTACAGGAAACAGAATAACAACAAATAAGCATAAAAAATACTGTTACTTACCTCTCCCTGGGCTCCTGCGCTCTCCTCAGTGATGTCGGCCATCTTCAATGATGGACCAGATGTCACCTGACTCAGGCCGGCATCGCGATGCATGCTGACGCTGGCCTGAGCCATGTGAGGTCTGTGACATCACCAAATAAGCCCGAAGCCTGCTGAAATGTAGGAGAGGTAAGTAACAGTATTATTTTTGTTCCCTCACCTCTCCTAGCCCTCCGGGTGTTTATGGGGTTTGCGGGCCCGAGGCCTCATGTACCGATCTACTCACTGTCTCCGCAGAAGAAGCACCAACGGCTGTGAGCAGGAGCCAGGATTGATAAGTAAATAGGGCCCATTACCTGCTGGGGTTACTGGAGTTACTATTAAAAAAAACAAACAAAAGAAACGCAGCAATAGCGGCTGCCCCCGGGCCCCTTAATGCCCAGGGCCAAGTGGCAGCCGCTACCAGGTATCCTTTCCAGAGCTCGCGTATAAGACGTCCTACAAGTCTTCTCTTTGTGGAGAGGCGTCCGATGACAATCTACGTAATAGAAGCTTTGGCCCTATATTTGCCGAGCATTTGTCGGCCGCTCTATCAATCACTTCGGTTTGAGACTGTAGAGGCGATGAGGGCCTTGCACGATTTCAGCGCCTCTTGTTTAGTTAAGATTTATAGAGCTGAGTTCTGAAGATTCTGTTTCTTTTCAGGAGCCCCCGAGGTGCCGACCAATGTCTGCCTCATGATAACAAGCAGCACATCCGTCTCCGTCACCTTCCAGGAGCCTCTGAGTGTCAATTCAGCTGTTGTGACCAAATACAAAGGTAAGACTGAAGATGGCCGCCTGCTACCTGCCTGCCTTTGTTCTCTATTTGCTCTTTGTAGATTTCTTTCTCTTCCCTCAAGACCTATTTTCAAGCAGTTAGGAGACTGTATTTGCATTATGAGAAATCTTCAGGTCAATGTGTTCCTTCCTTATGAGATGAAACATGTTTTTTTGCTTCTTGTGCTAATGAGGGGCAAAAGGTGATAATAAAGATGGTTGAACTTCTGGTTTATATTACACCTGTCATGTCGTGTTATATGTCAATGCAGAGAATATTACCGGTAGACAAAGAGGAACAACTAGAAATACAGTGATTTAGTCTATAGGAAGCCCTTTAAATAAGCAGAGTTGGTCTTTACTACATGTCTAGTCTTTTTGGTTCTGCAACATAAAGTATAGTATAAAATGATATAGAATACAATAAGCAATATGCAGCAATTCAGTTCCGCTGCCCCTCCATTGCTGTCACTCTGCCGCTCACCTGTCTTTATTTACTTGACTTCAGAAATGACCTTCCTTTTGTCGAGGAAACAGTTACAGACACTCACTGACCTCAGCACAGTCCAGAATGAGAACGATACGGCCAGTGATCGGTTGCAGTATCTACGGTGCATGGACAGATAAGCACATCAATGCAACCAAGTAAAAAAACAAAAACTGCCAGGGATCTACAGGGACCCTCAGAGCTGCGACAATGAGAGCACCCAGGACTAAATGTCAATAAAAAGTAGTGTATGACACTGTCAGGGGTCCTAGGAACCTATCTATAAAACATAGTGTATGACACTGTCAGGGCTCCTAGGAACCTATCTATAATACATAGTGTAGAACACTGTCAGGACTCCTAGGAACCTATCTATAAAACATAGTGTATGACACTGTCAGGACTCCTAGGAACCTATCTATAAAACATAGTGTATGACACTGTCAGGGCTCCCTGGAACCTATCTATAAAACATAGTGTATGACACTGTCAGGGCTCCCAGGAACCTATCTATAAAACATAGTGTATAACACTGTCAGGGCTCCTAGGAACCTATATATAATACATAGTGTAGAACACTGTCAGGACTCCTAGGAACCTATCTATAAAACATAGTGTATAACACTGTCAGGGCTCCTAGGAACCTATCTATAATACATAGTGTATGACACTGTCAGGGCTCATAGGAACCTATCTATAATACATAGTGTAGAACACTGTCAGGGCTCCTAGGAACCTATCTATAATACATAGTGTATGACACTGTCAGGGCTCCTAGGAACCTATCTATAATACACAGTGTATGACACTGTCAGGGCTCCTAGGAACCTATCTATAAAACATAGTGTATAACACTGTCAGGGCTCCTAGGAACCTATCTATAATACATAGTGTAGAACACTGTCAGGACTCCTAGGAACCTATCTATAAAACATAGTGTATAACACTGTCAGGGCTCCTAGGAACCTATCTATAATACATAGTGTATGACACTGTCAGGGCTCCTAGGAACCTATCTATAATACATAGTGTAGAACACTGTCAGGACTCCTAGGAACCTATCTATAATACATAGTGTAGAACACTGTCAGGGCTCCTAGGAACCTATCTATAAAACATAGTGTATAACACTGTCAGGGCTCCTAGGAACCTATCTATAAAACATAGTGTATGACACTGTCAGGGCTCCTAGGAACCTATCTATAATACATAGTGTAGAACACTGTCAGGACTCCTAGGAACCTATCTATAAAAAATAGTGTATGACACTGTCAGGACTCCTGGGAACCTATCTATAAAACATAGTGTATGACACTGTCAGGGCTCCTAGGAACTTATCTATAATACATAGTGTAGAACACTGTCAGGACTCCTAGGAACCTATCTATAATACATAGTGTATAACACTGTCAGGACTCCTAGGAACCTATCTATAAAACATAGTGTATGACACTGTCAGGACTCCTAGGAACCTATCTATAAAACATAGTGTATGACACTGTCAGGGCTCCCAGGAACCTATCTATAAAACATAGTGTATGACACTGTCAGGGCTCCCTGGAACCTATCTATAAAACATAGTGTATGACACTGTCAGGGCTCCCTGGAACCTATCTATAAAACATAGTGTATGACACTGTCAGGGCTCCCTGGAACCTATCTATAAAACATAATGTATGACACTGTCAGGGCTCCCAGGAACCTATCTATAAAACATAGTGTATAACACTGTCAGGGCTCCTAGGAACCTATCTATAATACATAGTGTAGAACACTGTCAGGACTCCTAGGAACCTATCTATAAAACATAGTGTATAACACTGTCAGGGCTCCTAGGAACCTATCTATAATACATAGTGTATGACACTGTCAGGGCTCATAGGAACCTATCTATAATACATAGTGTAGAACACTGTCAGGGCTCCTAGGAACCTATCTATAATACATAGTGTATGACACTGTCAGGGCTCCTAGGAACCTATCTATAAAACATAGTGTATAACACTGTCAGGGCTCCTAGGAACCTATCTATAATACATAGTGTAGAACACTGTCAGGACTCCTAGGAACCTATCTATAAAACATAGTGTATAACACTGTCAGGGCTCATAGGAACCTATCTATAATACATAGTGTAGAACACTGTCAGGACTCCTAGGAACCTATCTATAATACATAGTGTAGAACACTGTCAGGGCTCCTAGGAACCTATCTATAAAACATAGTGTATAACACTGTCAGGACTCCTAGGAACCTATCTATAATACATAGTGTATGACACTGTCAGGGCTCCCTGGAACCTATCTATAAAACATAATGTATGACACTGTCAGGGCTCCCAGGAACCTATCTATAAAACATAGTGTATGACACTGTCAGGACTCCTGGGAACCTATCTATAAAACATAGTGTATGACACTGTCAGGGCTCCTAGGAACTTATCTATAATACATAGTGTAGAACACTGTCAGGACTCCTAGGAACCTATCTATAATACATAGTGTATAACACTGTCAGGACTCCTAGGAACCTATCTATAAAACATAGTGTATGACACTGTCAGGGCTCCCTGGAACCTATCTATAAAACATAGTGTATGACACTGTCAGGGCTCCCTGGAACCTATCTATAAAACATAGTGTATGACACTGTCAGGGCTCCCTGGAACCTATCTATAAAACATAATGTATGACACTGTCAGGGCTCCCAGGAACCTATCTATAAAACATAGTGTATAACACTGTCAGGGCTCCTAGGAACCTATCTATAATACATAGTGTAGAACACTGTCAGGGCTCCTAGGAACCTATCTATAAAACATAGTGTATAACACTGTCAGGGCTCCTAGGAACCTATCTATAATACATAGTGTATGACACTGTCAGGGCTCATAGGAACCTATCTATAATACATAGTGTATGACACTGTCAGGGCTCCTAGGAACCTATCTATAAAACATAGTGTATAACACTGTCAGGGCTCCTAGGAACCTATCTATAATACATAGTGTAGAACACTGTCAGGACTCCTAGGAACCTATCTATAAAACATAGTGTATAACACTGTCAGGGCTCATAGGAACCTATCTATAATACATAGTGTAGAACACTGTCAGGACTCCTAGGAACCTATCTATAATACATAGTGTAGAACACTGTCAGGGCTCCTAGGAACCTATCTATAAAACATAGTGTATAACACTGTCAGGACTCCTAGGAACCTATCTATAATACATAGTGTATGACACTGTCAGGGCTCCCTGGAACCTATCTATAAAACATAGTGTATGACACTGTCAGGACTCCTGGGAACCTATCTATAAAACATAGTGTATGACACTGTCAGGGCTCCCAGGAACCTATCTATAAAACATAGTGTATGACACTGTCAGGACTCCTGGGAACCTATCTATAAAACATAGTGTATGACACTGTCAGGGCTCCTAGGAACTTATCTATAATACATAGTGTAGAACACTGTCAGGACTCCTAGGAACCTATCTATAATACATAGTGTATAACACTGTCAGGACTCCTAGGAACCTATCTATAAAACATAGTGTATGACACTGTCAGGACTCCTAGGAACCTATCTATAAAACATAGTGTATGACACTGTCAGGGCTCCCTGGAACCTATCTATAAAACATAGTGTATGACACTGTCAGGGCTCCCAGGAACCTATCTATAAAACATAGTGTATGACACTGTCAGGGCTCCCTGGAACCTATCTATAAAACATAATGTATGACACTGTCAGGGCTCCCAGGAACCTATCTATAAAACATAGTGTATAACACTGTCAGGGCTCCTAGGAACCTATCTATAATACATAGTGTAGAACACTGTCAGGACTCCTAGGAACCTATCTATAAAACATAGTGTATAACACTGTCAGGGCTCCTAGGAACCTATCTATAATACATAGTGTATGACACTGTCAGGGCTCATAGGAACCTATCTATAATACATAGTGTAGAACACTGTCAGGGCTCCTAGGAACCTATCTATAATACATAGTGTATGACACTGTCAGGGCTCCTAGGAACCTATCTATAATACATAGTGTATGACACTGTCAGGGCTCCTAGGAACCTATCTATAAAACATAGTGTATAACACTGTCAGGGCTCCTAGGAACCTATCTATAATACATAGTGTAGAACACTGTCAGGACTCCTAGGAACCTATCTATAAAACATAGTGTATAACACTGTCAGGGCTCCTAGGAACCTATCTATAATACATAGTGTATGACACTGTCAGGGCTCCTAGGAACCTATCTATAATACATAGTGTAGAACACTGTCAGGACTCCTAGGAACCTATCTATAATACATAGTGTAGAACACTGTCAGGGCTCCTAGGAACCTATCTATAAAACATAGTGTATAACACTGTCAGGGCTCCTAGGAACCTATCTATAAAACATAGTGTATGACACTGTCAGGGCTCCTAGGAACCTATCTATAATACATAGTGTAGAACACTGTCAGGACTCCTAGGAACCTATCTATAATACATAGTGTATAACACTGTCAGGACTCCTAGGAACCTATCTATAAAACATAGTGTATGACACTGTCAGGACTCCTGGGAACCTATCTATAAAACATAGTGTATGACACTGTCAGGGCTCCTAGGAACTTATCTATAATACATAGTGTAGAACACTGTCAGGACTCCTAGGAACCTATCTATAATACATAGTGTATAACACTGTCAGGACTCCTAGGAACCTATCTATAAAACATAGTGTATGACACTGTCAGGACTCCTAGGAACCTATCTATAAAACATAGTGTATGACACTGTCAGGGCTCCCAGGAACCTATCTATAAAACATAGTGTATGACACTGTCAGGGCTCCCAGGAACCTATCTATAAAACATAGTGTATGACACTGTCAGGGCTCCTAGGAACCTATCTATAATACATAGTGTAGAACACTGTCAGGACTCCTAGGAACCTATCTATAAAACATAGTGTATAACACTGTCAGGGCTCCTAGGAACCTATCTATAATACATAGTGTATGACACTGTCAGGGCTCCTAGGAACCTATCTATAATACATAGTGTATGACACTGTCAGGGCTCCTAGGAACCTATCTATAATACATAGTGTAGAATACTGTCAGGGCTCCTAGGAACCTATCTATAATACATAGTGTATGACACTGTCAGGGCTCCTAGGAACCTATCTATAATACATAGTGTATGACACTGTCAGGGCTCCTAGGAACCTATCTATAATACATAGTGTAGAATACTGTCAGGGCTCCTAGGAACCTATCTATAATACATAGTGTATGACACTGTCAGGGCTCCTAGGAACCTATCTATAATACATAGTGTAGAACACTGTCAGGGCTCCTAGGAACCTATCTATAAAACATAATGTATAACACTGTCAGGGCTCCTAGGAACCTATCTATAAAACATAGTGTATAACACTGTCAGGGCTCCTAGGAACCTATCTATAAAACATAGTGTATGACACTGTCAGGGCTCCTAGGAACCTATCTATAATACATAGTGTAGAACACTGTCAGGACTCCTAGGAACCTATCTATAATACATAGTGTATAACACTGTCAGGACTCCTAGGAACCTATCTATAAAACATAGTGTATGACACTGTCAGGACTCCTGGGAACCTATCTATAAAACATAGTGTATGACACTGTCAGGGCTCCTAGGAACCTATCTATAAAACATAGTGTATGACACTGTCAGGGCTCCTAGGAACCTATCTTTAAAGCATAGTGTACAATTGTCTTAGGGATTGTATTTCAAAAATCTATGATTTTTCAGATTAGCGCAGCTGGAAACATCATTTTGCTGTTAAGATCGTCCTTTTCCCTCCAGAAGTAGTATATACTCTCAAATGAATACATAGTGATGACTAATGTCTCCTACAGAAGCACAGCAAATATCCTGTATGTGCATCGCAATGGCTGATATTCCTTTCAGAATTAGGCTGCATTCACACTGAGTTACGTTGTTGCCGTTTTTTGTGCTGTTTTTGTGCTGATTTTGCACATAACGCCGCGTATACGCCGCGTTTGCGCAGGGTAATGCCACCGCAAAATAGTGCGGCGTTAACGTCGCGTTAACGCGGCACTATGTGCAAAAATAAGCACAAAAAACGCCAGCGTTACTCAGTGTGAATGCAGCCTTACAGTGCATACTCTCAAGTAGAGATTGGTGAATCGGTTCATAATGAACCAGATTCAATCTAAATATTCCAAATTGTTAATTTTTTTAACAAGATCAAACAAATGACGATTCACTTTTGACAATCAAAAATGTCCGCTGCATTATACTTTGGTGTCTCTACAGACCTCATTTAATAATAAGGGAAGTTTAGGAGATTTTTTTTTTATAAAAAAAAAAAACATTCGTTTTCTCCTCCTATTACCTCTTTTGAGCCTCCTCGAGGCGTCTAGTGCTCTCTGTCCGACTTCTTGGTGACATCTGTTGCGTCCCAAGGTCACCGCTAACCCCTCGTTCACATCTGAGTTTGTATTTCGTTTGGGGGAGTCCGCATCAGGACCCCCCTGAATGGAATACCAAACGCATTGGCAAGCAGTGTGCAGTGAAAGCACACAGTCCCCATAGAATATAATGGGGTCTGTGTGCTTGCCGCCAGATCTCCGCAGGGAACTTGCATGATTCAAGTGGGCAGCGCATGGCAAGTACATGGACCCCATTAGAGTCTATGGGGTCTGTGTGCTTTCACTGCACACGGCTTGCCAATGCATTTGATATTCCATTCTTGGGAGCATGCGGACTTTCCAAATGGATTACCAAATGCAGATGTGAATGAGGGGTAAGGTGCATGACATCATGACGCTCGACGTGACCAGTACTGGTTAAAAACAAAGGCCTCAATGTTGACCTTGGGTGCATGACGTCACAAGAGAACACTGGTCGCCACAAGGAGGACCAAAAGAGGTAATAGAAGGTGAGTGTGAATTTTTTTTAATGTTGGTCACCTCCCCTGGGCCTCCCCTTATTCTACTCGGAGGTCTGTAGAATGCGGTGGCCATTTTCATTTGTAGAAAGCGAATCACCATTTGTTTGGTCTTGTTGAAAACTGAACGACTTGAACTATTGGATGGTGCATTCAAGGACTTCAACCTAAAGTGCAATAAAACCACCCATTAAGGGAACACGCCGCCATCCTAGTGTCTAAAGCCTAATAACAGGCCCTGCCAGTCTATTAATAAGGATAGGTACGAGCAGCTGCCGAGACCTTGTTCGCTCTACGACGATCCCTTGGAGATAGTTCTTCTGCCTACTCCATGCAATGACTAATCGGAGCGCGAGCGGAGACTCTGCCAATCTTGGCACGTCTCGTCGGCATTTTCTTCCGCGGAGGACTAATATTAAGGGAAATCATCACTCTAGGGCTTTTTGTCACAGGAATTTATTCTATGTGTTGTACAAGGGATGGAAGAAATTCAATTTTTTGTATTCGATTCAAGCAAAATAAAACTGAGAACGGAGCCTTTGAACTGTGTATCTCGGACCGGCGCGTCCAACTTAACACATTCTCAGTGACAAAATGGGCGTTGGCTGAGTTAATGAAATATAATGGAGCCAAATGGTAACCGGAGGAGGGTGGGGGGAAAGTTACTTGACTTGCAAATTATTCAACATTTTTTTTTTTTTTTCACATATTTAGCAAAATCTGATTTTATTCAACTTCTCGAGAACTTTACTTGAGAGTCGCCATGTATGAGAGTGTACTTCTGTAGGAGATATCAGCCATCGCTATGCACTTACATGAGCGTATACAGTATATTGTAAGTCTGTAGGGGGCATCGCAACGTACTTATAGGACAAAGCAAAGCCCAGATCTTCTCTGGATGTTGGTTTGCTCCAATCCGTCTCTCTCTTCATGTCATCCCAGACAGACTGGATGATGTTGAGATCAGGGCTATATCATCACTTCCAGGACTCTTTATTCTTCTTTACACTATAGATAGTTCTTAATACCATTGGCTGTATGTTTAGGGCTGTTGTCCTGCTGCAAAAACCGCAACAGTTTTGGAAATCGGAGCATTTCAAGTGCAGTTTTTTTTGTTACTGCAATGTGTGAATGGGATTTGCCAGAATCTCATCCACTTTGCAGATACTGTAAAATGCAGCAAGGCGCACTGACCTTAAGCTGGGACCCTACAATGCAAACATGCAAATAACACAGGGGCCACACGGTGGCTCAGTGGTCAGCACTGCAGCCTTGCAGCACTGGAGTCCTGGTGTTCAAATCCCACCAAGGGCATAAAACCATCTGCAAGGAGTTTGTATGTTCTCCCCGTGTTTGCATAGATTTCCATCCCATATTCCAAAGACATACTGATAGGGAAAAAAAAATGTACATTGTGAGCTCTATGTGGGGCTTGCAATCTACAAAAAAAAAAAAAAAACATGCAACGCAGAAACACTACGCCAATAAACATTGCAAATTACATTACCTGCAAAATGGATGGGGTTCGGGCTAATCGTATCCACTCATTGCAGAAAAAATCTGCATTTTCCAAAAAATCAAGTGTTTTTGGAAATTATTGCATGTCTATTATACCTATGGAGACGCCGGCGGTTTCCCTATAGGTATAATAGGGGCAAAAATTCAGCAAAGAAAAATGCGGAAAAAAAACCGCGATGTGTTCCATGCAGCAACTTTTTGTTGGAGCTCGCTAAGTGGGACACTTCTATTTTCAGGAACTTTCCTACTTTGTAGCCCGTTTGCCATGCCTGCCTAATACTTATGCACTTTATTGTATTTGGACACGTCCAGGCAAGAGGAAACCCTTGTAAAGGTTAACCCAGGGGTAGGGAACCTTCTCCAGCTGGTGTGAAACTACAACTCCCAACATGCTCCACTCACTTCCATGGGAGTTCCAAGAACAGCAGAGCCAGTATGCATGCTGGGAGTTGTAGTTTTGCAACAGCCGGAGAGCCGAAGGTTCCCTACCCCTGGGCTAACCTATTGGGTGTATACGGTATATTCCCAGGAATGATGTTAGGGATCGGTGCAATACATCAAATATTTTCAGCAATGGCCCACTTTTTGTCTCGTTCCGTGCCGGAGCCTCCCAGGCGTCATGAAATAATGATACAAATACTTTCCTACGACGGGGCCTGACATTGTTCTGACATGAATCTGCAGCGGTTTTGGAACATTGTGCATCTTGCTGTGTTTCACAATAATGTTTAAGATCTCTTTATCCAACAAAAACAGCGGCAGGGCTTTGTGTAACCCAGTCCCCGCCGGGCCCTCTCCTGTTACCTGCTCCCACATTAATACACGTCACGAGGCGACCACAGTGATTTATCTGGAAAATATTACAATAACAATAACTGGAGTCTATCAGCCACCGTGTACGAGCAGGACAGTCAGTGGAGTCAGATCACAAATTCTCTTCCTTGCATTTTTTGCATTGCTTTCTTCTGGCAAGTAGATAAAAGGGCGACCACTGGGCGGACATCCCCGGGGCCTGAAAAAGATCAATCCCGGAATACCTTCAAGTCTTTGATTTCCATTATATTATAACCTAAATGATTATCATTGACATGGACTTGACTATTATTGCTCAAAAACACAGTTTGAGCAGCAATTTTTCCAAAAAATAACGAGGTTCCCCACGTCGATGTCGTCTAATAACACTGAACTATTGTGCGTTGAGATGGGAAATGGCGGTGACTAGACTGGCCGGTGCTTTTACGAAAAGCTTACTAACGTGTTCTGAGTTTGGGAATACGTATTAGAGCCTGGGACGACAACTCCTGGTGCCCAAAAATTCAAGTCCAGACCTCCTCTAACATGAACAGGATCAGGAGTTTTATGGCACGTATTCCCATGGCTCAGCAACTGTTTGCAAGTAGTGTTGGGCGAATAGGTTCACAACGAACTGGGTTTGACCCGAATAGTCCAAATTGTTTGGTTTTTAACAAAATTTTTAAAAAATTGGAATTAGTTTTGGACAAAGCAAAATGGCCGCCGCAACATGATTGCGATAAATTGTGATACATGATTCGTGGTCATTTATTAGGCTTTGGGGTCTCTTCAGACCCCAGAGTATAACAGATGGAGGCCCAGGGAGGGTGTAAAAATTAAAAAAAAAATTTATACTCACCTCCCCTCAACTTTTTCGGGCCGGCAACTGGCGATCAGGCACTTTGGTGTTATCATGCGCCGGGGTCATGGCTAAAAATACACAGATCACTGAATGCCACAACAAGGTGAAAAGAGGTGAGCGGAGGTGAGTATAAGAGCAGAGAAGAAATGAGGAACAGAGTGGTGAGTAATGAATTTGACTCACTGGTCTCCTCATGGACATTGCTGTCTATGGCGGCACTGAGGAACAGCGACGTAACAATTGCGGTTGCAAGGAGTGCAACCACGACCAAGCCTGGCAAAGTACAGGTTCTGGAGATGGCTGGAGCCTGGTATCATTATGAAAACTGTCTGGGAAAGCCTGGTTCCCCAAATGCTATACATATTGTAAATGAAAACGGGTCCCGACATGTCTTTGGGCCCCTTTTCCAATAGATACTAGCCGAGGGAGGCGACAAACTAATAAATAGATATACTCACCTCTCCAACGTCTTCCATCATGTGACTGAGGCTTCTGATCAGGCCCAGTAGTCACATAGGGCACAGCGGTGTAATGCCAACAGTGTGCCCCCGTGTGACTGCTGAGAACCAAGCACAGGCCTCAGTAGAGATGTCGGGAAGATGGCCGAAGATGCCGAAGATGCTGTAGACAGCTGGAGCCAGGATGCCCAGGAAAGGTGAGTATTAGTTTTTGTTATTTTTATTCACCTTCCCTGGGCCTGTTATTATGCTCTAGTGTCTGTCTGGAGGAAGAGGGGGCACCTGGGACCACAAGACACTGCTGAGAAAACCATTATACTGTGTGTGGGGGAGCGCATTATACTATGTGGGGGTATTATACTATATATAGGGGCACTGAGGCAGCCATTATATTTTGTGGAGGCGCTAAGGAAGTAATATCCTAAGTGGGAGCCACAATGGCACATTATACTTTGTGGGGGAACTAAGGAAGGCATTATGCTGGGTGGGGCATTATACTGTATATAGGGGCACTTAGGCAGCCACTATATTTTGTGGAGGCTCTAAGGGCTAGTTCACACGGGGCCAAAGGGGCGGATTTTGACAGCGGAATCCACGTCATAATCCGGCCCTTTACAATGGTGGTCTATGGAGATCACTAACATTCTTTTTTCCGATATTGGCAACTGCCGATAGTGGAAAAAAAGAAGCGAGCTGCCCTTTCTTCAGGTGGATTCCATGGCTCCGGAGTCGGCCCATTCTTTTGAGCCAACTCCAGGGTGGGGGAAGCCATGACCGCGACTTTGTGGCAGGCGGGTTTTGACCATATTTTGACTTGGCTCCCCAAGTCAAAATAGGGTCAAAACCCACCCCACCGCCCCCCGAGCCCTAAGAGAGTAATATCCCAAGTGGGAGCCACAATGACGCATTATACTTTGTGGGGAACATTAAGGGGGAGCATTATACTGTGGGGGCAATAATAAGAGCCATTAGGAGTGGTATGAAGGAATATAGAAGCCAGAAATGTGTACAGAAAGGCCGGGTTCCGCCTCAGGTACGGGTAGCTGCCACTGGATGCCGATGCAGCGCACTCCGCTCCGGATTAGGCTCAAATGAATGGGCCTAGTCGGGAGGAGGGAAATGCACAAAAAATCGAAAAAATAAAATAAAACCGAATGCAGTTTGATTGGCAGAAGGACGAAGCCCGATTCAGGTTAGTTTCGAGCGGTTGCGGCTCAGCTTGGGGATGCGTTGACACACCTCACTGTAAAACACACCTAATATCTGTCTGCACAATGGACGGTCTCTACAATGGACTGTAAAGCAAGCCATCAGCGTACGAACAGATCGATGAGAAATCCGACATTTTATTCCTTCCAAGTATCACAAATATGAGTTTTGAAATCATCGACACTGTCGGCATTGACTTTCCTATGTTATGAATGTGAAGCCTTTGCAGCGGGCAGGTGGTGCGCGAAGGAGAAGTAAATACATGGAAATCCCTCGGGACAAACTGACTTTTAATAATCTTTGCAAAAAAACATTCAATAATAGGGGCACTTAGAATGAGATCTAATGTTTGGCTGTTCTGTCCCAGACTGTCGCCGGTTATGCAGTCCGATGACATCAGTGCTGTATACAGGTAGCACTGTAGTGTTAAACCTTTAAAAACACCAAACAGTCGCTGCCTTATTACTGACACAGTCCTCGGCTTTACGATACTAATTCAATTGGGGCATTTCCTGGAATAAAAAAAAAAAAAAAAAAAAAAAAAAAAGTTAAGTGGCTTCAGAATGGAAAAGCTGCAGTCGAGAATAATTCATAGAAATAGATTAATACTTGCTCGATTCTCTTGGAAATGACTCAGAAACAGCGGCCGGAATCATCGGTTCTGTATTAGAGTGTCATCCTCCTCCTCGAAAGGAAGAAAAAAATTGCAAAAAAATTGCAAAAAATGTCTAAATTTAAAAAATTTAAAAAGTGAGGATGGCACTCCACCGGGTTATAGGGTCAGGGCGAAGAAGATTCATTCCGTTTCAAATTCAGGTTGGCCCAAAGAGTTGTTGTGGGTCTAAAAAGTTCATCACAAACCAGAAGGGACATTATTATTAGAGATGAGCGAGTAGTATTCGATTTAGTAGGTATTCGATAGAATACTACGGTATTCGAAATACTCATACTCGATCGAGTACCACTCACTATTCGAATGGAAAAAAATCGATGCAGAACCAGCGTTGATTGGCCGAATGCTATACAGTCAGACAATCAATGCTGGTTCTTCTCCTACCTTTAGAAGTCTTCTCCATGCAGCGTCCCTGCGGCGTCTTCTGGCTCTGAATTCACTCTGCCAGGCATCGGGCCTGGGCAGAGCCGACTGCGCATGCCTGCGCTACAAGAAAATGGCCGCTTTGACTGTAAGCGGCCATTTTCTTGTAGTGCAGGCATGCGCAGTCAACTATGCCCAGGTCCAATATCTAGCAGAGTGAATTCAGAGCCGGAAGATGCCGCGGGGACGCTGCACAGAGAAGACTTCTCGGAGAATCCAGCCCGACCCTCACTCGTGGACTTGGTAAGTATAATTTGATCGAACGTTGCCTACCCCTGAAACGAGCATTTTTCCCCCGTAGACTATAATAGGGTTCGATATTCGATTCGAGTAGTCGAATATTGAGGGGCTACTCGAAACGAATATCGAATATCGAGTATTTAACTACTCGCTCATCTCTAATTATTATACTAAGAGTCTATTCACAGAGAGATTTTTGGCGCTGATTTTGATGCTGAATCCACATGGAAAATAAGCCTCCCATTGACTTCAATGGGTTCCTTATTCCACTAGAGGAAAATCAGTGTCAAAAAACTCCATGTGAATGGACCCTAAGGGGTCTATTAAGGGTCCATTCACACTGAGTTTTTTGACGCTGATTTTGGTGCTGAATCTGCATCAGAATCCACATGGAATAAACGCCTCCCCATAAAGTTCTATGGGTTCTGCCAACTTATTTTTTTGCGCTAGCGGAAAAGAAGCTTTCTTCAGGCGGATTCCACCTGCAAAAACCAACATAGTGAATGGGAGGTGGCAAATGCACGTGGAATTGACCCTTAAGCCCCAGAGTATGATATGTGGAGGTCCAGGAGAGATGTTAAAAATAACACGGGCATAGAGGGGGCGGATTAGGGTATGTAATCCACGTCATAATCCGCCCCCTCACAATGGTGGTCTATGTAGACCGCCAGGCTAGAAGCGAGCTGCCCTTTCTTCAGGCGGTTCCGCAGCTCAACGTCCGCCTCGTGGCAGCAACCTCCGAGGTCGGCCCATTCATTTGAGCCTACTCCGGAGGGGGAAATCGCAACTGTCAGGAACTGCGACAGTTGTGGCAGGCGGGTTTTGACCCGAGAGTGATGCAGCTCCCCGCGTCACTGTCTGTGAAAAAACTCGCCCTACCGGCCCCCCCGTGTGAACTAACCCTTAGGCTAAGGCCTCACATTATGGAAACACAGCTTTTTTTGTTGCAGATTTTTGAGCCAAAGCCAAGAATGGCTCCAAAAGTAATTTGAAATCTATAGGAAATTCTTGTATTTCTACCTTTTGCTAAATCCAACAAAATCTGCAGCAAAAAAAGCTGTGTTTCCGCAACGTGCGGCCTTAGCCTTATACTCACTTTTCTTCACCTCTTCTGGGTATCCTTACGTCACTTGGCACTCCTGAATCCTCCACTTTCTCTTCTGGATTCTGGAGTGACGTCATACACTCCGGGGCCACTGTATAAGCTTCATTGGCGTGCGGACGCTGATTGGTCCTCAGTAGTCACATGGAACAAACCACCCTCATGACCTTGGGGTGTGTAACGTCTCTCTAAAGACCACAGGAGGAACCAGAGGAAGTACCGGACACCATGAGGATGCCCAAATGAGTTGAAGGAAGGCGAGTATAACTATTTGTCATTTTTCCACACTTCCTCTGACCCTCCACCTCTTATATTCTGGAGTCAGAAGAGACACCAGAGTAAAATAATTTCAATTTTGGTACATGGTTGACATACCCTAAGGCTAAAGCCCAATGTTGCGGAAACGCAGCTTTTTTTTGTTGCAGATTTTGCTGTATTTTTTTGAGCCAAATCCAAGAATGGCTACAAAAGGAAATCTATAGGAAGTTCTTATACTTCTACCATCTGCTCAATCCACTCCCGGCTTTGGCTCAAAAAAATGCAACAAAAACAACTGCATGTTTGCAACGTGGGGCCTTAGTCAAAAAGTTTCAGTTTGAGTACAAACCCCAAACTATTGGAAAATTCATGTTGAATCTGATACAATCCAAACTGATTCAATCGTCTCTAATCTAGACTGGAAAGGAGAGACCCAGTTCAGACCGAACCATATTTTTCAAAAATTTAAGGCTCAACTCGGATCCGATTCTTTTGTCAAACCCTTGTAAGGTTTGTCCACCTCTAGTCAGGACGTCTGATATTACCAAGGCATTCACAATGCTCACATGCATATACCAACACATCTCAACATTTAGCATCAACCATGCAAAAAGGATGCCATACGGTCATTAGAAACGGACCGATTTATCCAATTTTCATGCTCAAAAAATGGAAACGTTATACGAATAAGGCCTTAGATAGGACATACACGTTACACTTTGGTTGGCAATTTCGGCCTTTTCAGCCAATGATACGTATGGGCGCCATTACACATTATGTATTAGGGTCCAAGTTACGCCTCTGGCTGCTTCTCAACACTGACGGTGGGCATTGATTTGAAGGTGTATGCTGATAACAAAAATTTGTGCAACACATCTAATAGGGAAAAAAATGTTGTGGTATTTGGAAAGAAACATAAAATTGGGTTATAAGAGGTTTGAAGAACTTAACACACATAAGGTGCTCGGAGCTTCAACCTTATGGCAAGGTCAGGAAAATAGAAGGGCTAGCTACAGGGAATTTTTGGCTAATTTTTATTTTCATTCTAATGGTAGATATTTTGAAGATAGTTTACATACATACTGTAACTCCTGGGCGTATCAGTTGGCCAAAAATTGGGAGTCCATATTCAAGTACAGATAGTAATGGCTATATATGATGAAAAGGGATGCGGAAAATGGAATGTGACCTCATGCCCCTTTAAGTATGAAGTCCAGTGGTCATCACTATTGTGTGCATCATCCAGGGGCATTTCATTTTACATTATCCTGTACTGTGACATCACTGTGTGTATTATCTCTGTACTGTGACATCACTGTGTGTATTATCTTGTACTGTGACTGTGTATTATCCCTGTACTGTGACATCACTGTGTGTATTATCTCTGTACTGTGACATCACTGTGTGTATTATCTTGTACTGTGACTGTGTATTATCCCTGTACTGTGACATCACTGTGTGTATTATCTCTGTACTGTGACATCACTGTGTGTATTATCCCTGTACTGTGACATCACTGTGTGTATTATCTCTGTACTGTGACATCACTGTGTGTATTATCTCTGTACTGTGACATCACTGTGTGTATTATCTCTGTACTGTGACATCATTGTGTATTATCACTGTACTGTGACATCACTGTGTGTATTATCTCTGTACTGTGACATCACTGTGTGTATTATCCCTGTACTGTGACATCACTGTGTGTATTATCTCTGTACTGTGACATCACTGTGTGTATTATCCCTGTACTGTGACATCACTGTGTGTATTATCTCTGTACTGTGACATCACTGTGTGTATTATCCTGTACTGTGACATCACTGTGTGTATTATCTCTGTACTGTGACATCACTGTGTCTATTATCCCTGTACTGTGACATCACTGTGTGTATTATCCTGTACTGTGACATCACTGTGTGTATTATCTCTGTACTGTGACATCACTGTGCGTATTATCTCTGTACTGTGACATCACTGTGTGTATTATCCTGTACTGTGACATCACTGTGTGTATTATCCCTGTACTGTGACATCACTGTGTGTATTATCCTGTACTGTGACATCACTGTGTGTATTATCTCTGTACTGTGACATCACTGTGTGTATTATCCCTGTACTGTGACATCACTGTGTGTATTATCCTGTACTGTGACATCACTGTGTGTATTATCTCTGTACTATGACATCACTGTGCGTATTATCTCTGTACTGTGACATCACTGTGTGTATTATCCTGTACTGTGACATCACTGTGTGTATTATCCCTGTACTGTGACATCACTGTGTGTATTATCCTGTACTGTGACATCACTGTGTGTATTATCTCTGTACTGTGACATCACTGTGTGTATTATCCTGTACTGTGACATCACTGTGTGTATTATCCTGTACTGTGACATCACTGTGTGTATTATCTCTGTACTGTGACATCACTGTGTGTATTATCCTGTACTGTGACATCACTGTGTGTATTATCCTGTACTGTGACATCACTGTGTGTATTATCCCTGTACTGTGACATCACTGTGTGTATTATCCTGTACTGTGACATCACTGTGTGTATTATCCCTGTACTGTGACATCACTGTGTGTATTATCCCTGTACTGTGACATCACTGTGTGTATTATCCTGTACTGTGACATCACTGTGTGTATTATCTTGTACTGTGACTGTGTATTATCCCTGTACTGTGACATCACTGTGTGTATTATCTCTGTACTGTGACATCACTGTGTGTATTATCCTGTACTGTGACATCACTGTGTGTATTATCTCTGTACTGTGACATCACTGTGTGTATTATCTCTGTACTGTGACATCACTGTGTGTATTATCCCTGTACTGTGACATCACTGTGTGTATTATCCCTGTACTGTGACATCACTGTGTGTATTGTATTATCCTGTACTGTGACATCACTGTGTATATTATCTCTGTACTGTGACATCACTGTGTGTATTATCTTGTACTGTGACTGTGTATTATCCCTGTACTGTGACATCACTGTGTGTATTATCTCTGTACTGTGACATCACTGTGTGTATTATCCTGTACTGTGACATCACTGTGTGTATTATCTCTGTACTGTGACATCACTGTGTGTATTATCCCTGTACTGTGACATCACTGTGTGTATTATCCCTGTACTGTGACATCACTGTGTGTATTATCCCTGTACTGTGACATCACTGTGTGTATTATCCCTGTACTGTGACATCACTGTGTGTATTATCCTGTACTGTGACATCACTGTGTGTATTATCCTGTACTGTGACATCACTGTGTGTATTATCCTGTACTGTGACATCGCTGTGTGTATTATCCCTGTACTGTGACATCACTGTGTGTATTATCCTGTACTGTGACATCACTGTGTGTATTATCCCTGTACTGTGACATCACTGTGTGTATTATCTCTGTACTGTGACATCACTGTGTGTATTATCTCTGTACTGTGACATCACTGTGTGTATTATCCCTGTACTGTGACATCACTGTGTGTATTATCCTGTACTGTAACATCACTGTGTGTATTATCTCTGTACTGTGACATCACTGTGTATTATCTCTGTACTGTGACATCACTGTGTGTATTATCCTGTACTGTGACATCACTGTGTGTATTATCCCTGTACTGTGACATCACTGTGTGTATTATCTCTGTACTGTGACATCACCGTGTGTATTATCCCTGTACTGTGACATCACTGTGTGTATTATCTCTGTACTGTGACATCACTGTGTGTATTATCCTGTACTGTGACATCACTGTGTGTATTATCCTGTACTGTGACATCACTGTGTGTATTATCCTGTACTGTGACATCACTGTGTGTATTATCCCTGTACTGTGACATCACTGTGTGTATTATCCTGTACTGTGACATCACTGTGTGTATTATCCTGTACTGTGACATCGCTGTGTGTATTATCTCTGTACTGTGACATCACTGTGTGTATTATCCTGTACTGTGACATCACTGTGTGTATTATCCTGTACTGTGACATCGCTGTGTGTATTATCCCTGTACTGTGACATCACTGTGTGTATTATCTCTGTACTGTGACATCACTGTGTGTATTATCTCTGTACTGTGACATCACTGTGTGTATTATCTCTGTACTGTGACATCACTGTGTGTATTATCTCTGTACTGTGACATCACTGTGTGTATTATCCTGTACTGTGACATCACTGTGTGTATTATCTCTGTACT
This sequence comes from Leptodactylus fuscus, assembly GCF_031893055.1. Classification (NCBI taxonomy): domain Eukaryota; kingdom Metazoa; phylum Chordata; class Amphibia; order Anura; family Leptodactylidae; genus Leptodactylus; species Leptodactylus fuscus. Next base: position 15,938,158 of record NC_134270.1, read on the forward strand.
GTGACATCACTGTGTGTATTATCCCTGTACTGTGACATCACTGTGTATTATCTCTGTACTGTGACATCACTGTGTGTATTATCCCTGTACTGTGACATCACTGTGTGTATTATCCCTGTACTGTGACATCACTGTGTGTATTATCTCTGTACTGTGACATCACTGTGTGTATTATCTCTGTACTGTGACATCACTGTGTATATTATACCTATGCTATCACTTCTTCTATTTACACCTACAGGCTTTAGGTTTTCTCTCCTACATTCAGGGGCTTTTTGTATTACGGGGTATCCCTTTAATAAGCAGAGATATTATGTAGCCTCCATGATATTCCTGTTCACTAACACTGCTCCGATACCTACAGCCGGGGCCACGTTTGATTCCCAGATCTCTGAGGCTGTTGGAGACGTTTCCTGATCCTCTTCCTTTAGGCGATACTTGCCAGTTCCTCCTTGGAGTCACAATGCAGCGTATCTGATTTTCCTGACGTCTTGCTCATTCCTCAGTAGTTCAGGGTTGATAAATTTCGGTTTCCAGACTATAAAACAAGGAGTAGTTCAGCCCATTCACTTTACTTGCCAAAATTCCAAAAGTTCTCTTCATTGCAAAGAGCAATTTTTTCAACACAGTCTCCATAATACTAAGAATACTAGAAGTGCAGATGACGTTGACAGGCAGGTTAAAGTGTCTCCTCCACTGGAGTCCATGGTGAATGAGTCGGATTTGGAAGAGACAGAAGTTGTCATGATCTCATCAAGTATTATATGTGTAGAGTCCCATGATGTTGTGAAGATTAAAGGGAAGCTGTTTTGTTACTTACAACATGCTGCAGGTTATAGAGCAAGAGGAGCCGAGCAGATTGATGTATAGATTCCAGGGAAGAGTCTGAAGAACTTGTCATTTATTCTTTAAAACTCTTGTTCATCCCAGTGGGCAGTTCTACCGTGTGAATGACAGCTGTGTGTGTGATCCCTGCCTGTCAACTGATCAACCTGTCTTCCATCGATAATATAACACCCACTGCTGTATATTTATATGCTAAGACCATTACTTGTATAACAGACATAGGTAGACAGTGAAGTGAAAAAAATTTAGGCAGAAGTGGAAAAAATGCAGGGGCCACTGCACACAGTATTATTCCCCATAGTGGCCCTTGCATACAGTATTATGCCCCATAGTGGCCTCAGTACACAGTATTATACCCCATAGTGGCCCCTGCACACAGTATTATGCCCCATAGTGGCCCCTGCACACAGTATTATTCCCCATAGTGGCCCCTGCACACAGTATTATGCCCCATAGTGGCCCCTGCACACAGTATTATGCCCCATAGTGGCCCCTGCACACAGTATTATGTCCCATAGTGGCCCCTGCACACAGTATTATCCCCCATAGTGGCCCCTGCACACAGTATTATTCCCCATAGTGGCCCCTGCACACAGTATTATGCCCCATAGTGGCCCCTGCACACAGTATTATGTCCCATAGTGGCCCCTGCACACAGTATTATCCCCCATAGTGGCCCCTGCACACAGTATTATGCCCCATAGTGGCCCCAGTACTCAGTATTATCCCCCATAGTGGCCCCTGCACACAGTATTATCCCCCATAGTGGCCCCTGCACACAGTATTATGCCCCATAGTGGCCCCTGCACACACTATTATTCCCCATAGTGGCCCCTGCACACAGTATTATTCCCCATAGTGGCCCCTGCACACAGTATTATGCCCCATAGTGGCCCCAGTACTCAGTATTATCCCCCATAGTGGCCCCTGCACACAGTATTATCCCCCATAGTGGCCCCTGCACACAGTATTATTCCCCATAGTGTTCACTGCACACAGTATTATCCCCCATAGTGGCCCCTGCACAGAGTATTATGCCCCATAGCAGTCCCTGGACAGTATTATGACCCATAGAGGCCCCTGCACACAGTATTATCCCCATAATGGCCCCTGCACACAGTATTATCCCCCATAGTGGCCCCTGCACACAGTATTATCCCCCATAGTGGCCCCTGCACACACTATTATGCCCCATAGAGGTCCCTTCACAAAGTGTTATGCCCATAGTTGCCCCTGCACACAGTATTATGTCCCATAGTGGCCCCTGCACATAGTATTATCCCCCATAGTGGCCCCTGCACACAGTATTATGCCCCATAGTGGCCCCTGCACACAGTATTATGTCCCATAGTGGCCCCTGCACACAGTATTATGCCCCATAGTGGCCCCTGCACACAGTATTATGCCCCATAGTGGCCCCTGCACACAGTATTATGCCCCATAGTGGCCCCTGCATACAGTATTATGCCCCATTATGGACCACCCATGAACAATTATACTCTGGGGTCTTTTCAGACCCCAGAGTATAATAATCGGAGACCCAGGAGAGGATATAAACATAAAAAACACTCTTACTTACCTCTCCCTGGGCTCCACCGCACTCCTCGGTGATGATCTTCAGTGTTGGACCAGACGTCACCTGACTCAGGCCGGCGTTGTGACACATAATGACGCTGGCTTGGGCCACATGATGTCTGTGACGTCACCAAGTAGGCCCGAAGCCTTCTGGAGCATAGGAGAGGTAAGTAAAAGCGTTTATGTTCTCCTACCTCTCCTAGCCCTCCAATCATTATATTCAGGGGTCTGAAAAGACTCTCTGAGTATAATAATAGTATTTGTGGGGCCCGCGGCCTCATTTACCAATCCTGACTAGAAGCAGTGCCGGCGGCTGTTAGCAGGAGCCAGGATCGTTAAGTAAACACGGCCCATTACCTGCTGGACTGACTCCAGCAGGTAACGTACTATTAAAATAATTTTTTTTCAAAAACACAGTGGCAGCAGCTGCCGCTAGGCCCCCCAATGTCCCGGGCCCTGTGGCAGCTGCTACCCTGGTAGTTATGCCCCTGCCAGTATGCACACTTATACTGGGGTTAGGAGGCGTATGGTCAACTTACATTGAGTTCACACGAGTGTTCGGGAAAATCTGCCCGACGTTCTGCTTAAATTGGCAGAAACCCGAAGACCGTTTTATAATCTATGGAGTCCGCGGGTTTCTGTGGGTACATGTTCTTATAAGGAGACAGGGTTTCCATCCTTCAGGTCCCTCTGCCTTACAGTAGGTTCACACCTGTGTTTCCGTTCAAAGGGTCCAGACCTGAAGGACGGGAACGGAGCTGTAGTGTGAACCTAGCCTTATGATAGGTTCACACCTGCGTTCCAGTTTCCATTCAGGGGTCCGGATGGGAACCTCCGAGTGGAAACCTGTTCTGTTTAAAAAAGCAATTACCCTAGGAAACCTGCAGGCCCCATAGACCCTAATGGGGCCCGCCGGGTAGAAAAATGCTTGCAAGACTTTTTTCTCTGCATTTTTTACGTGGATTCGGAGGCGGAAACCCCAGACACAGGGGTGAACCTTGCCTTAATGGTATTGCAGGTGCAGTTTGGGACAATTCAACCCACCTTACTTTGCTCACCGTCCCAGACTCACTTCCCCATCGGAAAATCAGTCTCATGGCCCTATCCAATATTAATGGGCCCTAATGAGTTTCAGTCTGGGATATACATAAAGCCAATATCGCCATGCTGGAAAAAATCTTTATTAGAAATCATAAATTTCAGATTGTTTAATAAAGCCATCAGCTGGCATGACATCTAAAGGAAAGCCGAAAAAATGTTTGGACATGCGAATACTTTGGATATGACACTAACCCTTGTGTGTTTTTGAAAAAAAACGTCTGAATTTAATAATTAGTTTTCGCAAAGCAAAGACGCCGTAAACCAAATATTCCTGTTTATTGGCAAGATTTTAAAGGGAGACCCTACAGTAAACAATTCGTCTATGCACCAACAGAATGTCACTAGTAATTCTTATCAACAATGGAACATGCCGGACACATATGGAATTAACTATATACAAGCCCTGCCGAGCCCTGATTTTTAGCCCAAGGGGGGAGTCAAGTACAAAACAGTAATCAAGGCAAGACAATAATATATACTCAAATTGCAATTACATCGACATGAAAAGGATTTTGTCAATTCTGCCTTGTAGACTAATTGAGTTTCAGATTTTTGTAGACTCCGGGATAATTAAAATGTTTAAGAGTCTTGTTTTCATTATTTTAAATCGGGTTTCGGCAAAGATTTTCGTTTTTTCTTCTCTTACCTCTCTCGGTGCCGTATAGATGGAAAAAAAATTGAAAAAATTCACATGTGACGGGGTAAAAGTCACACCCGTCCAAGTGCTTAACCCTTGTGGCGTTGGCTTCGGTCCCGGCCTTCTGGGGGCTTGAAATGTTTTTGGTTTCTGTGGCTTATAAAATCAGGAGTTCTTGAGGATTGTGCGTGTTTGTAGTCATTGGGATTAGGCAAATGTGTTACTATTAGGCAGAAATTATTAGTATCAGGCGGAAATTTTTAATACTAGGCAAAATGTATTCATATTAGGTAAAGAGGCTTAGCATTAGTCAACTCTTATTAGTCTGTCCTGGGCAGAAGTATTAATATTACTCAGCAATTATTAGTATTAAAGGGGTTGTCCGGGATAAATTGATCTCTCTATTATAAGCTAGCCCCACCCCCATGACCAAACCTACCGTCAAAATGACTTCATGTATCAAAAATCTAATTCTATGTCTAGGAAATTACAGTATCAAGGGTTAGTAGTGTGTGGGCTAGCTAAGGAAACAGAGAGGGGTGTGAGTGAGATAGGGACGAGGAGGGAGTAAGAGAAGGGGAAGGAGGGAGTGAGAAACGGAAGAGCAGGGAGTGAGACAGGGAGGAGGAGGAGGTAGTGAGATAGGGAGAAGGAGGAAGTGAGATAGGGAGGAGGAGGAGGGAGTGAGATAGGGAGGAGGAGGAAGTGAGATAGGGAGGAGGAGGAGGGAGTGAGAAAGGGAGGAGCAGAGAGTGAGATGAGGAGGAGGGAGTGAGAAAGGGAGAAGGAGGGAGTGAGAAAGGGAGGAGCAGGGAGTGAGATAGGGAGGAGGAGGAGGGAGCGAGATAGGGAGGAGGAGGACTGAGTGAGATAGGGAGAAGGAGGGAGTGAGAAAGTGAGGAGCAGAGAGTGAGATAGGAAGGAGGGAGTGAGAAAGGAAGGAGCAGGGAGTGAGATAGGGACGAGGAGGGAGTGAGAGAAGGGGAAGGAGGGAGTAGGAAAGGGAGGAGCAGGGAGTGAGATAGGGAGGAGGAGGAGGGAGTGAGATAGGGAGAAGGAGGGAGTGAGAAAGGGAGGAGCAGAGAGCAAGATAAGAAGGAGGCAGTAAGAAAGGAAGGAGTAGGGAGTGAGATAGGAACGAGGAGGGAGTGAGAGAAGGGGAAGGAGGGAGTAGGAAAGGGAGGAGCAGGGAGTGAGATAGGGAAGAGGAGGAGGGTGTGAGAAAGGGAAAAGGAGGGAGTGAGAAAGGGAGGAGCAGGGAGTGAGATAGGGAGGAGGGAGTGAGAAAGTGAGGAGCAGGGAGTGAGCTAGGGACGAGGAGGGAGTGAGAAAGGGAGGAGCAGGGAGTGAGGGAGTGAGATAGGGAGGAGGAGGAAGGAGTGAGAAAGGGAGGAGCAGGGAGTGAGATAGGGACGAGGAGGGAGTGAGAAAGGGAGGAGCAGGGAGTGAGATAGGGACGAGTAGGGAGTCAGAAAGGGAGGAGCAGGGAGTGAGATAGGGAGGAGGAGGAAGGAGTGAGAAAGGGAGGAGCAGGGAGTGAGATAGGGACGAGGAGGGAGTGAGATAGGGATGAGGAGGGAGTGAGAAAGGGAGGAGCAGGGAGCGAGATAGGGAGGAGGAGGAGGGAGTGAGAAAGGGAGGAGCAGGGAGTGAGAAAGGGAGGAGCAAGGAGTGAGATAGGGAGGAGCAGGGAGCGAGATAGGGAGGAGGAGGAGGGAGTGAGAAAGGGAGAAGGAGGGAGTGAGAGAGGGAGGAGGCAGAAAGTGATAATATTAGGCAAAAAATGTTAGTATTAGGCAACAATTATTAGTATTTGTCACCAAGTATTATCCTATATTCACATGATAGTAACATCAGTTTTGTGACGGACGTTTTATCAACAGCCATCACATTAATCTCACTGTACATTAATGGGGTTTAGTCTCAAAAATGACCTTGCCTTAATTTGGTATCGCCATAATCGCACCGACCCACAGTATACATGTCACTTTGGCTGCACAGCAGAAATGCAGTTTTTCTCTAATTCCTGCCAAATTTTTTCCAGCTTCCCAGTTCTCCCAGCTCTTTTCTACCTCTTCGGTCTTTTTTCTGTTGCTTTTCCCCTTTAATAAATGTGAGCTGAATTATCAGATTTCAGGCAGCATATTGTGTAAGACGTTAGATTTCTTTCTCCATCTCACCAGTTTTTGATATTTTAATTTTTCTTCAAAAAAGCCCAAGGCGATCTCTTAGACTCTTAATCTGTTAAATGGAATCCAAATGCCTCAAATGTTTTCATTGTCTTTTTTCTACTTGGTTTATTATTGTGAACACTTTATCGTTCTCTAGATTTTCTTTCTCTAGACTTTATTTGTGTTGATTTTATATTTTTTTTAATATATGTGTGTAATATGTAAACTATAGAGTGGTGTGTGATACGTAGACTATAGACTGGTATGTAATATGTAGACTATAGAATGGTATGTAATATGTAGACTATAGACTGGTGTGTTATATGTAGACTATAGACTGGTGTGTTATATGTAGACTATAGACTGGTGTGTTATATGGAGACTATAGACTGGTGTGTTAGATGTAGACTATAGACTGGTGTGTTATATGGAGACTATAGACTTGTATGTAATATGGTTGAATATAGACTGGTGTATAATATGGTAGACTGTAGACTGGTGTACACTGTAATAGACTGTATACTGTTTTATAACATGGTAGACTATTGACTCGTGTGTAATATAGTATTTTTTCCTCTAGGTACTCCAGTTTCCTCCCAAATGCCAAAAACAACCACAGATGGATGTATAATATAGCAAACTGTAGACTGGTGTGTAATAACGGTAGACTATAGACTGGTGTGTACTATGGTGGACTGTAGACCTGTGCACAATATGGTAGACTCTAGACCGGTGTGGAGTATTGTAGACTATAGGCGGGTGTGTAATATGGTGGACTAAAGACTGATGTATATTATAGGAGGTTTTCCTCTAGGTACTCTGATTTCCACCCACATCCCAAAAACATACTGATTGGTACATTGGCTTACTGTAAAACATCCTTTTGGGTATTGGGGTGAGCGTGTGTACGGAAGCCACTAACTCCCCTACTCCCCAACATTCCCATGTACTTGGACTTCATTGTGTGAAATGACACATTACAAATGTTTGTCATTTCATCATGAATGTATTGTTGTGTCATAGCTGATACATATCACCTCTCCACCATGGAGAGTCCCACCAGTCTTACAGGACGAGAGGGAATGGCGGTTGAGCAGGTGCCATCGTCCTCCATTGTCCCTAGCTGTCCTTGAAGACATTGACACGCTTACCCACTACTCTATTCAAACTCTACTTTTCTGCGACCATGTAGGGAAGAAGATTGGGGGACTTAGGACCAGATGATCAGAGGGGTTCCCAAGAATCAGCCCTTTGTCCTTTATACTGTTGTTGATAAATGCCACATGTGGGAAAATCCCTGTAACAAGTCTTTCCATTGACCCTATATACCATGTGGCATCTGTAATTTTTATAGTTCTTTAATGTAAAAAAAAACATGGGATGACAATTTTACCTGCAAAAATTCTTAGTTCCCCCTGTAGACTTCTATTGAAGACAAGTTTTTACGTCAACGTTATTTATCGCTCATTGCCTTCAAGGAGTTTCCCCTATTACTGACACTTCTCCTCTATCAAATCAAATCAAACATGCTTTATTGGGACGTCCGAATAGATATTTGGCATTGCCAAAGCTAGTACAGTGTGTGTGTGTGGGGGGGGAGTCGAGGGGGAGAGTATGGGGGGGGGGGTGATCTGAGGTATAACAGTCCGTGGAATCTCATCTTTCTCTTAGTTGGTGACCGCTATATGGGGAGGTGGGGTGGGTGGTTTGGGGTATAACAGTCCGTGGAGTCTCATCTTCTTCTTGTTGGTGACAGCTGGACACGTATTGGGCAGTGATCTCCACAGTGGCCTCTTCTTCTCCCAGTAGGATGTAGAGTTTCCTCTTCTCGTCTGCAGATATGAAGTCTGGGATGTGGGCAGAGAGTCTTTGGTAGTAGATGGCCCTCACAGCTGAGTATTTGGTGCAGTGTAGCAGGAAGTGGGTCTCGTCTTCTAGGCCCCCTGGTCACAGTGCTGGCACAGTCTGTTCTCCCGTGGCTTGTACGTCTGCCTGTGTCACCCCATCTCCATCTCCAGGTTGTGGGCGCTCAGTCTGTACCGGATCAGGATCTGTCTGTGTTTGAGGTGGCGTATTCTCTCCAGGTAGGTGGCCATGGTGTAGTCCCTTTGCAGTGACTGGTACACGGTGGTACACAGTGAGTATCTATAGGATTGGCGATGCGTGTCACATTGCAGGTCTCTGACCGCTATGTCCTTTAAAAATTAGGGAAATGGGGGACTGAAAATCCCCCTGCACTTCATTCACTTCTATGGGGCTGCTGAAGATTCCCCCATCCTAGGGAATAGGGAACAAGTGTCTATAATGGGACGATGCTATCCAGGAGACCATACACGTTAGACATTAGAAGGTGTTGATGTGGCCACCAAATTAATGATGGGACCATTGGTAGGGTTGAGAAATCGGGATCGGAAAGGAACGTATCCCGATCGGCGATCGAGCAAATTTCACGATCGGGATCGGCTGGAAAATGATCGGAAATCGGATTTTAAAATCGATCCTGAAATCTCAAGATCGGCTCAACCCTAACCTTTGGACATTTACGGAATTTTCATAGCTTTCTCGATTTCGTACATTTTGGCTAATGGGAACCCAATGTGTCTGGCCGACTCCATAGATATACTGGATAAGAATTTTGGATAAGCTAGATATGGTATTTGTGATACATTATCATGCGAGCACCTGAAAGCCGGCATCTGTTAAAACATTTAGCGTAAAAAAAAAAATCCTTGGCAGTGCGGAGGGTACATAAGTAAAGTTTGCCAGAAACTTACACTGTTTTATATACTTATTTACAGTGCTGTTTATTGAAAAATCACTACTTACACTGCCAACCGCAGCAACACATCGTCTGTTTGCTAACTTCTGAAACACAGAGTACCTTCATTAAAACATACAGCGACCACGCTAGCAAACATGGAAAATATCTTTACACATCATGTAGAATGTGTTAGCTATACATATATTACCGGCTGGCTGCGGGAACCGAGATGTCTCCTGGGTAAAGCTTCCTGTCTAACTCAATGTCCTGTAGAAGCAGAAATAATTATCCGGGTACCACACATACTTTTTAGCTTATTTATGTTGTTTCGGAGTTTATGTTATTGGTTACATTTCGGGATAAAAATGGTGGGCTGAGCGATTTCTAAGATTTTTTTTCTTTGTAAGCACAAAGCTCAATGCATTTCTTGTAGAGAGCGGCACCCCATAAGCTATGTTGATGGGGGGTAAGTGGAACCAAAGAATGGGATGTGCTCAAGATGATTCTTGGGTTATGTTCACGCTTTGGTATTAAGGGGCCTGGCGTCAGGATAGGTCATCAATATAATTGGGGGGGGGGTTCTCGACATGCTTTGGTATTAAGGGGCCTGGCGTCAGGACAGACCATCAATATGGAATTGCTGGGGGGGGCTCCCGACACGCTATGGTATTAAAGGACCTGGTGTCAGGATAGGTCATCAATATGAAATTGGTGGAGGATCCTGACACACTTTGGTATTAAAGGGCCTGGCGTCAGGATACAGTAGGTCATCAATATGAAATTGGTGGAGGCTCCTGACACGCTTTGGTATTAAAGGACCTAGCGTCAGGATAGGTTAACAATATGAAATTGGTGGGGGGCTTCCGACATGCTTTGGTATTAACAGGATTGGCGTCAGGATAGGTCATCAATATGAAATTGTTGGGGGGCTTCCAACACGCTATGGTATTAAAGGGACTGACATCAGGATAGGCCATCAATATGAAATTGGTAGTTGGCTTCCAACACGCTTTGGTATTAAAGGGTCTGGCTTCAGGATAGGTCAGCAATATAAATTTGGAGGTGGACTCCTGACACCCAGCACTGCCACTGATCATCTAGAAATTATGGCAGAAACAGTTTACATTTGTGTCTCAGCCATGGGCAGGCCCAATAAGGAGCAGTCTGCCCCTGTCCCCCATCCATTGCTGATAACGTTCTGCCATTCTGCCAGGAGTAACTGTAGAATAATCTGAGAAAAGCTCAAGTGACCATAATATATGAGACCCAGAAACATTAGACAGTAAACACAGTGCAAATACATGCAATCAAGCTGATAAATCCACCCCCCCACACACACACACTCCAAAAAAAAAACTATCTATGAGCACAGTCAGTAACGCTGCTGCTGAAGACTTTTCTTGCATTGTCAAGGTTAGCGTTCCCCCATTCCACTTTTTAAGTGGATAAAGTTTATTTTTTTCAGGTCTCCAAGCGGGCCCAAAGAACAGAAACCTGAACACTAGTGTGAACCTAATGTAAGCTGCGAGATTTGCAGGATCCTCAGTCTTTTGCGTACAGCAACAATTTGCAGACATGTCTGTCTAGGCTGTGAGGAGAATCTTCCCCTCCGGTCTCCATTCACTGTGTGAAGAAAGAAAACTGCCAGGGTAGCAGAGATGGCGGCTGCCACAGGGCCCGGGACATTAGTGGGCCCGCCCATGGCCACTACTGCTGCATTTTATTTTTTAATAGGCCATTACGAGCCCTATTTACTTACCTCTCCTGGCACCAGGCAGGCTTTGGGCCTCCTTGTGTGACGTCCATGACGCATAAGCTAGCAGTCCCGGTTCACGTGACGTCCCGGACGTCATTGAAGATGGCCGACATCAGTGACGAGTGCAGCGGAGCCAGGGATAGGTAAGTAACAGTGTTTTTTTATGTTTGTATCCCCCCTGGGTCTCCGATTATTATACCCTGGGGTTTGAAAAGACCCCACAGAATAATAATTGTTGATGTGTGTCCACAATGGGACATAATACTGTGTGCAGGGGCCACTATGGGGCATCATACTGTATGTGCAGGGGCCACTATGGGGCATAATACTGTGTGCAGGGGCCACTATGGGGCATAATACTGTGTGCAGGGGCCACTATGGGGGATAATACTGTGTGCAGGGGCCACTATCGGGGGATAATACTGTGTGCAGGGGCCACTATGGGGCATCATACTGTATGTGCAGGGGCCACTATGGGGCATAATACTGTGTGCAGGGGCCACTATGGGGCATAATACTGTGTGCAGGGGCCACTATGGGGGATAATACTGTGTGCAGGGACCACTATGGGGCATCATACTGTATGTGCAGGGGCCACAATACTGTGTGCAGGGGCCACTATGGGGCATAATACTGTGTGCAGGGGTCACTATGGGGCATAATACTGTGTGCAGGGGCCACTATGGGGCATAATACTGTGTGCAGGGGCCACTATGGGGGATAATACTGTGTGCAGGGGCCACTATGGGGGATAATACTGTGTGCAGGGGCCACTATGGGGCATAATACTGTGTGCAGGGGCCCCTGTGGGGCATAATGCTGTGTGCAGGGGCCACTATGAGGAATAATACTGTGTGCAGGGGCCACTATGGGGAATAATACTGTGTGCAGGGGCCACTATGGGGCATAATACTGTGTGCAGGGGCCACTATGGGGAATAATACTGTGTGCAGGGGCCACTATGGGGCATAATACTGTGTGCAGGGGCCACTGTGGGGCATAATGCTGTGTGCAGGGGCCACTATGGGGAATAATACTGTGTGCAGGGGTCACTATGGGGGATAATACTGTGTGCAGGGGCCACTATGGGGCATCATACTGTATGTGCAGGGGCCACTATGGGGCATAATACTGTGTGCAGGGGCCACTGTGGGGCATAATGCTGTGTGCAGGGGCCACTATGGGGAATAATACTGTGTGCAGGGGCCACTATGGGGAATAATACTGTGTGCAGGGGCCACTATGGGACATAATACTGTGTGCAGGGGCCACTATGGGGCATAATACTGTGTGCAGGGGTCACTATGGGGCATAATACTGTGTGCAGGGGCCACTATGGGGCATAATACTGTGTGCAGGGGCCACTATGGGGAATAATACTGTGTGCAGGGGCCACTATGGGCATAATACTGTGTGCAGGGGCCACTATGGGGCATAATACTGTGTGCAGGGGCCACTATGGGGGATAATACTGTGTGCAGGGGCCACTATGGGGGATAATACTGTGTGCAGGGGTAACTATGGGGCATAATACTGTGTGCAGGGGCCACTATGGGGAATAATACTGTGTGCAGGGGCCACTATGGGGCATAATACTGTGAGCAGGGGACACTATGGGGCATAATACTGTGTGCAGGGGCCACTATGGGGATAATACTGTGTGCAGGGGCCACTATGGGGGATAATACTGTGTGCAGGGGCCACTATGGGGAATAATACTGTGTGCAGGGGCTACTATGGGGGATAATACTGTGTGCAGGGGTAACTATGGGGCATAATACTGTGAGCAGGGGACACTATGGGGCATAATACTGTGTGCAGGGGCCACTATGGGGGATAATACTATGTGCAGGGGCCACTATGGGGATAATACTGTGTGCAGGGGCCACTATGGGGGATAATACTGTGTGCAGGGGCCACTATGGGGAATAATACTGTGTGCAGGGGCTACTATGGGGGATAATACTGTGTGCAGGGGCCACTATGGGGGATAATACTGTGTGCAGGGGCCACTATGGGGCATAATACTGTGTGCAGGGGCCATTATGGGGCATAATACTGTGTGCAGGGGCCACTATGGGGCATTGTGCTTTGTGTGCAGTGGCCACTATGGGGGATAATACTGTGTGCAGGAATGAGGGGTTGGGAAGCAGTCATTCAGGGTTTTCGGCATCGATGGGGGGGCATGTCAAAAAGTTCGCCACAGGACCCCGCCATTCCTAGTTACGCCACTGGATATGAAGGAATTTACCAGTAGACTTGGTAAACCTTGTGATTTTAAGGTTTTTTTTTTACTTTTTAATAGCCTTTCCTTCCACAATAAGATTTCAGCTCTTGAGTGCCCAAAGCTAATAATTGGGACACAAAGGAGATACAGCTTGTTAACATGGAATAACCCTGCGCTGTTCATTACGTTCAATTCCAATGAGTCCTTTAGTCCTCTCTCGGAGACTTCCAAACAATTCAGTGCCTGCCTGTTTGCTCTTCCTATTAGCTAGAAATAGTCTTTGATGTCTTTTTCCATTCTGCTAAGTGTATTAGGCCATCTGTGGTCTATGATATGATTAGAAGGATGGTTTTGTAAAACATTGATGATGAATACCATTGACTTAACTATGAAAGTGCCGGAATTTGTCAAAAATTTGATATGCGTAATATCAATTGACCTAATGCACATTGAAAAGGAGTCTGTCACCTGAACCCAATGTATCACCCCAGCCCTGCAGATAGATAGGTTAGTGTCACCAGACCCAGCATATCACCCCAGCCCTGCAGATAGATAGGTTACTGTAATCAGAACCAGCATATCACCCCCAGCCCTGCAGATAGATAGGTTACTGTCATCAGAACCAGCATATCACCCCAGCCTGTATATAGATAGGTTACTGTCACCAGACCCAGCATATCACCCCCAGCCCTGCAGATAGGTTACTGTCATCAGAACCAGCATATCACCCCAGCTCTACAGATAGATAGGTTAGTGTTACCAGAACAAGCATATCACCCGAGCCCTGCAGATAGATAGGATAGTGTCACCAGAACCAGCATATCACCCCAGCCCCGCAGATAGATAGGTTAATGTCACCAGATCCAGCATATCCAGTATATCATTCCAGCCCCATAGATAGATAGATAGATAGATAGATAGATAGATAGATAGATAGATAGATAGATTAGTGTCATCAGACCCCAGAATATAACCCCATTCCTGTAGATAGATAGGTTAGGGTCACCAAAACCAACACATCACCCGAGCCCTGCAGATAGATAGGTTACTGTCACTAGAACCAACATATCACCCCAGCACTGCAGATAGATAGGTTACTATCACCAGAACCAGCATATCACCCCAGCCCTGCAGATAGATAGGTTACTGTCACCAGAACCAGCATATCACCCCAGCCCTGCAGATAGATAGGTTATCATCAACAGAACCAGCATATCACCCCAGCCCTGCAGATAGATAGGTTAGTGTCACCAGACCCAGCATATCACCCCAGCCCTGCAGATAGATAGGTTATCATCAACAGAACCAGCATATCACCCCAGCCCTGCAGATAGATAGGTTAGTGTCACCAGACCCAGTATATCACCCCAGCCCTGCAGATAGATAGGTTACTGTCACCAGAACCAGCATATCACCCCAGCCCTGCAGATAGATAGGTTAGTGTCACCAGACCCAGCATATCACCCCAGCCCTGCAGATAGATAGGTTACTGTCACCAGAACCAGCATATCACCCCAGTCCTGCAGATAGATAGGTTAGTGTCACCAGAACCAGCATATCACCCCAGCCCTGCAGATAGATAGGTTACTGTCACCAGAACCAGCATATCACCCCAGCCCTGCAGATAGATAGGTTAGTGTCACCAGAACCAGCATATCACCCCAGCCCTGCAGATAGATAGGTTACTGTCACCAGAACCAGCATATCACCCCAGTCCTGCAGATAGATAGGTTACTGTCACCAGAACCAGCATATCACCCCAGCCCTGCAGATAGATAGGTTACTGTCACCAGAACCAGCATATCACCCCAGCCCTGCAGATAGATAGGTTACTGTCACCAGAACCAGCATATCACCCCAGCCCTGCAGATAGATAGGTTACTGTCACCAGACCCAGCATATCACCCCAGCCCTGCAGATAGATAGGTTAGTGTCACCAGAACCAGCATATCACCCCAGCCCTGCAGATAGATAGGTTACTGTCACCAGACCCAGCATATCACCCCAGCCCTGCAGATAGATAGGTTAGTGTCACCAGAACCAGCATATCACCCCAGCCCTGCAGATAGATAGGTTACTGTCACCAGAACCAGCATATCACCCCAGCCCTGCAGATAGATAGGTTACTGTCACCAGAACCAGCATATCACCCCAGCCCTGCAGATAGATAGGTTACTGTCACCAGACCCAGCATATCACCCCAGCCCTGCAGATAGATAGGTTAGTGTCACCAGAACCAGCATATCACCCCAGCCCTGCAGATAGATAGGTTACTGTCACCAGACCCAGCATATCACCCCAGCCCTGCAGATAGATAGGTTACTGTCACCAGACCCAGCATATCACCCCAGCCCTGCAGATAGATAGGTTAGTGTCACCAGAACCAGCATATCACCCCAGCCCTGCAGATAGATAGGTTACTGTCACCAGAACCAGTATATCACCCCAGCCCTGCAGATAGATAGGTTAGTGTCACCAGAATCAGCATATCACCCCAGCCCTGCAGATAGATAGGTTAGTGTCACCAGAACCAGTATATCACCCCAGCCCTGCAGATAGATAGGTTAGTGTCACCAGAACCAGCATATCACCCCAGCCCTGCAGATAGATAGGTTACTGTCACCAGAACCAGCATATCACCCCAGCCCTGCAGATAGATAGGTTAGTGTCACCAGGACCAGCATATCACCCCAGCTTTACCGATAGATAGGTTAGTGTCACCAGTGAGTTTGCATCACTGTTGATGAGATATCGCTGGATTTCTTGTTTCCTTTATTCTAAAAGAGAATAGAAGAATGAATCCAAAATATGCATATGTGACCCCAGCCTTAGCAGTCGTCTGATTATTGTCATAGCAGTTCTCATATACATAGCCAAGGATTCACCTTTCACAAAAGGTCATAATCAAAGCCCATCTCTTCTTCTTCCTGCACAATGACCTCTGCACAGAGCATGCTCACAACACTCTCTTAGAAGTCAATGATGGTACATGTGTCTGCTGTAAAGCATATCTGTGAATGCTGTTAACAGGAACTCAGACAAGATAGCTGCCCTCATAGTCAAGTACAAAGAAACAGAATAGAAGCATGTTAGGAAATCTATTCTAATCATGTGAATCTGCAGTTATTTGATTTAATTTTCAGATTTTTTTATTTCTTTTTGTTACAGTTGAATGGAGCATCTCGTCTGACTTCTCTCCATTGGCCGGTGAAGCCATCGTGGAAAATCTGCAGTCACTGAAGTACACAATTACAGGCCTGACTATGGTAACTTTCAGACGTCCATATTACCACTCTGTTCCCATTGTATGGATATATCAGAAGTGTTTGAAGAAAGTAAGGTTGGAGGTGAATGGTGACTTCCTATATACATACCTCCCAACTTTTGAAGAACCGAAAGAGGGACAAAATGTGCGGCGCGTGTAGCGCGCCGCGGCAAATTTAGCCCCACCCACTTTTGTGTTGACTCCGCCCACTTGTTAATTTTTCATGTGCCCGCACACAGTATAATCCTCCTACAGTCACTCGTAAATTATCCCCCCTCTATCTCTCCCCCAGTTTCATATACACCCTTCATCTGCCCCCAGTTTCATGTCCCTCTTCCATCTCTGCCCCCAGATTCATGTCCCCTCCATCTCTGCCCCCAGATTCATGTCCCCTCCATCTCTGCCCCCAGATTCATGTCCTCCATCTCTGCCCCCAGATTCATGTCCCCTCCATCTCTGCCCCCAGATTCATGTCCCCTCCATCTCTGCCCCCAGATTCATGTCCCCTCCATCTCTGCCCCCAGATTCATGTCCCCTCCATCTCTGCCCCCAGATTCATGTCCCCTCCATCTCTGCCCCCAGATTCATGTCCCACATCTCTGCCCCCAGATTCATGTCCCTCCATCTCTGCCCTCAGATTCATGTCCTCTCCATCTCTGCCCCCAGATTCATGTCCCCCCATCTATGCCCTCAGATTCATGTCCCCCCATCTCTGCCCCCAGATTCATGTCCCACATCTCTGCCCCCAGATTCCTGTCCCTCCATCTCTGCCCCCAGATTCATGTCCCCCATCTCTGCCCCCAGATTCATGTCCCTCCATCTCTGCCCCCAGATTCATGTCCCCACATCTCTGCCCCCAGATTCATGTCCCACATCTCTGCCCCCAGATTCCTGTCCCTCCATCTCTGCCCCCAGATTCATGTCCCCCATCTCTGCCCCCAGATTCATGTCCCTCCATCTCTGCCCCCAGATTCATGTCCCACATCTCTGCCCCCAGATTCATGTCCCACATCTCTGCCCCCAGATTCATGTCCCTCCATCTCTGCCCCCAGATTCATGTCCCTCCATCTCTGCCCCCAAATTCATGTCCTCTCCATCTCTGCCCCCAGATTCATGTCCCCCATCTCTACCCCCAGATTCATGTCCCCCATCTCTGCCCTCAGATTCATGTCCCTCCATCTCTGCCCCCAGATTCATGTCCCCACATCTCTGCCCCCAGATTCATGTCCCTCCATCTCTGCCCCCAGATTCATGTCCCTCCATCTCTGCCCCCAGATTCATGTCCCACATCTCTGCCCCCAGATTCATGTCCCACATCTCTGCCCCCAGATTCATGTCCCTCCATCTCTGCCCCCAGATTCATGTCCCTCCATCTCTGCCCCCAAATTCATGTCCTCTCCATCTCTGCCCCCAGATTCATGTCCCCCATCTCTACCCCCAGATTCATGTCCCCCATCTCTGCCCTCAGATTCATGTCCTCTCCATCTCTGCCCCCAGATTCATGTCCCCCATCTCTGCCCCAATGTCATGCCGTCCTCTCCTTCATCTGCCCCCAGATTCACGTTCCACCTCCACATTAAACTTACCTTCTCCTCCGCTCCCTCGCCGCCTCTCTCGCTGACACATGCGGCTGAAGGAAGGAGCTGACACAGGTCAGCTCCTCGCTTCGCCGCTGCCCGCCTCTCTCCCTGACACACGCGGCTGAAGCTGCTCGCCTGCTCGCTTCACCGCTGCATCTCTCTCTCTCGCTGACACATGCGGCTGAAGCGAGGAGCTGACCTGTGTCAGCTCCTCGCTTCGCTGCTGCCGCCGGCTCCTGGCGTGTACATCGCGTCTACAAGCCAGGAGCCGGCGGCAGCAGCGAAGTGAGGAGCTGACACAGGTCAGCTCCTCGCTTCAGCCGCATGTGTCAGCGAGAGAGAGACACAGCGGCGAAGCGAGCACGCGAGCAGCTTCAGCCGCGTGTGTCAGGGAGAGAGGCGGGCAGCGGCGAAGCGAGGAGCTGACCTGTGTCAGCTCCTTCCTTCAGCCGCATGTGTGTTCAACTCAGATCTGCGTCCTCTGGACGCAGATCTAAGTTGAAATCGGGACATACCTCCCTCCAACCGGGACCGCGGGACATGTCACCCAAATCGGGACTGTCCCGCGGAAATCGGGACGGTTGGGAGGTATGTATATACACTGCAATACATGTGTATTGTAGTCTATAGTACTGAACCAGTGATCAGAGTGTTGCTGGTTCAAGTCCCGTAGTGGGACATCTATAAGGCCCAGTGTCCTACCCCACTATACAGGCTCTCTACAGCCAGCTGTTTTGTATGTATATTGTGAGCCCCATATAGAGCTCACAATTTACATTTTCCCCTATCAGTATGTTTTTGTAGAATGGGAGGAAATCCACACAAACATGGGGAGAACATACAAACTCCTTGCAGATGTTGTTTATGGCAGGATTCGTACCCAGGACTCCAGCGCTGCAAGGCTGCAGTACTAAACACTGAGCCACCATGTTGCCCCTTTTAACTGTTATTTTACTGCGATTCGCTGCAAATTAATTCAGATCAAATCCAATCGTATCGGAAAATTCAGCAAAGTTGCTAAAACAAATTTTTGAAAAATACAGTGTACAGCATTCGGCCAATCAACGCTGGTTCTGCCAGAGGCTCGTCTGTGACGAGGTGGAGTCTAAGATCGGACCACAGCAGTCTCCGCCTCCTCACAGACGAGCCTCCGGCAGAGCCAGTGTTGATTGGCTGAATGTTGTACACTGTATAGCATTCAGCCAATCAACGCTGGTCAATGCATTCCTAAGAGAAAACATCAGCTCCCGCATAACCGCAAGCTGCCAGCTCTCCCGACTAGCAAAGACGAATCTGCTGCAGAACCAGCGTTGATTGGCCGAATGCTATACACTGTATAGCATTCGACCAATCAACGCTGGTTCTGCAGGACGAGTAAATTCACTTCAGCACTTGCCTCCCATACAGAAGGAGTCTGCAGGAGGACCCCCCTGAATGGAATATCAGCACAACTGCAAGCGCTGTGCAGTTAAAGCGCACGCACCCGTTATAGTCTATGGGGTCCGTGCGCTTTAATTGCACAGCGCTCCTCCTCCTGCTACTCATGGACTTGGTGACTCTCCTTTAGTCAAATAGTGGTTTCCCCTGAAACGAGAATTTTTTCCCATAGACTATAATGGAATTCGATATTCGATCGAGTAGTGGAATATTGAGGCTGTACTCGAAACGAATATCGAATCTCGAATATTTCACTACTCGCTCCTCTCTAATCAAGACATGTGGGGGTTGGTGCAGATCTGTGCCATGCTATTACTGTACTGAGTGTAATGTAATAGTATGGCACAGAGTGGGACGGGGTTAAAGAGGAAATCTATATACTAATAGAAATTGTTAAAAATATTAAAATCTACTACTGTGTTTTTCAATCTGCTGAAACCAGGACAGGCGCTCCAATGGTTCCCTAGTTTTTGTTTACAAGCACTGGCACATGACCCATGAAATACCCAATCAGTGGCCTCGGGGGTCACCTGCCATACTAGAGATATGATGGTTCCCACTGCTGGAGCTGCGATTGGCCGCAGTAGTCATGTGCAGACTGCGTATAAAAGAAAGAGTAGAAGCACCCCTGTGCTGGATCGGCAGCAGATTGAAGAATTTGCTTGTTTTTTATGTGATGTTTTTGTTATTCGCATTATTATTGCTATTGCTGACACATTGGGTCTATGAGTCTGCACAACTCTGGATGACTGCAAATAAAAAGGCACCGCGTCAGCGAAACACTTCTGTTATAGGTCTTATTCACACGTGAAATTTTTGGTCAGTCATTTGCATTAGTGAATGTTAGCCCAAACCAGGCGTGGGGACAACGCCGAGATAAACTGTAATCGGAAAATTTTTGTTTTCCAATTTAATAGAAGGTTTCAACACACTTGGATTTTTTTTCTCTCTAGCCCCGTCATTCCCAAACAATCAGTGCAGTTAGTTTTGGTGCTGAATATACTACTTAGGCAGTTTCTGGTAGATAAGGGAGTGATATTATGAGCTCAGAGTCCTGCCCCCTTGACTGCTCCTCCCTGACCCTGGATTTTTTTTCTCTAGCCCCCGCCATTCCCAAACAATCAGTGCAGTTAGTTTTGGTGCTTGATATACTACTTAGGCAATTTTCGGTAGTGCAGTGATATTATGAGCTCAGAGTCCTGCCCCCTTGCCTGCTCCTCCCTGACACCACCCACTTGACACTA
The DNA here is from genome assembly GCF_031893055.1 of Leptodactylus fuscus. Taxonomy (NCBI): domain Eukaryota; kingdom Metazoa; phylum Chordata; class Amphibia; order Anura; family Leptodactylidae; genus Leptodactylus; species Leptodactylus fuscus. The sequence goes on from NC_134270.1 coordinate 15,958,758, forward strand.
GGGAACCTATTTAGGATATCAGGCACCAAAACTAACTACCCTGATTGTTTGGGAATAGTGGGGGCTAGAGCAAAAATTCCAACTGTGTCGGAATCAGTGGAAGAGTGACTATTTAGGGTTGAAAAGGCCTTCATTAATAGAATAATATGGATATGTAGCCAAGTTTACAGTAGCTTTAAATGCTTAAAGGGATTTTCCATTCTACACAGGTGTCCTTTACCCACAAGATAAGAGATAAGTGTCTGATCCCTGGAGAATTGTCAGACATGTCAGGACTTGGTATCGCGGATCCTCTTCACATATAGGAAACCTTTTTGTGTTGCTATTATTGTTCTTAACGTGTCCATCGATACAAATATTTGACATATTTTCTCACTTGTTTGGCAGGGCACAGAATATTATGCTAGAGTTTCCGCCTACAACATGAAGGGTTGGGGGGCTGCTGAAATATCAAGCCCCCCGTGTGCAGCACCTTCCAGTAAGTTAACCATTTCCTATGTCATCCATATTGTTTTGCATTGATATAGTCATCTGAGGGCTTGATTTTTGCAGGACAAGGTGTTTTTAATGATGGAATCCTACAATGTTCTATATGGAAACTTGAAAAAAAATTATCATGGAATGGAACTGGGAAAAAACAGCAGTTATGAATTATTATTATTATTTTTTTGTTTGTGAAGCTTATAAGGGCTGTTTTTTGAGAAACAGGTTGTAGTTTTTATTGATACCATTTTGAGGAATTTTGGAAAAAAAATTTCAGCACCCCTATCCTTCCCAGTGGGCTTATACAATAGACTGCAATTCTACAACTGGCAACAGAACACAGATCGATGTCCCTAAGCTTTGACTGTGTTTTCTGGTTTGGAGAGTTACGGAACGTATCATTTCGTTGATGGCTTTCCATTCCTTTGAATTTCTTTAAGGGTTCCTATCATTAAAACACAATTTTTTGTGACTAACACGTAGGAATAGCCTTAAGAAAGGTTATTCTTCTCCTACCTTTGGATGTCTTCTCCGCGCCGCCGTTAGGTAGAAATCCAGGTTTTCATCGTTCCACAAATGAGTTCTCTCGCAGCACTGGGGGCGGTCCTCAGCGCTCAAACAGCACTGGGGGTATCCCCAATGCTGCGAGAGAACTCTTCAGCGCCGCCTCCATCTTCTTCAGGAACGTCCTCTTCACGCGTCTTCTTCCGGCACTGGCGGTTAAACTTCTAGGCCTTGGGCAGAGCCGACTACGCATGTCCACAGGCCACAAGAAAATGGCAGCTTACTTACTGCGTAAGCGGCCATTCTTCTTGTGCCCGCGGGCATGCGCAGTCTGCTCTGCCTGAGGCCTTGAAGTTTGTTCGCCAGCGCCGGAAGAAGACGCGTGAAGAGCCCGTTTCTGAAGAAGATGGAGGCGGAGCGAAGAGTTCTCTTGCAGCATTGGGGACGCCCCCAGTGCTGTTTGAGCGCTGAGGACGCCCCCAGTGCTACGAGAGAACTCATTTGCATAACAACGAAAACCCGGATTTCTACCAAACAGCGGCGCGGAGAAGACATCCAAAGGTAGGAGAAGAATAACCTTTCTTAAGGCTATTCCTACGTGTTAGTCACAAAAAATTGGGTTTTAATGATAGGATCCCTTTAAGTACTATGGTGGTGATCAGTACAGTATTATATGCCAAGTTCTTCACTCTTTTTAGAGAAGAAATAGAATTTTTGCGCTCATCTCCTTGATCATACACGATCCGGTTGTGATGTTCACTCAATGTACAGAACAAAAATGTGAAAGAGGAAGAAAAAAACTGACATATGTGACATGGAATCTGACAGCGTGCTAATCCATGGCCTGAAGACTTAATATTTCTGCAGACGTTCACGGGACACCTAAAGCTGCTGCTGCCAATGGAGCTCACCGATAGCTCTTCAGTAGTCATTAGTGTCTCCAGAAGCGAACACAATAACATCTTCACTTTCCATTTCCACGTGTTACACAACAGGCCGTGTAGTCAATCTCTCCATGACACATCACTGACATGTTCCTTAAGATCACTGTACATGTAGGATTAGCCTCACACTAGGCCTACACTTATCTCAACAGCTCAGAGTTCTCTATGACATCATGAGATTGGCGCCGAGAAGACTTTGCAACGTGCCCTGATCACCTGGTGCAGAAGATACATTACAGAATCCTTACGTTTTGTAGACTTTTCCTTACTGACACATTCTCATGGGGATTTACTTACGAATAGTCGACCTTTGCATAGTGAAAAATTGCACCGAAAACCGCTACGTGAGGCCCCAGCCATAGGCTTGGTGTAAGCTCTGTGCTAGCGAAATGACTGACATGTTATCTTGATGGCAACAGATTCTTCTTTATCCAGGAACTGAAGGCCTGACAGGTGTTTGTACAGAAGGATTCGGTCGTACTGTCAGGTTCTCATTTTAATATCGGGACGTAATGACAGGTACGAGCCCGAGGGCCAAAAATTCCTTTTCTTCGCTCTTCAGTAAACTAAGTGCTGCCTGTAACGTTTGAGGCTACGCGTTTCACAGCGCACATGATTGTTTGCAAGCCCAGATGACTTTTTTTGTTGCCCATAATCTTGTAGGATTCCCACAAACGTAATCTTTTTTTGGTAAAAATGAGGAATAGATCAGATATCCGACGCTCCCCAATCTCTCAGCTTTTCTGTTCGTGAAGCTCTGGTGGCATCGAGAGCGCCGTAGTATAGACATGGTTAATTAAATACCAAACTCCTGATGTAGAAGAGGGATTAGCGCGATTCTACACTCCGGCAATTACACTTCTCGCTGTCAGTAAGATATGTGATCCCACTGGTTTAGCATGGAGCGGGTGGGGGGTGATGGGCACGTACCTTATAAAACACTAAACAAATTCAGGATGTTTTCAAAAATTCAATGAGAAAGGTGAATACACAGAGCCCCGCATCAGACCAAGGTATAGGGATCAACTTTTGGAAGTTTTGATACTTTTTGTGCACATTTTTAAAGCCAAATTCAGGAGAAAATCGAAAATATAAAAAAAAAACAACAGACAAATAAAGACCGAAGGGGAGTCTATCATTCAAAATATAATTTTTTAAGTAAGCCCACGTTGGCGTAGCCTATATAAAGAGCTCAAGGGGGCAGTACACTGGTTGGGGAAGACAGTAAGGATGGCGGAGCATGTGCGGAACACTCGGCTAGTACCTGAAGTAACAGCTTGTAACAATATTCCGAATTGTATTTGGAGATGAGCATAATTCCAAATGGCCGCCCCATTTTACTCTGGGGTTTCTTCAGACTCCATAGTATAAAAGGTGGAGGCCTAGAGGAGGTGTAAAAAACAACAACCCATTAATACTCACCTTCCGGTACTACTCTTGGGCCTCCTTCTGGCGTCTGGCGCTCTTCTGTGATGTCACCAGCCCAGATTCAACGTTGATGTTGTGACACTCAGCATGTCCATGTGACCCCCATGTGACCCCCAAGACAATGATGACACAGCAGAGCACCAGACGCCGCAAGTAGGCCCAAGAGAGGTAACGGAAGGTATGAGAATGTATTTTATTATTTACACTTCCCTTGGACCTAGTGGCTATTTACTCTCTGGTCTAAAGAGAACCATGAATATAACAATGTCTTTTAACTTTGATATAACTTTGGCTGTGTTTGCCTTCGAGAGCTAGAAATTGTATATATAGGTTTCTAGAAGCACAAAGAGTATTATACACTATGTTTTATACATAGATTTCTAGGAGCCCTGACAGTGTTATACACTATGTATTATAGATAGGTTCCTAGGAGCCCTGACAGTATTCTACACTATGTTTTATAGATGGGTTCCTAGGAGCCCTGACAGTGTTATACACTATGTTTTATAGATAGGTTCCTAGGAGCCCTGACAGTGTTATACACTATGTTTTATAGATAGGTTCCTAGGAGCCCTGACAGTGTTATACACTATGTTTTATACATAGGTTCCTAGGAGCCCTGACAGTGTTATACACTATGTATTATAGATAGGTTCCTAGGAGCCCTGGCAGTGTTATACACTATGTATTATAGATAGGTTCCTAGGAGCCCTGACAGTATTCTACACTATGTTTTATAGATGGGTTCCTAGGAGCCCTGACAGTGTTATTCACTATGTTTTATAGATGGGTTCCTAGGAGCCCTGACAGTGTTATTCACTATGTTTTATAGATAGGTTCCTAGGAGCCCTGACAGTGTTATACACTATGTTTTATAGATAGGTTCCTAGGAGCCCTGACAGTGTTATACACTATGCATTATAGATAGGTTCCTAGGAGCCCTGACAGTGTTATTCACTATGTATTATAGATAGGTTCCTAGGAGCCCTGACAGTGTTATACACTATGTTTTATAGATAGGTTCCTAGGAGCCCTGACAGTGTTCTACACTATGTTTTATAGATAGGTTCCTAGGAGCCCTGACAGGGTTATACACTGTGTTTTATAGATAGGTTCCTAGGGGCTCTGACAGTGTTATTCACTATGTATTATAGATAGGTTCCTAGGAGCCCTGACAGTGTTATACACTATGTATTATAGATAGGTTCCTAGGAGCCCTGACAGTATTCTACACTATGTTTTATAGATGGGTTCCTAGGAGCCCTGACAGTGTTATTCACTATGTTTTATAGATAGGTTCCTAGGAGTCCTGACAGTGTTCTACACTATGTTTTATAGATAGGTTCCTAGGGGCCCTGAAAGTGTTATACACTATGTTTTATAGATAGGTTCCTAGGAACCCTGACAGTATTTTACACTATGTTTTATAGATAGGTTCCTAGGAGTCCTGACAGTGTTATATACTATGTTTTCTAGATAGGTTCCTAGGAGCCCTGACAGTGTTCTACACTATGTTTTATAGATAGGTTCCTAGGAGTCCTGACAGTGTTATACACTATGTTTTATAGATAGGTTCCTAGGAGCCCTGACAGTGTCATACACTATGTTTTATAGATAGGTTCCTAGGAGCCCTGACAGTATTCTACACTATTTAAGGTGTGGTTTATATTGAACTTATTCGACCCAAAACAAATCAGGGACCAGAACCACTGTTACTTAACATAAAAAAGATCTCAAATCTACTAGTAACACGATGGGGCCACACCTGCTGCTTTGCACACAGTACTCATCCCTTTTGAAGGCATACATTTCAGTGACGTACTGCGCATGCCCTGCCCCACATTGAATGACACAGAGGACTTATAAAGCTGTCCATCAAGTCTAGATGTCAGAGGTTAGAGAAGGTTCACCGACCAAATCTCAGGACCATGCTTAGCTAGAACAATGGCCTGTACTACTTGACCCTATATTTCCATCATTATAAAGATGGCGGGTCGGTATGATGTGATTGGTTGTGATAGAATAGATTGTGTTGACACTCTCCTAATTCTATATAAGTACTGGTTTGCACAGAACATTCCGGCACATATCCACTGTATACATTCATCACTGTTTTACACGATGATATATGACTTGCCAGAAACCTTTAATTCATGGGATCCGGTCTTGGTGATCGGTAATTGTGCAGATGATGATCACATACCACAGAAATTCATCCAGCTTACAAATCTAAAACATATCTGTAATCCATGACAGCAAAACAAAGAAAAAGATGAAACAAGGCGAGCAGAAATAATACTTGGCACCTAGACATGTACGTCTGGCGCCCGTTGTTAAGTGATGTCATTATTTGGGGTTCTATAATTTGCTGTAATGTTTTGCTGTAATTTGCTGTGATTTGCCTTCTATGATAACGTTACTCATTGAAGGGCTTGTGTGCTAATCACAAGGCATTAACATCTACACTATGCCCCGGTACACACAGACGCCTCCTTATAGGAACAGGGATTGTTCTTACAACTCGTGGGTTTAATTAAAGGTAATCGGTAGATACAATGTCTACGGAGATTGCGAAACCCAATAGACTCATTGAATTAGTTTAAGTGCGTCTGTAACATTAGTAATATCAAAGCAAACTGAGTCTGTAAATTGGCTCCATTGACCTGATCCCCTATAACATTATGTTAGTATATGCCATCACTGGGACCCCCAACGATCCTGAGAATGAAGGAACCGATTCCTTCACAGAAGTTCCTTCCTAGTGCAAGAATGCAAGAATTTGTGAGGATCGCCAGCCAAGTTTTGGTTCTGGTCACCTTGCCTCACCTCTTCTGGCCATCAAGACTTTAGGGTTGAGCCGATTTTGAGATTTCAGGATCGATTTTAAAATCCAATTTCCCATCTTTTTCCAGCCGATCGCGATTGTGAAATTTGCTCAATCACCGATCGGGATCCAATCTTTTCCCGATCCCGATATTGTATATTATATATACAGTAGGGTTCAGCCGATCTTGAGATTTCAATATCTGATTTTCGATCATTTTCCAGCCGATCCCGATCGTGAAATTTGCTCGATTGTCGATCAGGATCTGATCGTTTCCCAATCCCGATCGCTCAACCCTAATTGTATAATATATATACAGTGGGGTTGAGCCAATCTTGAGATTTCAAAATCTGATTTTCGACTATTTTCCAGCTGATCCCGATCGTGAAATTTGCTCAATCGTCGATCGGATCTGATCTTTCCCGATCCCGATCGCTCAACCCTAATTGTATAATACAGTATATATACAGTGGGGTTGAGCCGATCTTGAGATTTCAAAATCTGACTTTTGATCATTTTCCAGCCGATCGCAATTGTGAAATTTGCTCAATCGCCGATCGGGATCTGATCTTTTCCTGATATTGTATATTATATATACAGTAGGGTTCAGCCGATCTTGAGATTTCAAAATCTGATTTTCGATCATTTTCCAGCCGATCCCGATCGTGAAATTTGCTCGATTGTCGATCAGGATCTGATCTTTTCCCGATCCCGATCGCTCAACCCTAATTGTATATTATATATACAGTGGGGTTGAGCTGATCTTGAGATTTCAAAATCTGTTTTTCAATCATTTTCCAGCCGATCCCGATCGTGAAATTTGCTTGATCGTCGATCGGGATCTGATCTTTTCCCGATCCCGATCGCTCAACCCTAATTGTATAATATATATACACTGGGGTTGAGCCGATCTTGAGATTTCAAAATCAGATTTTCGATCATTATCCAGCCGATCCCAATCGTGAAATTTGCTGGATCGTCGATCGTGATCTGATCTTATCCCGATCGCTCAACCCTACTAGTCTTCTTTCATGGTCTCTGGTCTTCATCTAGGGGTCTTGTGGACTCTTCCAATATCACTCCCCCCAGGGTCACCACCAGATCTGTAATTGAGACTCAACCAATCGCTATCTGTTATGTAATCACTTCCTGTGTAGTCAGGAAGTAGAAACCAGTGGGGAACTCCAACGGTAATGAATCAAGAGCAGCAGGGAATTAACCCTTAGGATAGGTCGTAAATATCTGATCGGTGGGTGTCCAACAGGCATGGATCCATTTACGGGGCCACTACGATACACAGCTCCGGTATATAGCCAGGCACCATCTCAATATACTCAAGACATGGAGCCAACTGCTTCCAACTTTGTGCAAGGATAAGGATGAGCCATAAATAAAAATTCTTGGTCAACCCATTTCAGAACATTGTAGAAGAAGAGCTGAAAGCATTGAACAATTTCACGTACGAGGATGACATTACATTTTCTGCTCTGCCATCATTATTATTTATAAGGTACTAAACTCCGCAGTTGTAGGAGATGAGAGTAAGAGGAAGTGTTGATGTTTTAATGTCATAGCAGATTTTTGCATCTTTCTGCCATTACTGACACCTCGTTTTAGTAACCAACTTCGTCTGCGTTTGCTTAACAGACTGGAAAGACTACGACGGGCGAGAGCTTAGGCACAAGGGACAGATTGAGGCACTGGAGCGTCTACTCCAGCAGGTCCGGGCTGTTCATCAGCATTACAGCTGTCGAGGTAAGAGTGCGAATAGAACCCGTCCTAGACTTGGCTGCCAAGGTGTCTGAAGTTACTTGTCGACGATGTGAACTGGGTTTTCTTTCATCTAAAAAGAAGTGCCCCGTGTGTCAGCAAACTCACAGCCAGGCAAATCTTCACATTCACTCCTATAATTCCAGTCGTCATTTTTAGCTATAAAAAAAATGAATTTTCGAAATCAGATTTCTGTAAGACTCGAATAAAAGATTTGTAGGACAAGTGGTGGGATTTGTACATAGTCATGTGACCACCTTAACCCTTTGCCATTCTGAATTTGTGCATCACTGCTTTCCGTGAGTTGTACGAGGGCTTGTTTTTTGCAGGAGGAGTTGTATTTTTTAATGGAATTTTGAGAGACACAAAATTCTATGGAAAAAAAAAATGTTCTTGTCTTCCTTTTTGGGGGAAAGGAAATTTTTGGGGTTTTTTTGCAGTAGGATTATGGCAATAGCAAATTTATACACTTTGGATTACCTTGAGGATTTTGCTATGCAGAAACACTACGCTTTGATTGTAGATTTCTTTTTCCCCACTGAATTGGATGGGGGAAATCTGCAACCGATCGATGTTTTTTCTGCAAGAGAAATTGACGTGGATCAAATTCAAAAATCCATATCGATGATCAATTCCCCTGCAGAACAATTCTGCTGCAAAATTTGATAAGATTTGATAAGATTTGATAATGCAATGCAAATGTGTGTGTGTGTGTGTCCAATGGAAAAGGCTAGAGCATTTCCGAAACATTCTCCCTTACCGTATGGATTACAATTTATATGGTACCTTTGTGTGTACATGAGAACACAGTTTCTGGATGTAATAGGATGAATATTCCATGATTTTTTGCAATTTCCTTATGCAGGCTCTGTATATAGCTTGCAGGTCTCTTAGTCAATAGATTGCAACTATATGCTCACACGTAAATAGAGGAGAGTCTGGGTCATACCTGTCTTTCTTACCCTTGGTTAACATCTGCATTTGGTAATCCGTCCGGGAAATCCGCATGGGGTTTCCCCCCAAACGGACTACCAAATGCATTTGCAAGCGGTGTACAGTGAAAGCACATAGAGCCATAGACTATATTGGGGTCCATGTGCTTACCGCGCGCAGCCAGAACGAATTATACGGACTTGAAAGTAGATTGTGAAGTACTTTCCTGTCCGCATGTTCCCTGCAGAGATCTCACGCAAGCACATGGACCCCATTGTAGTCTATGGGGATCCATGTGCTGTCACTGCACACCGCTTGCAAATGCGTTCGGTAGTCCGTTCGGGGGGTCTCCATGCAGATTACCAACGCAGATGTGAACAAAGCCTTACTCAGAAACAGGACATATACAGAGAAATACCGACATACTGTATACTGACGTGAATAAAGATCCTATTTAGCTCTATCCTCAGACTAAGAGGGCGTTCACACCAGCGTCTCCTGTCCATCCAGGGGTTTCCATCCTAAACTCAATAGGGGATGTCCTACATGTCTGACTTTGCGTCCGCTTTGGTTTCCCCGCGAGAGGCTGCATACGGACACTGACATCAAATGGATGGGTCTTAAAACTTAAAGCTGTCCCTTACCCAGTTTTGCGGGGGATTAGGACGGAAGCCCCTGGGCGGACACGGGTGCAAGTGTAATCTCCGCCTAAACCAGTCTTTCTCGTTTTATCTCCTGCGCTTGCTTCAAGTCGCATGACCTGATCTGTTTTGAGACGGATATAGCAGAATTTTCACATCTTCTCTCCGATCAGATGAATTACAAAGTTTCTACTCTTCATTTTGGCAAAGTTTGTTGACATGACAGTGATAGGGTTCCGGGAGGCGATTGCTCGAAGCCTTGGAATATCTATGACTTATTTACTACCACCTACTACTGTCTACCATGACTTACTACATCACTGCTATTTTTCCAAGCCAAGTCCTTGATGGTTTTCCTACCAAACACTGTTGGGTTTTTATTTTTTTTAAACACTTTACACATTCATTGTACACCAGCAAATTGAAGGATCAGGGATGAAAAGTCTGGTCTTAAACACTGGATGAAAGTGCTTTGCAGCTTATGAAGTGCAAGACGTTGGATAGTACCCAGACGTGGTCAGGGAGCCTCAAAGGCAACAGGAAAATGTGGTTTGTTTTCTTAGAAGTATTAACTTTCCTTCAAAGCCATTTGTCTCCTTCTATATAAACTTGTAAATATTATTATGGAATTCTCGCGGAATTTAAAGCAATATTTTCTTAAGTGGAGTAATGTGAACTCACCTGAAACTGAAAATGTAAGAGGGTGGTATTGGCCGCAACGTGGAGAAACCTCCTATTAGATTGTCTACACTTCTCGCTGACTTTAGGCCAAGATCGTAACGTTACCCTGTCAAAAACGAAATATGATTTATTATTTTAATAAAACTAATGGTCTAGAAATATTTGGATTTTCATTGTACATCCCGGGAGTGGACTGTCATTATAGACGGTGATATACCCGAGAGATCCGATCCTCAGATTGTAAAACAATTGGCTCATAATTTGGCTGAGATCACCGGTTATGTCAATGTCAACGCGTGGATTGTGTTATATTACCATGACGTGTACTAGGCACTCGTTTCTTCTTCCTATGTAATATATCTGTATTAAAGGGAAGATACACCTTAGAGAACTGTCAGTCAAAAGTAGGGTTGAGCGATTGGGATCGGGACAGATCGAGTGAATTTCACGATCGCGATCGGGGTCAGCTGGAAAATGATCGAAAATTGGATTTTGAAATCTCAAGATCAACTCACCCCTACTGTATATATAATATACAATTAGGGTGGAGTGATCGGGATCAGGAAAGATCGGATCCCAATCAGTGATCAAACAAATTTTACGATCAGGATCGGCTGGAAAATGATCGGTAATCGGATTTTAAAATCGATCCTGAAATCTCAAGAATGGCTCAACCCTAATCAAAAGTAATGGCCCATGAACATGATCGAGAGCGCGGGGCCTGAGTTGATCACAACACCCGAGTGCATTCGATGATGCATTCACGTCTTTGGGGAGCCATTCCGTTCCGATATCACAGACGATTATGGAACAGATCCTATTCCGTTCCGTGGTATCAAACGGAATAGATGCGGAAGTTCTATTGAGTGTCATCTGAGTGTCATCCGACTGCACTCCATGATAAATTCAGCCCCCAACTCGGATGCACACTCAGGACATAGGCCCTTGCATGCTAAGTTTGGCTAATGTACATGTGCTCTCTGTAAGGAGAGGGGAGCATGCTGCGGCTGGACTCCCTTGGTGGGGACTTCTCTCCCATGAGAATGCAAGAGGCCGAGTAATGTGTAATGGATGGAATGGCTCGGCAGATGTATTGTAGGATAGAGTCCTTAATGATCTATAGACACCAGGCATAACTTAGGCCTCTGGGGCCCCAATGCAAAATCTGTGATAGGCCACCCTGTACCACAATACTTCTTAGAGAGGCCTTTGGGCCCCCTAGGTTCCAGGGCCCAGTTGCAAATGCTACCTATGCAACACATATAACTAAGCCCTGACACAGATACAGACTTATTGTCACACAATCTAAGTAGTTTACTGGAGGTAGAGTTGCATGGTTGACAATAGTCATGGAGGTGAATGAGCCCACCAGCCAGAGGACCTACAGGTCACCCTCGCAACACTAGCACTGATTAAACTTCTTTGATCTCCTTTCTGATTCTCATAATGGCCGACAGTCTGAGCATTGTAAATATATTCCCCTGCCCTCTGGTGCACTGGAGCCTTCCTCTGTCAAAAAGGAAAAAAAACCAAACCCTTAAATACCAAAGTAGCAGTGGGTCAATAGCATAGAGTCTGTTGGGGTGGTTGTGGCACAAAGCGGGGAATGATTACTGTGTTGGACAATGGCAGGGGAAGGGAATGATGAGACTCTTGTGTGCAAAGACATGGCGAGAACAAATCTTCATGATGGAATGGGCCAGATAGAGAAGGAAAGGGAACTGCAAAAATATACAGATGGGACGCAGGTGACAGCTGCGAGGACTTATACCGGGGCCTATAGATCACCTTCAATACCCTAGGGCTGGATACACAGCTTTCTGATTTCCATTGATTTCTGCAAATCTGTACATCATACATTTATTATACGTTTTATAATACACAGCCTTCCACTGTCAGAAAGGAGAAAAGTAGCACTTAAGTGGCCAAAGTAGCAGTATATAATCAAGAAGGCATTTTTGGGGGGTGGCTGTGGTACATACCATGAGTATTGTGTTGGGGGCAATGGCAAGAGATGGAAATGATGCAGAGACACAAGTCCTTATGGAGGTCTGGGACCAGATAGAGAAGGAAAGGGACATAAAATGTATGGATATCGAACAAGGGGCCCCAACCAGAGCTTTTGCCCCAGAGCCCTTGAGCCGATCGTTACGCCCCCACCTTTAAGTCTATTTATTTAGTGGACCTGAAACTAACAACAACTTGCAAATCGATTCTGTCGTCTCCTAAATTGCCAACCACTTTTTTTCGGGATCATAAATGATTTTTATTTTTATTTTTCCAATCTATATCTCGTTCTACCTCTCCGCTTGTTGTTTGCGAAGCAATTTCAGGCCTATTTGCTTATGTGTAATTGTGGTCTGACCGCCTTTAAAATTATTTCCAAATTTGTTATCTAGGGGGGCCTTGTTTTAAGTGGTGCTAGTTAAACATGTCATTAAGGGGAAGGCAAAATAAAAAAAAGTCATGCATGGAGACAGAAAGAGGAAATGGTTTTATTTTGTGGTTAGATGGAATCATTTTCTGTAAGTTCAAAGAATTTCAAATATTACAATTTTTTTTTTTCTCCCGCCCCCCCCTTCCCAATTGTTTATAAATGACATTCGGAGTTAATTAAGACGAATCTGGACGAGGTGGGAAAAATAATTAAACACACCAAAAAATGTGTTCTTTGAAAGCGAATGTGGTTTATTTGTATTTCCGACTAAATTACAGCCGAGGGAGAGAATTAGTTGAGACATAATTCTTGGATAAACTGTGTCTTATCCTAAATGCTCCGTATTAGTTTTCAGGCAGCTGAAAGACATTCTTCAACTTTTAGCTGATACTTTGATGGTGAAAGAATAAAGTTTGACTGTTAAAGCTCTTTGGAGCCAGAGTTATCATGAACAGACGTCGATAAAAAAAAGAGAGAGATTTAAGGAGAGAGCGCAGCTCTGGAGGTATCTGTGCAAGGATACACCGAATGTGTTGCCTCTATTCACCCAACTGTTATAGGTGGGGATGGAAATGGTTAGTCCCATTGTAGTCATCGACACTTTACTATAAAAAACGATATTAAAAAATTTAAAAAATTTCGATTTCGAAAGAATCGCTTTCGGAAATTTTAGTTTCCTCTATTAGAATGGACACCATAAACTTTTAGACTCATGGCTGTAATAGGGCTCGTATCCTGTCTTGAAGGATATTCTTACAGAAGTCATTAGAGATGAAAGCAGTTTGGAACTAACCGGGTTCAACCCAAATTTTACAAAAAATTTAGGTGCAATTTGAAATTTTGGAGGTTCATCAATGGCGAACCAGAAGTGGCTAATCTAGAGTCTCTTCAGACGCCAGAGTAGAAGTGTTGGGGCAAAGCAATCCTCCGCTTTGGTTCGGTCCAAACTTGTTCAGATAGAACTGGACGTGAAATTGTTATACCTGCTTTCCTTCACCTTTCCTGGGTGCTAAGGATGGACAAACCTCTGAAAATTGGTTTCGTCCACTGGTTCAGACGTGAAGTTGTTATACTGTGGGGGCTATTCACACACCAGAGTATTATAGGATATGCCGAATGCATTGCCTCTATTCACCCAACTGATATAGGTGGTGATGGAAATGGTTAGTCCCATTGTAGTCATCTACACTTTACTATAAAAAACGATATTAAACAATTTCAAAAATTTCGATTTAGAAAGAATCGCTTTCGGAAATTTTAGTTTCCTCTATTAGAATGGACACCATAAACTTTTAGACTCATGGCTGTAATAGGGCTCGTATCCCGTCCTGAAAGATATTCTTACGGAAGTCATTAGAGATGAAAGCAGTTTGGAACTAACCGGGTTCAACCCAAATTTTACAAAAAATTTAGGTTCATTTTGAAATTTTGGAGGTTCATCAATGGCGAACCAAAAGTGGATAGTCTAGAGCCTCTTCAGACGCCAGAGTAGAAGACATGGAGGCCCAAGGGATGTGATAAACAGTTATACTCACCCTCCTTCAGCCCTCCTGGGAACTAAGGATTGGCAAACCTCTGATTCGTTTCATCCAGTGTTAGGGCAAAGCAATCCTCCGCTTTGGTTCAGTCCAAACTTGTTCAGATAGAACTGGAGGTGAAATTGTTATACCTGATTTCCTTCACCTCTCCTGGGTGCTAAGGATGGACAAACCTCTGAAAATTGGTTTCGTCCATTGGTTTCGTCTACTGGTTCAGACGTGAAGTTTAGATTTAGAAAGAATCGCTTTTGGAAATTTTAGTTTCTTCTATTAGAACGAACGCCATAAACTTGTAGACTCATGGCTGTAATAGGTTTTGTATCCCGTCCTGTAAGATATGCTTAGAGATGAGCAAAGCAGTTTTGGAACTAACCGGGTTCAACCCAAATTTTACAAAAATTTTAGGTTCAATTTGAAATTTTGGATCACTGGCGAAAAGGAAGTGGATAGTCTAGAGCAGAGGTTCCCAAACTTTTTTTTCTCGTAGACCACTTTCAAAATGTTACTGGTTTCGGTGCACCCCCTGCTGCTATATTTCTACCATATTCCCAAACCTAGTCAAAAAATGTGAAGATTAGATCTAAAGGTGGAAATTTGCGTCGTGGTCTTAAGGATCTAGTTGCTAGAAATCCCTGTGATTCACAGTTTTTCCCAGGGATATCTGCCGACGTGTCCACATTTCCCTTGAAACAATGCAAATCTTCAACTTCGTTAAAGTCTTAATTGGTTTTATTTCTTCTGAAATAATTTCCTTTATTTAATTATAAAACAATTAGAATATTTATTACTGCGCGTTTCCATCTGTATTGTTAGCTGCATTTTATTAAGTATGACGGGAGGAAGAGCAGAGACACATTCACTCCGATCCCCATCGGGATTTCATTAAGTGGCAAACAATGGGACAAAATTCGATTTTAGATGTTAAAATCACAATAGATTCAGATGATTCTTTTTCCAGCTCTCACAGATCAGTGCCGAGGATTCGTGTCTGCATTGTGTCCAGCGGCGTGACTTTTACATTGCATTGCTTTGTAGATATTGCAAGTGATGTCTATCAGATCTGGGACCACCACAGATCAAGAGATTGGGGTCTCCTGATTGATTTTCAGATCATATGGGGGCTGAGAAGGAGAGCCTATAGGATTTTCCAGAAAGGAGCCCCCACATTATAATGCCCTATTAGTGCCCCCACATAGTGTATTGTTCTCTCCACATTATAATGGCCCTATACAGCATAATGTCCCAGCTTAGCGCCCATATAGTATAATCTCCCAGCTCAGTCCCCATACAGTGTAATGTCCCCTAACTCTATAATACCTGGCCTAAGGGGTGAGTGGTGAGTATGTTTCTGAGTACTCGTTGCTCCTAAGACTCCCCTCTCCTTCTTTGCTCTTGGCACCAACGCACGCTGTGTCGGAGTAAAGCCAATGCCTCGTACAGAAATGAAGTGGGGAGTCCTAAGAGCAATGAGTACTAAGAAGCATACTCACTGCTCACTCCCTAGAAACTGGACTTCTCAGTGCCATAAACATGGCACCGCACAAGAACTTGAGGACATACATGGGGGGTGCAAGATTTCCCAGTGATCAGACACCTATTACCAAATAGGATGTTTCTGAGACCCTTTTGGCTCAGTTTTGCCACCCAGAATGTGCACAGTCCCATAGAGGCAACATGGAACAATTTTATTGGGGCCCTGAAATTGGAAGGAAGCCCCCCACATTATAATGCCCTATTAGTGCCCCCACATAGTGTATTGTTCTCTCCACATTATAATGGCCCTATACAGCATAATGTCCCAGCTTAGCGCCCATATAGTATAATCTCCCAGCTCAGTCCCCACATAGTGTAATGTCCCCAGCTCTATAATACGTGGCCTAATGGGTGAGTGGTGAGTATGTTTCTGAGTACTCGTTGCTCCTAAGACTCCCCGCTCCTTCTCTGCACTGGGCACCAACACACACTGTGTCAAGCCAGTACTAATAAGCCTACTCACCACCAAGCACTGTATTTGTGAGTCCCATAAACATGGCACTGCACAAGAACTCCGGGACCTGATTGGGGGTAGCAAGAGTTCCCTGTGATGAGACACTTATTACCAAACAGGTTGTTTCCGAGTCCCTATTGCCCAGTTTTGTCACCCATGGTGTGCATAGCCCCATAGATGCAACATGGAACAAGTTTGTTGGGGCCCTCACATTGGCATGAGGATATGGATGGATGCTGAAAACTGAACAGACCACCTGTTGACTTAGGGCAGAAAGGGTGACCAATACCGTGGCAATTATTGAGGATATAACTCTTAATGGAATGGCAGTGGGCACTTAGCTTCCTAGATAATATACAGACCCAATAAATTTTATAGTGCTAGAATATAATAATGTAATAATATGATGGGGGGGTTTAATGATCACCCAAGAGTCACACAAGTGCATACCACTGCAAAATCGGCCCCGTGTCTGATGGCACACGTGTGCATAGGCCTAAGGCTTTGAAGAACTGAGCAGAGACCAAATAAGTTGATCTACAATTGTTCAACTTCTCAGATGCAGTGGTCTGTATATCTTTGCCCCCTCTTTGCATCCATTGTTGCTCTACAACATGATGATGGGTAAGCAATGCTTCATTATGGCGACCTACCAAGACCCCAGGGATGCCATAAATATGGACCTTGTAAGCAATATTGTAGCCTGGCATAAGAACAGAAAATAAAAAGTCCTGATGGATGAGCATCGAAGCTTGATGGACCCAATATTTGACCATCAGCAAAATCACGGCCGCAAAATAGCGCCGCGTATACGATCCACGCTCCCATTGAAATCAATGGAAGTATATACAGCCCGCAAAAGCTCCCGCGGCGTCTACATGCCAAATTACGAGCCAAAATACATCGTGTGAACCCAGCCTAACACTCCAAAATTCCCCCACCCATCAGTATAATACTCCTCATTGCTGCCACCCACTAAGTAATGCACCTTAATGTCCCCACCCACATTATAATTCTACGTAACGCACACAGCCACAATTCAATGCTCTTTAATGCTCTCACCTACAATATAAAGTTCCTTAGTTCCCCAATCCACGATATGATGCTTCTTAGTTCCTTCACCCACAGTATAATGCCATGTTAGTTGCCCCCTGCACAGTATAATGCCACATTAGTGCTCCCCTGCAAAGTTTAATGCCACTTTACTGCCCCTGGCATAGTATAATGCCACGTTAGTGCCCCTGGCACAGTATAATGCCACGTTAGTGCCCCTGGCACAGTATAATGCCACTTTAGTGCTCCTGGCACAGTATAATGCCACGTTAGTGTCCCCAGGACAGTATAATGCCAGTTAGTGCTCTGCTGCAAAGTATAATGCCTCGTTAGTGCCCCCCCCCCCCCAAACAGCATATCACCACGTTAGTGCACCCGGCATAGTATTATGCCTCGTTAGTGTCCCCCAAACAGTAAAAACGTATCTAAACCTGCAGTGCATCTTCTAACCAGTCCAGTCGCATATTTTTGTCTGAAAAATACTGTAAATACAGAACGGGCTCACCTGCTGTTTAGATCAGACCTTTATTTGAATGTTGAGCACCCCTGTTCTATTGACCTTGACATCCCATCTTGCCTCGTGGACCATCATGGTGAAAAATGATGTTTTTGGAGTAGAAATTTGTAAAAAAAACAACGGGGACCGCTGTATTCTAGTAACATTTTGCCGAGCACCATAATACTTGCACCAGTTCTTTAAAAAAATGTGTTCAATTATATCAGAACCCTGATACACGTTGCTCTTGAACCTCATTTGCATATTCATAAAATTGGTGTATTGGTCGGACTATCTTAAACGTACGCTGGTGCTCAGTCACAATGTGGTTGGTTTGATACTGAGTTTCCCATCAGGACCATAAAATTAGAAGATTGATGTCCACCACTAGCAATAAAAGATGACGAGATCGGTTCCACAAATATTAAAATATAAAAAAAACGTAACAAAACATAATTCCGGAAAAAACAAGATCCTAGAAATTGCGGTGGAGTAATAAATGGTGAAAAAAATCGAAGAAATAAAAGCAAGTTTACAAAATACCCTTGTAGTAAAGTGAAATAATTGAAACCATGCCGCGTCTGTATGGGTTGGATCCATCAGTGGTTCTTGGATGCCGCGTATATGACTAAATCATCCAGGGACTATCTTGTTTTCGAATGCTTAATCTTCTGGAAAAATGTAAATGCTTATGGAAACAAGATCATTCATTTATCTTTATGAACCCCTACAGCGCTAGAGAGACTGCACCGCCGCCGCTCCGCTCGCTGATAGGGCATTCAGTTGCCTAATGAATTCGGTTTTTCCGAGCTCGTAGCTGGCGCCAAGTAACTTCTAGCGATTTTGGACATTTTTACATTTGTTATATTCATGGGTGATTACATCCCTAAAGAGGAGGAGGAAACCACTTTCCAAAAGCTATAAACTGAATCCAAAAAATAAATGAGCTTCTGACCGATCTCAGATCCGGGGAGGTCTTTTTGAGAAGTAGATTTTAGTCTTGCATGGATGGGGAATTCGAGGTGGGGCAAGGGACATCTCCTCCGCTTCTTTATCCCTCCATCTGGGTAGTACGTACACATTCGGAGCACTGGCTTCTGCCCTTAATGGCCAGCTCCACAGTTCTGCACCTGAGGCGAGGTGAGGCGGTGGCCCCTGGCGGCGCTATCATCTCAGCTGTGGGTCGGCATTTTGGCTGACCTAAGCCAGTCCAGGACAGGTCGCTTTAAAAAAAAAAACAAGGTGCGTGCGACCTGTCCTGGGCTAGCTTAGCGTTTTCAGCAGGGGAGGAGAGAGATGACTTGGTGTGGCCCTGGAGACAGCGCTGCTTCACCACTCGTCTATCGGCAGCACACCATCAGTATGCATCCATAGCACAGATACAGATGTGTTCACCATTAACTGTCTGCAAATTTGTGATATCTCACATTAGAACTTCAGAAAATTCTTGTATAGACATAAACAATACCTAGTAGAGTTGAGTATGAAAGATGGATGAACCTGGTGAGATCCAACTTGCAAAAATTTGCCAGTGAGTTTCTGTTCTTGTTCCAAACTGGAAGTGTTACCATTATACAAAGTATAATAATCAAAGACCCCGGGGAGGTAAGGAAAAATAATAACCTGCTCATATTCACCTTTCCTCACTTTTTCGAGTTCTCTCTTACCGTCTTCTGGCCTCCTGGATGACATCAGTGGCCTCGGGGGACTGCTGAGGCTTGTGATATGGCCTCCATTGACACTTGCATCCAGTCTTCTCTTCTTGCCTCTTGCTTCTGGCCTCTTCCGGCCTCCTGGGTGAAATCACCAACCTGGGCTCTGCTGAGGACTGTGATTGGATCTCAAAGGACCCCGGGACATTCTACAGAGTCTTGAAGAGGTGAGCAAAGGGGTGCATTGGTAGCAGTTGCTACTGGGCCCTAGATCTTGAGGTGGCCCCAAACATCCTTCTACCCCTATTCTATGGTGCAGAGTAGGTAAGGGCCCCATTATCGATTTTGCATTTGGGTCAAGGGCTTTCTGTATGCCTAAGATGTCGGCTTGCAGGGGTGTAACTGGGCCTGGAGGGGTAAGAGCCAGCGGCCAACTGGAGATCACCAGAGTCCCACAGCATCATTATAGTGGTCAGGGAAAGACTGATTCCCACTGCTATCTCCTTTGTAAAAATCCAACTCTGGCAGCAGAGAGTGACGCTCATTCTGCCTGTTGAGGTCACTGTACTCAACTCTCCAGGGTGATGAGCGCCACTCGCTTACTGGTGATGTAATATCTCTACAAGAGAAAGAGTTGGGGGTATCAGAGGCCTCTCAGTGGTAACCCCTCCAGTTATCTGCAGGTGATAACCTATCTTCAGGATACGTCATCAATAAGCAGTCAGTGGAGGTCCAATACTTGGGACCCCTTGCTTGTGAAGACCTTGACCCAGTACTTTCAGTACTTACATTGCAGTGAAAAGTTTGGCACTTGCCCAAGCACAGCTGATCAGCAGGGGTTCTTGGTGTTGGACGTCCTCTCATCTCTTATTGATGACCCATCCTGAGAATAAGGAAATCAATACCAGTAGTGAAATAATCTTTCTAGAGGTTATGAACATTTTAAAAATTTATGGCCTATCAGTGAGATCGGTGAGGGTCCGCTGTCAGCCGTTCCCAGAACATCGGTAGAAAAATCGGTAGAAACATAAAGATACAATGTATTATATACAGTATATCATTATTATCATGGTATATGATGATATTATGTGGCCCTATATGTCCAGCCTGATAAAATATAAGACTCTTGTCTGATTAAGAATACATCTTGGTTGCTATAGTCATCCTAACTTGGGAAAGTTGGCAGAAACATAAAGATGCAATGTATTATTGATATTATTATTATTATTATTATTATTATTATTATTATTATATTATATGGTGATATTATGTAGATAAATATCTGGATATGTCCGGCCTGATAAACTATAGGATACTTGTCTGATCGGGAATACATCTTGGTCGCTATAGTCGTCCTAACTAGACAGATATAGGGAAAGTCACCAGAAACATAAAGATACTGTACAATGTATTATATATATCATTATTATCATAGTATGTGATGATATTATGTGGCGGTATATGTCCAGCCTGATCATATATAGGACATTTGTATAATCGGGAATTCATCTTGATCTTGGTCACAATAGTCGTCCGATGTGGACTTATGCTGGGAAAGTCACCAGAAACATAAAGATACAATGTATTATATATATCATTATAGTATATTATCATAGTTGGTGATGATATAATGTAGCCGTATATGTCCGGCCTGATAAAATATAAGACACTTGTCTGACCAGGAATACATCTCGGTCGCTATAGTCGTCCTAACTAGACAGATATAGGGAAAGTCGGTAGAAAGCTAAAGATCCACTGACACGGCCCCACAGCTGCGGATACATTCTAGCATACGACGTGTTTATATAGCTGTACCCTACACAAATAGACATATGCAGATAAGCTAAGATCTGTGGATGGAAGATATAGATGAGACACATTGTAAATCTCCGCACTTTAATCTCGCTTTATTTTCTCATCTCGGCGCATTCCTCCGCCGCGTACAATGGCTGCTATTTAATCTGCTAATTCTGTATCCTGTTACTGGTATGTTTGTAGCATTCACTTATTTGGCAAGTCATTTCAACAGGCTCATTCCTGTGCCACACGAGCTTCCATATGGCTTCACCTTTTATAGAAGTGCACCAAACAAATACTTGTAGCCGCCTGACCTCTGTCCTCCTCCGGCAATCCCTTCCATTCTGCGGGGTTTATTGGAATGAATGTATTAACAGGCCATTGACAGCTCCTTTCATACATTGCTAAAACAGTCCTGTTGTCAAAGGCTCTGCAAGTTACAAAGTGACCTTTATGTCCCGGGATTATCCCAGTAATTCCTTAAACCCTTTTTTTTTTCTCCTCCTCCTCCTCCTCCTCCAGTCTTCTGTTGCGGTTTGTGTTTGTGTACACTGCCTTCCAAGAAAATACGTCTTAATTCCGGGGCTAAATGTGTTACTTATTACTTTAGAGAAAGGATAACACATTTATTACCTTTATTATCCCCCAGATCAGATTTCGTTTCACATCATTACAAAATGTTTATCCTTTTTTTTTTTTTTTGGAATATTTTTGGAATTTTTTTTTTTTTTTTTTTTTTTTTTTTTTAATATCGATTTAACGACTTACAAACTGATATTTGGCACCGAGAAAACTCATCGTCGGGACGGAAGATTGTGCGAAGATTTACGACTTGCGGAGTTGAGTCGGCCCACGTGATGGGGTTCGTGAAGACAGACACGATTACGGTACATTTTAGGTCACTGTCAAGTCGCTTATTTGCTAAAATTAGCACGCACAACGGGAACCCAACGCTCGCTTTTAATAGATATTTTGCTGAGAAAATCCGGCAGCTGGTGCCAAGTAAATTGCTCTTAAATTCATCTGGTATTAAATTTAGATTACTCCTTTCATGGCCTGATTAATGATTAGACCGGGGCCGACAAGACAAATAAACCTTATTAGAATGTTTTTGTATGAACCGCTTTCTATAAAGATCTCCAATTCACGCCTGACCTGAGTTGCCGTAACCAATTTTTTTTGTGTTTCTACATAGGACACGTTCTTGCCCCCTCCCCCCCCCCCCAACTAATTTTCCTACCCAAGACCTTGTATTTTTTTCCTTTTCGTTTTTCACTCCCTTTTTTCAATGGCCGTAACTGTTTTTTAGTTATCCATTCACAAGTCCGTATGGGGCTTATTTTTTACAGGACAAATTGTACTTTACAATGGTACCATGTAATATTCCCTACAATGAATACACAGTCCAGTCCCATTAATGTGACCACCTGTCAAAATCCAGAATAACCACCTTTGGCAGAGCGGCCCGCTGCGAGACGTGCAGGAAGAGAGGCGATGTTGTGATGATGATCACTGGGATGTTGAGCCATGCCGACTCCAGTGCCGTGGCCAGCTGCGGTTGAGCATCCATGACGCGAACAACCCAATCGAGGTAGTCCCATAGGTTCTCGATTGGGTTCAAGTCCGGGGAATTTCTGGCCAAGGGAGTACGGTAAACTCATCCTGGTGCTCCTCAAACCACACACGTACACTACGAGCTTTATGACATGTCATGTTGTCCTGCTGGTAGATCATCCAATTCGCATGTAGGGGTGAACATGGTCCGCAAGGATAGATACATACTTGTGTTGATCCATCCTGCCTTCCACAATGATGAGTGCACCCAAATGGCCGATGACACGTGACTTCTGCGAGTGGTTATTTAACGTTGACATCAAAAGTAGGCGGTGGTCACATTAATATGACTGGACTATGTAAAAAGTACAGCTTGCCCCACAAAAAATAAGACACAGTTCCATACAACGAGAACTATGAAAGGGTAAGAGCACCTAGCGTGCTTATACTCACACATCTGACCTCACCTGGCAAGTAATTGTGCACCTGAAGAAGAGCATATGGAGCTGGAAACGCGTTGTGCAGTATGTTTTTGTCAACTAAAGGTCATATATTTTATTCACTTTGTCGACACTCCAATCTGTGGACCAGAGAGCTCAGACGTCCATCTCTAGCTGCTGGCCTCCTTCCTTACTGTTTCATACAAGGAACTATAGAAAAAGGAAGCTGTAAAAAAATTTCAGGTTGGATGGAATTAGAAAAAAATGGTCAATTTTTTAATGGATTTCGCTTTTATGGCGTTGACTGTGCGGGTCTGTAGGATTATGGAAGTAACAAATTTATAGATTTTTTTTTATTATAGTAGTACCTTAACAAAAATCTAAAACTCGGACAAATAAAAAGAATTCTTTGAGTTGCCATATTCTGATTCTATAATTCCTTGTATAGAACTTTGTCTTATTTTTTGCGGGGCGAGCTGTACTTTTTATTTATATTTACTTTTGTAATTTTATGACTTTTTGATTTCTTTTTATAAATTTTTGGGGGGAGATCAAACAGCAAAAGAATTACAGTTCAGCCATTTTGATTTTTTTTATGCGTTCACTGCATCGAATGAATAATTTTATAATTTGGATTTTTTCAATTGCAGAAAGTTAAATTTTTTTTTTTTTTTTTAAATACAGACCCTCCTTATGGGACTTGATCCATAAGGGGTCCTAGATACCATACCATTAGAGATGAGCGAACACTGTTCGGATCAGCCGATCCGAACAGCACGCTCCCATAGAAAGGAATGGAAGCACCTGTGACGCCGGCCGCCGGCAAAGTCAGCGTCACAGGTGCTTCCATTTATTTCTATGGGAGCGTTCTGTTTGGGTCGGCTGATCCGAACAGTGTTCGCTCATCTCTACATACCATATTAATGTATTTCAGTAGCCCCTTGACCTTGCTCCGCAGGGTGTTGATCTGGAAAAACATGGCAGTCTTGTCAATGATCAGATCTCTTAGTTGACCCATTGGAAGGACTCTGGTCATGGGTATTGTCAATGGGTCTCTGCTATAAGACAGAGACCACATGGTGGCTATAGTACAGTTCCTGAGCAGGGGCCATATTTAAAGCCCCAACATCTGCCCATAGTATTATAGTGGATATAATCCCATATCAGCCAAACCAAATATCCATCCACGGACCGGAAATGTAGCGGAGACGCTGCAGGAAAAATCGCGGTGTTGTTCAGTGCAGGCAAAGTGGATGGGATTCATGCGAATCCCATCCCCACTTTGCGGAAAAGATCACAGCACGGACACGCTGCGATTTGCGAAGCCATCGCAGCATGTCAATTATATCTACGGAAACACCGGCGGCTTTTCGGTAGATATAATGTTAAGAGAAAGTCCGCAATGGGTTCATGCTTTAGTGCTGCGGATTTGGCCAGTGGGGCCTTAGCTATAGTCAACTTTTTTAGGATTCTTGCCGCTCATGTAGCCATCCAGTACCCTACTTGGTACTAACAACAAACAAGAAACCCGAAACAGCTGCGAGATGTGACCATGAGCCCAAAACAGCCGTCTATAGAGGTCTACAGATAGGATGGGATGGATTGCTTCCTTATGGAGGAGAGTGGATTTCCATATGTGGATCACCGGCTGGATCTCCTCAATGAGGATCAGTATCTCCTAGAATACATTGTAGCTATTCAGAGACTGTAAAAGGATATTTTGTTATAATTTCTTCCACTTTCTTCCTTAGATCAGCGTTAGAATAACAAACCACCTCCGTCTACAATCGCGATGGCGGTTATCTCTGCGAATAAACATTTTATCTGTATGATGGACAAAGAAATGTCTTGACAGACAAGAGAAGGAGAGAAGGAATTGTGCGTGTGTTCGTCAGCAGTTCCTTAGAGCGGCTGACAGGGCTCTCGTCACCATTGTTAGATTTACTAATGCCATAATCCTGGAGACAAAATACAGTATCTCCTCGCCCTCACAATTTCTGTGTCTCTTGAGATAAACTAACACATTGTCGTCAGGTTCAGACACTCAGATTTACTTTAGTGCTGAGGAACTTGGAAAATGCCGTCTAAGATGGAGAAGATTGTTTTCTTTCCTATGAAATGGAAATGTGTCCGAAAGAAAGAGAAGATAGAACAAACCAAGTAACAAAGCGCGAGGCACAAATCTGCAGGGAGTGTACCGAGAATATATATAGTAGAATGGCATGTAATATACTGTACATGGGGGGAAGGGAGTGCTTGTAAGTATATAGGAATGGCTGAGCAGATTGTATATAGTGTCCTATCTGCAGCATATACAGGAGGAGCAGATTGTATATAGTGTCCTATCTGCAGGGTATACAGGAGGAGCAGATTGTATATAGTGTCCTATCTGCAGGATATACAGGAGGAGCAGATTGTATATAGTGTCCTATCTGCAGGTTATACAGGAGGAGCAGATTGTATATAGTGTCCTATCTGAAGGGTATACAGGAGGAGCAGATTGTATATAGTGTCCTATCTGCAGGATATACAGGAGGAGCAGATTGTATATAGTGTCCTATCTGCAGGATATACAGGAGGAGCAGATTGTATATAGTGTCCTATCTGCAGGATATACAGGAGGAGCAGATTGTATATAGTGTCCTATCTGCAGGATATACAGGAGGAGCAGATTGTATATAGTGTCCTATCTGCAGGGTATACAGGAGGAGCAGATTGTATATAGTGTCCTATCTGCAGGGTATAGAGGAGGAGCACATTGTATATAGTGTCCTACCTGCAGGTTATACAGGAGGAGCAGATTGTATATAGTGTCCTATCTGCAGGGTATACAGGAGGAGCAGATTGTATATAGTGTCCTATCTGCAGGATATACAGGAGGAGCAGATTGTATATAGTGTCCTATCTGCAGGTTATACAGGAGGAGGAGCAGATTGTATATAGTGTCCTATCTGCAGGATATACAGGAGGAGCAGATTGTATATAGTGTCCTATCTGCAGGATATACAGGAGGAGCAGATTGTATATAGTGTCCTATCTGCAGGATATACAGGAGGAGCAGATTGTATATAGTGTCCTATCTGCAGGTTATACAGGAGGAGCAGATTGTATATAGTGTCCTATCTGCAGGGTATACAGGAGGAGAAGATTGTATATAGTGTCCTATCTGCAGGATATACAGGAGGAGCAGATTGTATATAGTGTCCTATCTGCAGGTTATACAGGAGGAGCAGATTGTATATAGTGTCCTATCTGCAGGGTATACAGGAGGAGCAGATTGTATATAGTGTCCTATCTGCAGGATATACAGGAGGAGCAGATTGTATATAGTGTCCTATCTGCAGGTTATACAGGAGGAGCAGATTGTATATAGTGTCCTATCTGCAGGGTATACAGGAGGAGCAGATTGTATATAGTGTCCTATCTGCAGGATATACAGGAGGAGCAGATTGTATATAGTGTCCTATCTGCAGGTTATACAGGAGGAGCAGATTGTATATAGTGTCCTATCTGCAGGTTATACAGGAGGAGCAGATTGTATATAGTGTCCTATCTGCAGGATATACAGGAGGAGCAGATTGTATATAGTGTCCTATCTGCAGGATATACAGGAGGAGCAGATTGTATATAGTGTCCTATCTGCAGGATATACAGGAGGAGCAGATTGTATATAGTGTCCTATCTGCAGGGTATACAGGAGGAGCAGATTGTATATAGTGTCCTATCTGCAGGTTATACAGGAGGAGCAGATTGTATATAGTGTCCTATCTGCAGGTTATACAGGAGGAGCAGATTGTATATAGTGTCCTATCTGCAGGGTATAGAGCAGGAGGAGCAGATTGTATATAGTGTCCTATCTGCAGGTTATACAGGAGGAGCAGATTGTATATAGTGTCCTATCTGCAGGATATACAGGGGGAGCAGATTGTATATAGTGTCCTATCTGCAGGGTATACAGGAGGAACAGATTGTATATAGTGTCCTATCTGCAGGATATACAGGAGGGGCAGATTGTATATAGTGTCCTATCTGCAGGGTATACAGGAGGAGCAGATTGTATATAGTGTCCTATCTGCAGGTTATACAGGAGGAGCAGATTGTATATAGTGTCCTATCTGCAGGATATACAGGAGGAGCAGATTGTATATAGTGTCCTATCTGCAGGATATACAGGAGGAGCAGATTGTATATAGTGTCCTATCTGCAGGTTATACAGGAGGAGCAGATTGTATATAGTGTCCTATCTGCAGGTTATACAGGAGGAGCAGATTGTATATAGTGTCCTATCTGCAGGGTATAGAGCAGGAGGAGCAGATTGTATATAGTGTCCTATCTGCAGGTTATACAGGAGGAGCAGATTGTATATAGTGTCCTATCTGCAGGATATACAGGGGGAGCAGATTGTATATAGTGTCCTATCTGCAGGGTATACAGGAGGAACAGATTGTATATAGTGTCCTATCTGCAGGATATACAGGAGGGGCAGATTGTATATAGTGTCCTATCTGCAGGGTATACAGGAGGAGCAGATTGTATATAGTGTCCTATCTGCAGGATATACAGGGGGAGCAGATTGTATATAGTGTCCTATCTGCAGGATATACAGGGGGAGCAGATTGTATATAGTGTCCTATCTGCAGGATATACAGGAGGAGCAGATTGTATATAGTGTCCTATCTGCAGGATATACAGGAGGAGCAGATTGTATATAGTGTCCTATCTGCAGGATATACAGGAGGAGCAGATTGTATATAGTGTCCTATCTGCAGGATATACAGGGGGAGCAGATTGTATATAGTGTCCTATCTGCAGGATATACAGGAGGAGCAGATTGTATATAGTGTCCTATCTGCAGGATATACAGGAGGAGCAGATTGTATATAGTGTCCTATCTGCAGGATATACAGGAGGAGCAGATTGTATATAGTGTCCTATCTGCAGGATATACAGGAGGAGCAGATTGTATATAGTGTCCTATCTGCAGGATATACAGGAGGAGCAGATTGTATATAGTGTCCTATCTGCAGGTTATACAGGAGGAGCAGATTGTATATAGTGTCCTATCTGCAGGTTATACAGGAGGAGCAGATTGTATATAGTGTCCTATCTGCAGGATATACAGGAGGAGCAGATTGTATATAGTGTCCTATCTGCAGGATATACAGGAGGAGCAGATTGTATATAGTGTCCTATCTGCAGGATATACAGGAGGAGCAGATTGTATATAGTGTCCTATCTGCAGGATATACAGGAGGAGCAGATTGTATAGAGTGTCCTATCTGCAGGATATACAGGAGGAGCAGATTGTATATAGTGTCCTATCTGCAGGATATACAGGAGGAGCAGATTGTATATAGTGTCCTATCTGCAGGATATACAGGAGGAGCAGATTGTATATAGTGTCCTATCTGCAGGATATACAGGAGGAGCAGATTGTATATAGTGTCCTATCTGCAGGATATACAGGAGGAGCAGATTGTATATAGTGTCCTATCTGCAGGATATACAGGAGCAGCAGATTGTATATAGTGTCCTATCTGCAGGGTATACAGGAGGAGCAGATTGTATACAGTGTCCTATCTGCAGGATATACAGGAGGAGCAGATTGTATATAGTGTCCTATCTGCAGGATATACAGGAGGAGAAGATTGTATATAGTGTCCTATCTGCAGGATATACAGGGGGAGCAGATTGTATATAGTGTCCTATCTGCAGGATATACAGGAGGAGCAGATTGTATATAGTGTCCTATCTGCAGGATATACAGGAGGAGCAGATTGTATATAGTGTCCTATCTGCAGGTTATACAGGAGGAGCAGATTGTATATAGTGTCCTACCTGCAGGTTATACAGGAGGAGCAGATTGTATATAGTGTCCTATCTGCAGGTTATACAGGAGGAGCAGATTGTATATAGTGTCCTATCTGCAGGTTATACAGGAGGAGCAGATTGTATATAGTGTCCTATCTGCAGGATATACAGGAGGAGCAGATTGTATATAGTGTCCTATCTGCAGGATATACAGGAGGAGCAGATTGTATAGAGTGTCCTATCTGCAGGATATACAGGAGGAGCAGATTGTATATAGTGTCCTATCTGCAGGATATACAGGAGGAGCAGATTGTATATAGTGTCCTATCTGCAGGATATACAGGAGGAGCAGATTGTATATAGTGTCCTATCTGCAGGATATACAGGAGGAGCAGATTGTATATAGTGTCCTATCTGCAGGATATACAGGAGGAGCAGATTGTATATAGTGTCCTATCTGCAGGATATACAGGAGCAGCAGATTGTATATAGTGTCCTATCTGCAGGGTATACAGGAGGAGCAGATTGTATACAGTGTCCTATCTGCAGGATATACAGGAGGAGCAGATTGTATATAGTGTCCTATCTGCAGGATATACAGGAGGAGAAGATTGTATATAGTGTCCTATCTGCAGGATATACAGGGGGAGCAGATTGTATATAGTGTCCTATCTGCAGGATATACAGGAGGAGCAGATTGTATATAGTGTCCTATCTGCAGGATATACAGGAGGAGCAGATTGTATATAGTGTCCTATCTGCAGGTTATACAGGAGGAGCAGATTGTATATAGTGTCCTATCTGCAGGTTATACAGGAGGAGCAGATTGTATATAGTGTCCTACCTGCAGGTTATACAGGAGGAGCAGATTGTATATAGTGTCCTATCTGCAGGGTATACAGGAGCAGCAGATTGTATATAGTGTCCTATCTGCAGGATATACAGGGGGAGCAGATTGTATATAGTGTTCTATCTGCAGGATATACAGGAGGAGCAGATTGTATATAGTGTCCTATCTGCAGGTTATAGAGCAGGAGGAGCAGATTGTATATAGTGTCCTATCTGCAGGTTATACAGGAGGAGGAGCAGATTGTATATAGTGTCCTATCTGCAGGATATACAGGAGGAGCAGATTGTATATAGTGTCCTATCTGCAGGGTATAGAGGAGGAGCACATTGTATATAGTGTCCTATCTGCAGGTTATACAGGAGGAGCAGATTGTATATAGTGTCCTATCTGCAGGATATACAGGAGGAGCAGATTGTATATAGTGTCCTATCTGCAGGATATACAGGAGGAGCAGATTGTATATAGTGTCCTATCTGCAGGTTATACAGGAGGAGCAGATTGTATATAGTGTCCTATCTGCAGGTTATACAGGAGGAGCAGATTGTATATAGTGTCCTATCTGCAGGATATACAGGGGGAGCAGATTGTATATAGTGTCCTATCTGCAGGGTATACAGGAGGAACAGATTGTATATAGTGTCCTATCTGCAGGATATACAGGAGGGGCAGATTGTATATAGTGTCCTATCTGCAGGGTATACAGGAGGAGCAGATTGTATATAGTGTCCTATCTGCAGGATATACAGGAGGAGCAGATTGTATATAGTGTCCTATCTGCAGGTTATACAGGAGGAGCAGATTGTATATAGTGTCCTATCTGCAGGATATACAGGGGGAGCAGATTGTATATAGTGTCCTATCTGCAGGGTATACAGGAGGAACAGATTGTATATAGTGTCCTATCTGCAGGATATACAGGAGGAGCAGATTGTATATAGTGTCCTATCTGCAGGATATACAGGGGGAGCAGATTGTATATAGTGTCCTATCTGCAGGATATACAGGAGGAGCAGATTGTATATAGTGTCCTATCTGCAGGATATACAGGAGGAGCAGATTGTATATAGTGTCCTATCTGCAGGATATACAGGAGGAGCAGATTGTATATAGTGTCCTATCTGCAGGATATACAGGAGGAGCAGATTGTATATAGTGTCCTATCTGCAGGATATACAGGAGGAGCAGATTGTATATAGTGTCCTATCTGCAGGATATACAGGAGGAGCAGATTGTATATAGTGTCCTATCTGCAGGATATACAGGAGGAGCAGATTGTATATAGTGTCCTATCTGCAGGATATACAGGAGGAGCAGATTGTATATAGTGTCCTATCTGCAGGATATACAGGAGGAGCAGATTGTATATAGTGTCCTATCTGCAGGATATACAGGAGGAGCAGATTGTATATAGTGTCCTATCTGCAGGGTATACAGGAGGAGCAGATTGTATATAGTGTCCTATCTGCAGGATATACAGGAGGAGCAGATTGTATATAGTGTCCTATCTGCAGGATATACAGGAGGAGCAGATTGTATATAGTGTCCTATCTGCAGGATATACAGGAGGAGCAGATTGTATATAGTGTCCTATCTGCAGGGTATACAGGAGGAGCAGATTGTATATAGTGTCCTATCTGCAGGATATACAGGAGGAGCAGATTGTATATAGTGTCCTATCTGCAGGATATACAGGAGGAGCAGATTGTATATAGTGTCCTATCTGCAGGATATACAGGAGGAGCAGATTGTATATAGTGTCCTATCTGCAGGATATACAGGAGCAGCAGATTGTATATAGTGTCCTATCTGCAGGGTATACAGGAGGAGCAGATTGTATACAGTGTCCTATCTGCAGGATATACAGGAGGAGCAGATTGTATATAGTGTCCTATCTGCAGGATATACAGGAGGAGAAGATTGTATATAGTGTCCTATCTGCAGGATATACAGGGGGAGCAGATTGTATATAGTGTCCTATCTGCAGGATATACAGGAGGAGCAGATTGTATATAGTGTCCTATCTGCAGGTTATACAGGAGGAGCAGATTGTATATAGTGTCCTATCTGCAGGTTATACAGGAGGAGCAGATTGTATATAGTGTCCTACCTGCAGGTTATACAGGAGGAGCAGATTGTATATAGTGTCCTATCTGCAGGATATACAGGGGGAGCAGATTGTATATAGTGTCCTATCTGCAGGGTATACAGGAGGAGCAGATTGTTTATAGTGTCCTATCTGCAGGATATACAGGAAGAGCAGATTGTATATAGTGTCCTATCTGCAGGATATACAGGGGGAGCAGATTGTATATAGTGTCCTATCTGCAGGGTATACAGGAGGAGCAGATTGTATATAGTGTCCTATCTGCAGGATATACAGGAGGAGCAGATTGTATATAGTGTCCTATCTGCAGGTTATACAGGAGGAGCAGATTGTATATAGTGTCCTATCTGCAGGGTATACAGGAGGAGCAGATTGTATATAGTGTCCTATCTGCAGGGTATACAGGAGGAGCAGATTGTATATAGTGTCCTATCTGCAGGGTATACAGGAGGAGCAGATTGTATATAGTGTCCTATCTGCAGGATATACAGGAGGAGAGATGAAACTCCAAACATTGTCCCAAGTAGGACTCACAATGTAAGGAAACTGTGAGGAAACTCACACAAACCTGGGAGAACATACTCCCTACCTGCACATGTTGTACTTGGTTGGATTTGAATCCAGGACTTCAGTGCTGTATATACTAACCACTGATCCACTATGGCTGGGTTAGAGCATATGGGCTGACTTTCAAAAGCAGGACACAGATCAGAAATAACTCAGACCACATGAGAATGGAGTATCTTCCATCATACAGGTCACCTGAGATGTGTCAGATCATGTCATGTGTGTTTGGTTATACGTGCAATAAGAATGGAGGTTTGGTGCACTGCCCTCCGCTGGGGCGGCAACTGGTCATTGAGATACTTTTATGGTAGGTCAATTAGAACCATTTGGATACAGGTTACATTTCTGGTTCTGGTGCCCGAATACAGTGCCATTCACTCATCTCTATCAGGTATATTGCAATCCATTGTGCCCAGTGCCCTCAGGGGTAGAATCAGAGCAGTCCCATATACCATAGGTGGTCAGTCAGCGCTGTTGAAATTGATGGATTTCACCCATATCAAGGATCCATACAGGATCTATATGTAAAATAAAAATCCTAAACATATTGCAATTCCAACTCTTACCACTAAGCCTAAAATAGCCGGTGACTTCCTGTTTCCCGGATGTGGACCAAGTATTATTGACACAATGGTCCGGAGCTGACCCTATTGACTTGTATGGGAAGAATATCTATCACCTGGTGGTTAGAAGGAACGTAGCGTCCCATGTAGCCTTGTTTTCTGCAGTGTTTCTGCCTAGCCCAAATTTACACCACCTGGGGCTGGAAAGGTCCTGATTTTTGGCTCGATCCCTATATCGTTCTTGGTCAATTTCTTGTATGCACAGCAAGTATAGAGTATCTATTATTAACCCTTTGTGTACCTTCTTTACATGACCTCGATGAGGCTCTTCCCTGATCATCGTAGGTCCGCCATTGTTTATATACGATATATAGACTATATATGATGATATATACGGTACTTGCTGACCCTATATGTTTCGCTCATCCCCCCCCTCCCCCGGTAACGTCTTGTTGTTTTTCCCTGTTTGCTTTTAGGTGGTGGTAAACAATGTCCATCTAATAGTGACATCTTGTGGTATCAGGAATATTCGCATTACGTTCTTCGCTATCTCTAATAAAAGCTACTGGCGACAAACATACATCTGGCTGCTTAACCCCTTCTGGTTGCCTTGTTTGTGAAGCCGTCCGTTTCGCTGTTTGTTCAAATTTTTGGGACCGAAGACCCCGAATGGCTGAAATTCTATTAAATAATTCCCAGATTGGACGAAGTTCAGCGCGGATCATAGACATTCATGAGCAGAGAATGAAGGGGGTTGTCGGGATATTTTTTTCCGAAAGGGGTTAAGAATCTAAAATAAGCAACGACGCACCCCATTTTACCTCCACTGCTCGGGTACCCGTTGGCCGTTACATCATGGACTACCCAGGGCCATTTGGTTCCTATGTATCCCGATGGACCCAGGTAGCAGAAACCAGTGGGGGGATCTGAGCAGCACCATGGTAGCAATGGTGGAGAAATTTTTTTAAATTTTTTAAATTAACTTTAATTTTAAGACCCACCAGTATATAATACTGCAATAGTAATGTATTTGCATTATACTCAGACGTTCATTCCCTTCTAGTCTGTAACAGAGGTATAGGGACCAGGGCAGGCCATCAGTCCATGTGCGTCTTCTGCCTGTCCGCGAATCATTTTAATTTTTGAAATTTTCCAGTAGCTGCTGCATTCCCCCCCCCCCCCCCTCGGCTTATACTCGAGTCAATAAATTTTCCCAGTTTTTTGTGGTAAAATTAGGGGCCTCGGCTTATATTCGGGTCGGCTTATACTCGAGTATATACGGTAATAATATTTCATATGCTTTTTTAGAGGACGCTAAGGCTGGAAGAATCTGTCACGGATTTGGGAGCGGATTCTGCTCCCGAAATTGTGGCCTATTTCGGCCAAAATTTGCCTCCCATTGCTCTCAATAGGAGGCTGAGATCGCAACAGGACGCAGAAAAAGTTTGTGTCCTCCTCGGTCTTACCTCGAACACCTTGGCTGATTACCTGCGGACTCTGCGGCTCACGAGTAGGGTTGAGCCGATCTTGAGATTTCAAGATCGATTTTAAAATCCGATTTCCGATCATTTTCCAGCCGATCTTGATCGTGAAATTTGCTCGATCGCCGATCAGAATCCGATCTTTTCCGATCCCGATCTTCAACCCTAGTCAATGCTTTTCTATGAGAAAAGTCACTTTTAGGGTTGAGCCTATCTTGAGATACCCTCCGATCTCGATCACATTGGAAAAGATCGGGTCGGCATTCCGATCTCGATCGTGAAATTTACTCGATCGCCGATCGGAATCCGATCTTTTCCGATTCCGATCGCTCAACCCTAGTCACAAGCTCCTTCACCTGGGCCTTCGGCATTCTATCGTGGCAATCATGCCGCCAAATATGGTAGCAAAAATGAAAAGGAATTTCTCTTTATTTTCCGTCGTGTGAACCTAGTCTAAAGGTAAATTCACTTCTAGGAATTTAACACTGAATTTGCCAAGTAAAAAATTTCTGCTTCAGGAATTTGGATTGGATTGTGTTTAACAAAAACCGTTGAGGATTTTGACACTGAATTTGGTGCAGAATTGGGAAAAAAAGCGCCATTGTATTTTTGCTTTCTTTGGTATTCACAAATTCCAAAGTCCACTAGCAGATTTTGACAAATTCCACATCCAATTCTACGTCAAATTCCGAAATTTTTTAAAAATCTATTATTTCCACCGCCCATTCATTTCATTGGAATTTATCAGACGTAGAATGAACCAGATGGTTATTTTACCGAAGATGAAAAAATCAGCTACGGCCTCCCACAGAAATAATTGGGGGGCAGATTCCAGGCAGCAAAATATTTGACAAACCGTTGGAAAATACAATGAAACAAGATGGAATTTTTCTTGCTTTGTAAGCGAGTGCACGATAATTTACTATGACCTTTATTGTATCTTGTCTTATTTTTGGAAATTGTGTATTGCTTGTGCTTTTTTCTTAAAGGGATTGGCCACGTGTACATTACTGTATAATCTGGTCCATAATATGACCACCGGTGGAGGGACATGTTACCAAATTGGTCCATTGAATAGCACTACCCATGGCATGGAAGACCAGTGCGCACTATGGGAGCCTTTAATGGATGGGTCTGGTCATGTGTTATGTCAAAACTCTTCTCTCAAGTAGAATTTATAGAAGTTTTTCCTACTTCAGTACAATGTATGTTTTTTAAAGGGGTTTCCAGGCTTGTCGCTTGATGACCAGTTCTTAGGTCTCGGGAAGACATCATTTCAACCAGCTGAATCTAGGGGGTCCCAATTGTCGGACTCCAAATGATCTTCAGTAGAGATGAGCGAGTAGTGTTCAATCGAGTAGGTGTTCAATCGAATACTACGGTATTCGAAATACTCGTACTCGATCGAACACTACTAGCTGTTCGAAGTTTAAGGTTCGATGCAGAACCAGCGTTGATTGGCAGAGTGCTATACATTCTGCCAATCAACGCTGGTTCTTCTCTTACCTTTAGAAGTCTTCTCCGTGCAGCGTCCCCGAGGCATCTTCCGGCTGGAATTCACTCTGCCTAGGCATCCTCCGGCCTAGGCAGAGCCGACTGCGCATGCGCGGGCATGCCCTCGCATGCGCAGTCGGCTCTGCTCAAGCGTCGGGCCGGGCAGAGCCGACCGCGCATGCGCAGTCAGCTCTGCCTAGGCCCCGATGCCTAGGCAGAGTGAATTCCAGCTGGAAGACGCTGCGGGGGCGCTGCGCAGGGAGAAGACTTCAAGGGGAATCCAGCCCGACCGTCACTCGTGGACTTGGTAAGTATAATTGTATCAAATTTTGCGTACCCCTGAAACGAGCATTTCCCCCCATAGACTATAATGGGGTTCAAAATCCAAACAGTCGAACAGTGTGCAGCTGTTCGAATTGGATTTCGAACCTCGGACATTTTAGTGTTCGCTCATCTCTATTCTTCAGTTGATGATTCTTCCATAGAGGAGGTCGTCAATTCATAAAGCTGGAAAAAGCTCTTTAACAGGAAAGACATGAATTTATAAAAACACCAACCATAGATTGTCTTTACATAATTTTCCCAGTGTTCATTGCCATAAAACTCTGGACCACCTTGACCTAAACAAGGACTTCCAATCAATACTTCATTGACTCTTAGAGGGCTGTAATAAGGAAATCCAAAAACATCTTTAAGGCCATGGACTTAGGGACAAAAATTAAAATAAAAATAAAAAAAAACATGGTGGATCTCCATATGGTAAATCAGTACCTTCTGGCAATGTTTGAAGGCCAAGTAGAAGAAGAAGTCCAGTCCTCAACATGGAAGAAGTGCAGATCTTTCCATGATACTTTTTCTCTTTGTAGACTCCACTCCTGACTGTGATTTACAAAAACTTAAAAAAAACACTGTCGGAATACCCAAGTGTGAATGTGACCTTACAGAAAGATCTGAGCAGGCTTGAGTAGTCACCTCTCCATTCAGTCAAAATATGGTCGGCTTGATTTAAGTGAACACATACAATAACTTAAGGGCTTGTCTAGTGCTCGGTTAAATGACCATGATTTAGGGTTATGTAGGAACCCCGAGCTACTTATATTACACAATGGGAAACAAATCACTCACGTTGGGCTCACCACAATGAGGGAATTACTCATGACCACCTGCTGCTAATCCCAGCTTTCTGGTGAAGCTTCACCTTGGATGTTGGATTGCGAGGTCAATGGTCATCAATAGAAGTCATGTATGTTTAATTGCCGGCCCGGCCGATACCCGGAGCTTTGCGCTGAATAACCTTATAATGGAGCTCGGCCGAGCTATTGTGAGGGTTTCTAAGGGACCGACCCAAGCAACGTTTCCGGACTGGTTAACGGTTCCATGAGCAGATTACATAATCTCTGTGTTTTATGGGGCCGTTTTATTAAACAAATATCATAAAAACAAATATTTTACAGACGCTTAAAAATATATATGATTCCCGTGTGTGCTTCATTTCAGAAAGTGCGAAATTACAAAACCCGAGTCGCAAACAGTCCGTGTCCAGAAGTCTGAAACATCTTTTCCACTCATCAAACAAGTTTGTCAAGACATTAAAGAGGTCAGTCCCGTAAGATCAGGAATGTCGTCTTGGTTTATATTTTTATTGTTAATATTCATTACGGGGATTCTTATTTCCTGCTACATTTATTCTTGACAAAGTAACGTTGGTTTCTCCATACAGTATCTACCATATAGATATTTGTGTACCCCATAATCTTTATAGGGATGGGGGATATTATTGTAACCCATGTTCTTTGTAGGGATGAAAGGATGTTGTAGAACCCCATGAACTTTGTAGGGAAGGGGGGATGCTATTGTACTTTAGGATCCTTGTTGGGTTTGAGGGATGTTGTACCCCATAATCTTTGTCGGGATGGAGGGATGTTGTAGAACCCCATGAACTTTGTAGGGAAGGGGGGATGCTATTGTACTTTAGGATCCTTGTTGGGTTTGAGGGATGTTGTTGTACCCCATGATCTTTGTAGGGATGGAGGGATGTTGTACTCCATGATCTTTGTCGGGATGGAAGGATGTTGTACCCCATGATCTTTGTCGGGATGGAAAGATGTTGTACTCCATGATCTTTGTTGGGATGGAAGGATGTTGTACTCCATGATCTTTGTCGGGATGGTGGGATGTTGTACCCCATGATCTTTGTCGTGATGGATGGATGTTGTACCCCATGATCTTTTTCAGAATGGAGGGATGTCGTACCCCATGATCTTTGTCGGGATGGAAGGATGTTGTACCCCATGATCTTTGTCAGAATGGAGGGATGTTGTACCCCATGATCTTTGTCGGGATGGATGGATATTGTAGTCCATGATCTTTGTCGTGATGGATGGATATTGTAGTCCATGATCTTTGTCAGAATGGAGGGATGTTGTACCCCATGATCTTTGTCGGGATGGAAGGATGTTGTACTCCATGATCTTTGTCGGGATGGAAGGATGTTATACTCCATGATCTTTGTCGGGATGGAAGGATGTTGTAGAACCCCATGAACTTTGTAGGGAAGGGGAGATGCTATTATACTTTAGGATTCTTGTTGGGTTTGAGGGATGTTGTTATACCCCATGATCTTTGTAGGGATGAAGAAATGTTTTTATGCCCCATTATCATTATAGGGTTGGAGGGATGTTGTACCCCATGATCTTTGTTGGGATGGAGGGATGTTGTACTCCATAATCTTTGTTGGGATGTAAGGATGTTGTAGAACTCCATGAACTTTGTAGGGAAGGGGGGACGCTGTTGTACTTTAGGATCCTTGTTGGGTTTGAGGGATGTTGTTGTACCCCATGATCTTTGTAGGGAAGAAGGAATGTTTTTATGCTCCATTATCATTATAGGGTTGGAGGGATGTTGTAACCCTTGATCTTTGTAGGGATGACGGGTTGGTGTTGTACCCCATAATCCTTGTAGAGATGAAGAGATGATTTTGTTCCCAAAATTTATATTGGCCCAGATGGCTGAGCCAGACAACCCAAACTGATCCCATAATGTTATCATTCCAATGATTTACTCATCATGGATAAGGAATTAAGACTATTTGAATACCCCCCCAGATGAAACCCCCGCCATTTCTCATAGTCCTATTACATCTTATGTACCCGAATTATTACGAATGCCTCTTCATAACTATGGTGTATGTCGAGAGGTTACGTCAGAATCTCTTTTTCCTTTGTTTTTTAGGGGCCTGTATATAGCGGTGATATTTTATTACAAAGATAACATGTTAGTAACCAATGAAGATCACATCCCAATTGTAGAAATCGATGATTCTTGCACCAGTTCAATTGCGCAAGATTTCCTTTGGTTTACAAAGGTGAGTCCTTCATCGATCCCAACATTGTGGAGTAAAACGTAATATAAGATTGGTGACGTGACGTCTGTGATGTTCGGTTCTATATGAGACAGATTATTACAAATCCAAAATATCAATGACATATTTAGAAACTGACAACTATTGGGAGAGTTTATCACAAAAATTTTACCAAATTTTGTGTCTTTTTGAGATATCTTCTACTGTTATCTCCGTGTTGCGAATCTGTATTGAAAAACACAATGTCAAACAAACGTTCCCGGACGGTTACACGGCACTTAACATAATCTATGTTTTTTGGCAGATTAGTCAATGGTGGACCGAAAGTAGGGTCATGTGAAGGAGACCTAAATGGAGTATTTCTTGGATTCAACATTTGCGCTTTTTAAAAAAATTTGAAATTTTTTTCAACAAACTTACTTTGCAAATTTAAGGTTGTCCTCTACAGAGGGGGATAGTTGTGTAGAAAAATAACTCATCTCCAATAGTAATTTGCTTTTTCACAGGTCTGAATTTTTGTCTTTCCAGTTGTCGTGCATGTGGGATGACATTAGGTGGCTTCGGCAGAGTATGTCCATATCGATGTCTTCTTCCACCGCCCTGCAAGCTAGACAGAAGATGTTGGCAGCGGCTGCCCAGCTTCAGGTTGGTATTGTAATATAGTAACGTGGTTGATGAGGTTGGATCAAGTCTATCAAGTCCAACCTATAAACCTATCATGTTGATCCAGAAGGTGGAAAAAAAATCAGCCGGTCAGCCTCACATCCCATAATTAGGGTTGAGCTGATCTTGAGATTTCAGGATCGATTTTAAAATCCGATTTCCGATCATTTTGCAGCCGATCCCGATCGTGAAATTTGCTCGATTGCCGATCGGGATCGGAATAGAACGGTGGGAAAAAAACGAGGCGGAAGACAATTGCCCCATATTAAAGGTAAAAATTCCAAATATGGCAATCAGAATAAATTCCTGGGTCAGCCTCACTTCCCATAATTAGGGTTGAGCCAATCTTGAAATTTGAGGATCGATTTTAAAATCCGATTTCCGATCATTTTCCGGCCGATCCTGATCGTGAAATTTGCTCGATTGCCGATCGGGATCCATTCTTTTCCGATCCCGATAGCTCAACCCTATTTATGATATATACATGAATAGGGTTGAGCCGATCTTGAGATAACCTCTGACCTCGATCCCACCGGAAAAGATCGGGATCGGAATTCCAATTGCAATCGTGAAATTTACTCGATTGCCGATCGGAATCCGTTCTTTTCCGATCCCGATCGCTCAACCCTACCCATAATACTAAATTCTCTCTAATATTTTTACTTTCATGATAGTCATCCAGACCCATTTTATGTATATTATAGTATTAAACAGATTACCAATATTCTAGTGCAATAAATTTACAATACATCTGAATTTGCTTTGGTTTCCTCCTAGAATCTGCTCGGCACCCACAACTTAGGACGGGTATATTACGAGCCCATAAAGGATAGACATGGCAACGTCTTAATAGTCACAATTCGAGAAGTTGAAACCTTATATTCATTTTTTAATGGTAAATGGATGCAAATTTCGAAGTTACAAAGCCAGAGGAAATCCCTGTCAACTCCTGAGGAACCAACAGCGCTGGACATCCTGCTCATAACAATCCAGGTAAGGACGGGACTGTCACATTGTTATCCTGCTACTAGTAAGACCAACCTGGTTCGCCAATGCTAGCCCTATATTCATGGTATTTTAATCCCTTGCTTTTGTATTGGAGCCCCGGAAGTCCAGCTTTTTCAAAGGCCCCTCGTAATGGACCACGCAACTTCTGGTTTGTGGGCGTTTCAGATCTTCATCCTTAGACCCAATGACAGACATGTTATTCCTTACCTTTCAACAAACTTTCAATAAATCAATATGGAAGATAAGAATATTTGTAATAAATCTTATCAGAAAATAAATCCTTCTCTCTTTTCTGATAAACTGACTTATACTCTGAAAACTCTTATTCATCCATTTGACATATCTACACATGTCTATGTAGAGGAGAAGGGGCAGGAGTGAGCAGAGGCAGAAAGAGATATCAGCAGATACACATAGTGTGATGCTGGAGCTTAATAGGATCTTTCTATCACAACCAAAGTACTTTATTCACATTGATATAAGTCAGTACTTCTTCATATATGTCCTGCATGGTCCTGGGGCTATGTTTGAATGAAAGGGAGATAGTTACGGAATGGAGTCTCCTCTTCGTTTGGCCACTAATAGTCAAGAAATTAGACAACTAAGATCAGGTGCTGGACCTACGATACAGAACTAGAGATGGGCCAGCCTCATGAGATTCCTTTCGACTAATATTCATGAGGTTCTGCCCTCTGGTTCATTTCAAGCATGAACCCAAAGTGTTATTATTATACTCTGGAATCCTCTTCCGGCCCCGGCTCGTGTCATGCTCGCTGGGGTCATGTGGTCACTTCTTCAGTGGCCATGTAGAATGCACTGACTTCAAGACACTTGGTCAAAGCCAGAGGAGGACACCAGAGAACTACCGGAATCCACGAGGATGCCCAGGAGAGGTAAAACAAAGTGAGTGTAAGTGTTATGTCAATGCACTTTCTTCTGGTCTTATGGGTGTTGACTTGAGATGAGCAAGTAGTACTCGATCGAGTAGGTATTCGATCGAATACTACGGTATTCGAAATACTCGTACTCGATCGAGTACTACTCGCTATTCGAATGGTAAAGGTCAATGCAGAACCAGCGTTGATTGGCCGAATGCTATACAGTCGGCCAATCAACGCTGGTTTTTCTCCTACCTTTAGAAGTCTTCTCCATGCAGCTTCCCCGCGGCGTCTTCCGGCTTTTCATTCACTCTGCCAGGCATCGGGCCCGGGCAGAGCCGACTGCACATGTCTGCTTGTAGTGCGGGCATGCGCAGTCGGCTCTGCCCTGGCCGATGCCTGGCAGAGTGAATTCAGAGCCGGAAGATGCCGCGGGGACGCTGCACGGAGAAGAATTCTCGGAGGATCCAGCCCGACCCTTACTCATGGACTTGGTAAGTATAATTTGATCGAATGTTGCCTACCCCTGAAACGAGCATTTTCCCCCCATAGACTATAATAGGGTTCGATATTCGATTTGAGTAGTCGAATATTGAGGGGCTACTCGAAACGAATATCGAACCTCGAACATTTTACTGTTCGCTCATCTCTAGTGATGAACCCCAAAACCTTCAGGTTCGGACTGAGCCTGAAAATATGGGTCAAAACTGGTTTGTTTCAATTGAATTCAATCATCTCTACACATTTTCTTGTTCGCGAACGGAAGCGAGGAAATCACATCACATGGCCCACATCGGACTAGGAGTCAAAAGAAACGTGGGTGAAACCATGTTCAATAATGGATGAAGTCCTGGACCACCCCTTTAAAAGTAGGACCTTATTGAGGGATCTCTAGACAGTCATCTCCAGCTCTAATGGACAATTTCCTGCCCACGGGTGAGAAAGGACATTGATGTATTCAGGATTCTTAGAAATGAATTCTAGACATGACATCCACTTACATTAAACAAATGTCTTGTCAGCGAGGCCCACACAATACGTCTGATATCTTTTCTCCGGCCGTCTTTCAGTCTGATGTAATGTCGATGACTTATGTAATCGTAGGCTGTAATGTTTGTGTATTGCGGTCCGCGGCTATCGATGATGGAGGGATCCCAGATATGGTGGTTTATGTACTCTGTATAGCCGTCACACTCAGTATTAGATGATCTGTTCACACTAACTAGACCTAAATTATCAATGATGGAGAATGTACCAAGATGTCATAGTCATACATCACGCAGGGAGAGGGAAAAATCTACAAAAGTGGAAAAATGCATCTAAGAAGGCTTACTTGTGTGTCTTCTTTATAAGTTATGTTCATAGTAGGTGTGGGCTTTTTTACGCTTTACCTCAATGTAAGGGGTTTCATTAGTATTAGCGTCCAACGTGTATTTCCATGGCAAAATCCAAGGCTGACCCCTGAAACTTTTGCAAGGGATTTTCTGCAAATGTGTTGAAAGCAGCAGTATAACTAGGAAAGACCAGGCCGTATAGCAAACCTCCAGCCTCCACGTGGTATAGACGTCCCTTTCCTCAATGCCACACAGTGTATTGCCCCCTTTAGCGACCCTTCACATGGTATACTGCCCTTTATTGGCCCCCATACATACTGGCCCCTTACACAATTTACTACCACTACCTTTATCGAGGAAGGGCTACTTTTACGAGGTCCCCTTTACTGGTCCCCATATAGTAAGTGTCCTTATATTGGCCCCCACACGGTAAGTGCCCCCCATTCTGGCCCCTCTACAGTAATTGCCCCCCATACTGGCCCCCCTATAGTAAGTGTCCCCTATACTGGCCCCTCTACAGTAAGTCCCCTCCATTCTGGCCCCTCTACAGTAAGTCCCCTCCATTCTGGCCCCTCTACAGTAAGTGCCCCTCATACTGGCCCCCCTACAATAAGTACCCCCTATACTGGCCCCTCTCCAGTAAGTGCCCCCCATACTGGCCCCCCTACAGTAAGTGCCCCCCATACTGGCCCCTCTACAGTA
The DNA here is from genome assembly GCF_031893055.1 of Leptodactylus fuscus. Lineage (NCBI taxonomy): Eukaryota > Metazoa > Chordata > Amphibia > Anura > Leptodactylidae > Leptodactylus > Leptodactylus fuscus. Next base: position 16,002,736 of record NC_134270.1, read on the forward strand.
AGTGACCCCCATACTGGCCCCCCTACAGTAAGTACCCCCTATACTGGCCCCTCTACAGTAAGTGCCCCCCATACTGGCCCCCCTACAGTAAGTGCCCCCCATACTGGCCCCTCTACAGTAAGTGCCCCCCATACTGGCCCCTCTACAGTAAGTGCCCCCCATACTGGCCCCCTACAGTAAGTGCCCCCATACTGGCCCCTCTACAGTAAGTACCCCCTATACTGGCCCCTCTACAGTAAGTGCCCCCCATACTGGCCCCCCTACAGTAAGTGCCCCCTATACTGACCCCTCTACATAAAGTGCCCCCCATACTGGCCCCCTACAGTAAGTGCCCCCCATACTGGCCCCCCTACAGTAAGTGCCCCCCATACTGGCCCCCTACAGTAAGTGCCCCCCATACTGGCCCCCCTACAGTAAGTGCCCCCTATACTGACCCCTCTACATAAAGTGCCCCCCATACTGGCCCCCCTACAGTAAGTGCCCCCCATACTGGCCCCTCTACAGTAAGTGCCCCCCCATACTGGCCCCTCTACAGTAAGTGCCCCCCATACTGGCCCCCTACAGTAAGTGCCCCCCATACTGCCCCCCTACAGTAAGTGCCCCCTATACTGGCCCCCCTACAGTAAGTGCCCCCCATACTGGCCCCTCTACATAAAGTGCCCCCCATACTGGCCCCCCTACAGTAAGTGCCCCCCATACTGGCCCCTCTACATAAAGTGCCCCCCATACTGGCCCCCCTACAGTAAGTGCCCCCCCCCCATACTGGCCCCTCTACAGTAAGTGCCCCCCATACTGGCCCCCCTACAGTAAGTGCCCCCCATACTGGCCCCCCTACAATAAGTGCCCCCTATACTGGCCCCTCTACAGTAAGTGCCCCCATACTGGCCCCCACACAATAAGTTTTTCCAATACAGATTGACTCATACAGTCAGTGCCCCCCTTTGGGCATACTGAATTTCATCATGCCCGATCCTGTGATTTTCAAGACTTAAACAGCCTCTAGAGCAGGGGTAGGGAATGTACGGCTCTCCAGCTGTTGCAAAACTACAACTCCCAGAATGCACACTTGCTCTGCTGTTCTTGAAACTCCCATGGAAGTGAATGGAGCATGATGGGAGTTGTAGTTTCACAGCAGCTGGAGAGCCAAAGGTTCCCTACCCCTGGTATAGAGGTGTCTGGTATTAGTTTTCCCTCCTCACCCCATTCACATCAGTCATTTGGCCAGCACTTATGGGCCACCTTAGAGAAATCCTGGAATTTGACCCATTGGACAGACTAGTTGGGAGACATAAGTCTTACATAGTACACCCATGGTTCTGTTTGGACATGGCCAGATATTGTGCTTGGCCGTACCCTCATTTATCCTAGTTTGTACTTCTTCTTCCTTAGGAAATACTGAATTATCAGAAGCGGAGCCAACAGCGCCTTTCTCCTGGGCTATACCTCGGCTACCTAAAACTCTGCAGCTCCGTGGATCAAATCAAGGTTCTTGTCTCCCAGAGACTTCCCAATATGTTGTGTCATGTGAAGATAAGAGACAACAGCAATATTTCCAAGTAAGTCTCACCACTTATCCTATGATTTACAAATACAATGTATTGTGTGTATAGGGGCTGGCTTACCTAAAGATCTATAATAGACAGTCATCCCCCGGAGAGGTGTTGGCACACGAGGACAGAGGTGCCAACGCCTGATCTGTGCGGGGGCTGGCTGTCGATCTAAGGATAGACCATAAAAATCTCCCAGAATCCAACATTGTATGGCTTCCCAATGAAATCATAAAGTAATTTGCAAGCAGCTGAGAAGAATGCAATGAAATTGTTTTATTTTTGGGAAATTTTTTGTTTGCAGAGATGAATGGGAATGGATTCAAAATCTCTCCATGTCGGAGTCTTTGGAGAACATGGAGCTCTCTCTGGATGCACATACTCACCTGTTCCTGTGCGATCTTCAGGTGGCGGTGAAGGCCCTCCTCAAACAGATCAATCTACCTCTTCACCAGGTAAGGAAACTTCTCACACTCGGTAAAGCGGAGTGTACGGCGGCTAGTTCAGGGGCCACAAACCTGTTGAAAGGTTCCCTTTAAGTTTTGAGTCCTATAGCTTTCCTGAAGAATCTTTCTAATGATAATGAAATCAAACTGGTTCAGATCAAACCAGATTCAACCTATATTGTCCAAAACTTTTGGGCTTGACCCAAACCTGAAACTCTTTGGGATGATCAGCCACCAATTTACTACTATACTCTGCATCCTCTTCTGGGCTCATACCTGAAGACAAATAGCCCAGACTTGCTTAGGCATGTGATTGGACCTCAGTAGTCACATGGGATACACCAACATCTTGATGCCCCAAACATTCCTCAAGGGTCCCAATCTCAAGGCTGAGTGACCCCCTCTGCAATATTATCCTGGGTTCACATGGAGTTTTTGGACCAGAACCTGAGGCTGCCTCAGGTTACGATCCAAAATACGGGTAGCTGCGAATGGATGCCGGTGCAGTGAAACGGATTTGGCCCAAATGAATGGGCCCAGTTGGGAGGAGGCGACTCTGCCTGAAGAATGACTATGTCCATTCTTTTATCCGGGAGCCGGAACGAACCGCTCCCTGGATACAGCCTCAAAATCCTGACCAAAATACCCCGTTTGAGCTCTGCCAAAATGTCAAGCTCTGACTCTCCTGTCTCCATTAGTTATTGCTCACTCCCCCCATAGACTTCTATCGACGTGCAATCTGAAACTCGTGAGCAACAGCCCACCTTGAAATTGATACAACAGAGATTCCAGAGTAAAAGTCAGTTTAGTAACAAGGAGGCAAACAGCCTGATAAGAGGAGAAGGAAGCATTTTTCCCCCATGATATATATTACAAATAGAGATGAGCGAGTAGTATTCGATCGAGTAGGTATTCTAAATACTCGTACTCGATTGAGTACCACTCGCTATACGAATGGAAAAATTCATTGCAGAACCAGCATTGATTGGCTGAATGCTATACAGTCGTCCAATCAATGCTGGTTCTTCTCTTACCTTTAGAAGTCTTCTCTGTGCAGCGTCTCCGCAGCGTCTTCCGGCTCTGAATTCACTCTACCAGGCATCGGGCCTGGGCAGAGCCGACTGCGCATGCCCGCACTACAAGAAAATGGCCGCTTTGACTGTAAGTGTAGTGCGGGCATGCACAGTCGGCTCTGCCCAAACCCAAAGCCTGGCAGACTGAATTCAGAGCCGGAAGACGCCGCGGGGACGCTGCACAGTGAAGACTTCTCGGAGGATCCAGCCTGACCCTCACTCGTGGACTTGGTAAGTATAATTTGATCGAATGTTGCCTACCCCTGAAACGAGCATTTTCCCCCCATAGACTATAATAGGGTTCGATATTCGATTCGAGTAGTCGAATATTGAGGGACTACTCGAAACGAATATCGAATCTCGAACATTTTACTGTTCGCTCATCTCTAATTACAAAGTTTCTTCTATTCGCCTGTTTTACTAATTTATGCAAAGCTTGTTGTACCAACAGTGAACATTCAAGGTCTCGAGCTTCTTCTGGACCACCCATTGACTATATACATCTAGGTGGTCTACTCTTAACCCTGCAAGGACATGTTTGTGCATCCTTGCATTAAAATCCCCCCTCCCCGTCCAACCATAAGGTCTATTATGACCTTATGGTGGGGGGAGAACAATGTATAATAAGGTAAATAAATAAAATAAAATATAATAAAAAATAAATAAAAAAAAAAATGTAAAAAAATAACGCCACTACCAAGCCCATATATATATATATATATATATATATATATATATATATATATATATATATATATATATATATATATATATGTATCCATCTTCTCGTACTTTACGGATCCAGCGCCTGTTGATTTATTTTCTCAGGACTTACAGTAATATATTTTGAGAGTCGGCTAAGTATGAAAAATAATAACAACTTCTTTCGGGTGGTCTCTGCCATTTGTAGAGTGAAGCGGAGACCCTAAAATCACTTGGATTCCTCTGTGCATTTATTTCCACCACCCATAAAACTGCTTTTATTAAAAACAACATAAAACACATAGGTAGGACACAAGCTGTGTCCCCTGAGTTAATTGCAGCCCCATTGTATACATAAAGGTGGCCATTAATCTGTGGACGTCTCAAAAGTGACAGGAACGTCTCCGAGTGAAAACACAAGGCATCTACGTGTACAGGCATCCACCTAAATAGCAGCTCTGTGTGTAAAGATATTTATCAAGATGAAATATTTTTATTACGGCTCAGTGGGCAGGTTCTACCGCTAGTCGTGATTCATGTCGCTTGGGGTCTTAGGCCAAGCAAATTATAATTGTGCACTGTTTTGTTAATACGCACAGCATTAGTAATGGCCATCCATTAAGGCTGACCTGAGAGCTATAGACTATGACGATGGCAGACAGAAGGAAATCTGAGCGCAACCTAATAATCAGTTACTAATACATTTCATATTATAGGTCGCTTCATTATATTACTAGAATAATATTTGTGTAAACCTGGACCCTGACGATTACATAGAGATAAGCAACGCTATGTAGATACGGCTCATCTCATATGGTAACAGCAAGCTGTCCTAGATCAGATTTGTAGGTGGTTTCTTCTCCTATAGTGCAAAGGTATGAAGAAACAGGAGGGCACTGGGAAGAGATGGGCGAAACTCTCAAGATTGGTTTCGTGTTTGGTGGCTCAGGTCCCCAGTTAATTTCATGCTTTAAATTGGCTTAAAACATAGTATAGAACACTATCAGGGCTCCTAGGAACCTATCTATAAAACATAGTGTAGAACATTATCAGGGCTCCTAGGAATCTAGCTATAAAACATAGTGTAGAACACTATCAGGGCTCCTAGAAACCTATCTATAATACATAGTGTAGAACACTGTCAGGGCTCCTAGGAACCTATCTATAAAACATAGTGTATGACACTGTCAGGGCTCCTAGGAACCTATCTATAATACATAGTGTATGACACTGTCAGGGCTCCTAGGAACCTATCTATAAAACATAGTGTATGACACTGTCAGGGCTCCTAGGAACCTATCTATAATACATAGTATATGACACTGTCAGGGCTCCTAGGAACCTATCTATAATACACAGTGTAGAACACTGTCAGGGCTCCTAGGAACCTATCTATAAAACATAGTGTATGACACTGTCAGGGCTCCTAGGAACCTATCTATAATACATAGTGTATGACACTGTCAGGGCTCCTAGGAACCTATCTATAAAACATAGTGTATGACACTGTCAGGGCTCCTAGGAACCTATCTATAATACATAGTATATGACACTGTCAGGGCTCCTAGGAACCTATCTATAATACACAGTGTAGAACACTGTCAGGGCTCCTAGGAACCTATCTATAAAACATAGTGTATAACACTGTCAGGGCTCCTAGGAACCTATCTATAATACATAGTGTAGAACACTGTCAGGGCTCCTAGGAACCTATCTATAAAACATAGTGTAGAACACTATCAGGGCTCCTAGGAACCTATCTATAAAACATAGTGTAGGACACTGTCAGGGCTCCTAGGAACCTATCTATAAAACATAGTGTATAATACTGTCAGGGCTCCTAGGAACCTATCTATAAAACATAGTGTAGAACACTATCAGGGCTCCTAGAAACCTATCTATAAAACATAGTGTATAATACTGTCAGGGCTCCTAGGATCCTATCTATAAAACATAGTGTATGACACTGTCAGGGCTCCTAGGATCCTATCTATAAAACATAGTGTATGACACTGTCAGGGCTCCTAGGAACCTATCTATAATACATAGTGTATGACACTGTCAGGGCTCCTAGGAACCTATCTATAAAACATAGTGTATGACACTGTCAGGGCTCCTAGGAACCTATCTATAATACATAGTATATGACACTGTCAGGGCTCCTAGGAACCTATCTATAATACACAGTGTAGAACACTGTCAGGGCTCCTAGGAACCTATCTATAAAACATAGTGTATAACACTGTCAGGGCTCCTAGGAACATATCTATAATACATAGTGTAGAACACTGTCAGGGCTCCTAGGAACCTATCTATAATACATAGTGTAGAACACTGTCAGGGCTCCTAGGAACCTATCTATAATACATAGTGTATGACACTGTCAGGGCTCCTAGGAACCTATCTATAAAACATAGTGTATGACACTGTCAGGGCTCCTAGGAACCTATCTATAAAACATAGTGTAGAATGCTGTCAGGACTCCTAGGAACCTATCTATAAAACATAGTGTAGAATACTGTCAGGACTCCTAGGAACCTGTCTATAAAACATAGTGTATAACACTGTCAGGACTCCTAGGAACCTATCTATAAAACATAGTGTATAACACTGTCAGGACTCCTAGGAACCTATCTATAAAACATAGTGTAGAACACTGTCAGGGCTCCTAGGAACCTATCTATAAAACATAGTGTACAATACTGTCAGGGCTCCTAGGTACCTATCTATAAAACATAGTGTATAACACTGTCAGGGCTCCTAGGATCCCATCTATAAAACATAGTGTATGACACTGTCAGGGCTCCTAGGAACCTATCTATAATACATAGTGTATGACACTGTCAGGGCTCCTAGGAACCTATCTATAAAACATAGTGTAGAATACTGTCAGGACTCCTAGGAACCTATCTATAATACACAGTGTAGAACACTGTCAGGGCTCCTAGGAACCTATCTATAATACACAGTGTAGAACACTGTCAGGGCTCCTAGGAACCTATCTATAAAACATAGTGTAGAACAATGTCAGGGCTCCTAGGAACCTATCTATAATACATAGTGTATAACGCTGTCAGGGCTCCTAGGAACCTATCTATAAAACATAGTGTAGACTACTGTCAGGACTCCTAGGAACCTATCTATAAAACAAAGTGTAGAATACTGTCAGGACTCCTAGGAACCTGTCTATAAAACATAGTGTATAACACTGTCAGGACTCCTAGGAACCTATCTATAAAACATAGTGTAGAACACTGTCAGGACTCCTAGGAACCTATCTATAAAACATAGTGTAGAACACTGTCAGGGCTCCTAGGAACCTATCTATAAAACATAGTGTATGACACTGTCAGGGCTCCTAGGAACCTATCTATAAAACATAGTGTAGAACACTGTCAGGGCTCCTAGAAACCTATCTATAAAACATAGTGTAGAATACTGTCAGGACTCCTAGGAACCTATCTATAAAACATAGTGTATAACACTGTCAGGGCTCCTAGGAACCTATCTATAAAACATAGTGTAGAATATTGTCAGGGCTCCTAGGAACCTATCTATAAAACATAGTGTAGAATACGAATATAATATTTGGAGGCCCTGGGGAGATGACGGAATATAACAAACAGTTATACGCCAAGCACCTTCTGGGACTTAGATATTTGTGACCTTTCCATAGGACAGGTCATGAATATCTGATTATTCAGGGTCCACTGTATGACGAGCTTACGGCAGTCACGAGCGCTGTGGCCTCCACCTTGTGCCAATGACCGCACATTCATCGGTTACTTTATACAGCACCAGTTTAGTCCCTTTCCATTGAATGAGGCTGAACTGCAATACCAAGCATAGCCACTTTGCAAAGTAGGGCGCTGTACTTGGTATTCAGTGAGCACTGTGGTTTCTTCTGTATATCAAGAGGGGGAAAAACAATGACAAATCTGCAAAAAAAAGTTGGTAAATTCTATATTGTATCTTATTTGATAAAACGATGAAATATTGCATTGCCCAGTCCACAATCTCAGGTTATAACATGTGGAATGATTCTGTGTCTGGTCTCATCCTCCTGCCCTGTCCCCAGGTGGAGGACGGTGAGGGACTCGGCCAGGACGTTGCGTGTAGTGCGCCTTTGTTGAGTGTTATTTTTACTTGTTTACCTGATTGTGGGTTGTCGCGGGTGTTTATATATTGTAACCCTTGTTCTCTCTCTGTGTCCCTCTGCAGGCCAAGCACTTCCGTCTGTATACACAAGAGGTGTTGGAGCTGGGTCACAATGTCTCCTTTCTTCTTCTGCTCCCTGCCTCAGACGATGTCTGCAGTGCCCCAGGACAGAGTAATCCTTACACCCCACACTCAGGATTCCTTAACCTCCCCCTTCAGATGTTTGAGCTAGGTACACAAGCTTGTTTTCTTGCCTCGACATATTAGTGCTAACCTGTACATTAAATAATCTATCTATCCGAGCGTTCTTTCTTTCCCAGCGGTGGCTCAATAAATCACAGGATGGCCACAAGCCTCGGGTGTGATCTCTCCGGGCTGCGCACACTGTTACTTTGTGGTCACATACACACAATCATTGTGCGACGCCTGAGCTGTAGTGTCACCGGGGGAAGACGGACTGGTCTGCCTTTTGTGAATTGTTGAGATCTGTTTATGCAGCGTAATTCATGTAATATATATGGCGTCGCTAACATTAACCCATTGTATTTACTTAATTATGTTATCATTCCAAATTACGCCTACTGGGCGCACACGCTCTGAGCACAATGGGTCACGTATATGGCAAGGTCTATGTTGTGCCTCTTTATACTATGAAAATATATCAGTTTTGCGTTCATGATTGCCACATCGCAGTTCCATGGACTATTTAAAGGGAACCTTTCGCCACGTCCGCTCCGCTGACTCTGACGCAGTTGGAATCTTTTCTCTAGCCCCCACCGTTCCTTAGTACCAGTCAGCGCCGCACCTCTCATGAGGCGACCTGAAGCGACCGCTTCAGGCGGCGCTATACCAGGGCCCCGAGGGGGGCGGCATTTTTGCTGACCTAAGCCAGTCCAGGACAAGCTGTCACCGTCTCGGCAGCCGGGAATGGGAATCGAGCGGTGGATTGGGGAGGCCCTGTGAACGCAGCGCTACTCCAGCAGCCTCCCCTCACGCTTAGCAGAGAGCAGGTCCTCTCCCTGCCTGCTCTCTGCCTGCTAACGCCGCCCCGTCCGCCCCGCCCCCTCCACTCCGCCCCCTCCGCTCCGGGGGTGGGGGGGGCGGCTTTCTGTCGTCCCCTTCAGCCGGCAAAAAAGCTAGGTTCACCCCTGGTACCAGTGTTGTTAATTTTGGCACCAAATATGCTAACTGGGCTCCCTGGTGTCAGGTGGGCGGTCCTGGACTGGAGCGGATAGTCTGAGACTACCTACCTGACAATAGAGAGCCTAATTAGCACATTGGGTGCTGAAGCTAACTGCACTGATTGCTCCAAAACAATGAAGGATGGAGAGAGAATCCCAAATGTGCCGGAACCAGGGGAGAGGAGATTATTGAAGGATACAAAGAGTTGGATTTTAGGGAGTCGGTGAAAGATCCCCATCTTTTTATGGATATGCAAATATGCAGCCTGTACGTGCACATGAGGAGGAGCCTGATTGGGCAGATTTGCCTACAGACAGCCATGAGGCGGAATCTACCAATTGTGACTAAAGAGGAGCCATTGGGGATTGGCCCTACCTCTAGTGCACTATCAGGCTAATTTGCATATCCATAAAAATTAGAAATACTAATTTGGCAATTAAATCCGCATCATGATTAAATAGACTTTTTAACTGAGTCATGCATGATGTTAAGGATGCTGCCCTCTACAGGGCAGCGTACAGAGTGCACTGTTCTCCTAATTACATCCTGGAGAACAGATTTGCATATTTTTTACCCAGAATCCCTAGCGGAGAAGGAATGACTTGTAAGTCTCCGTACTGTCTATGTAGGCACACACTCTCCCTGATGTGTGCGATTACCCCCTGACCATAAAAAGATGATTATCTTTGCATTGGATCATTGGTTTGTGCCCATTGGTATGTTTTGGTAATATTATAAGCCCCTACATGGCACTATTATTAGTTTGGGAGACATTTCAGACCTGACAATCCCCATTTTCTTCTAAACCCTCTTTATGGCATCAGATCACGTGACACTAGAATTAAGCATCAAGTATAAACACACTTACATGTTAATTGACCTTGAATACTCCTGGGGAGAGTTCCTCTATTCTTAAAAGTCCTGGGGGTGGTCCCACTAACATAAGGAGTCCTGGGAAAGGTATCACTATTCCAAGAGTCCTGGTGAGAGTGTCACTATCCTGAAGATTTATGGGGGTGGTACCACTATTTTGAAGAGTCATGAGGGTGTTTACAATATTTTGAAGAGTCTTGTGGTGGTGCCACTATCTTGAAGAGTTGTGAGGGTGGTGCCGCTATCCCGAAGAGTCCTGGGATGGGTGTCGCTATTTGAAAAGTTATGGGGAGAGTGTCACTATACTGAAGATTCTTTGGGGGTTGTTCCATTATTTTGAAGAGTCATGAGGGTGGTAACAATATTTTGAAGAGTCATTCGTGTGGTGCCACTATACTGATGAGTCCTGGAAGTGGTGCTACTATCCTGAAGAGCTCTGGAAGTGGTGCGACTATCCTGAAGAGCTCTGGAAGTGGTGCTACTATCCTGAAGAGTCCAGGGGAGGGTGTCACTATTCGAAGAGTCCTGGAGAGGGTGTCACTATCCTGAAGAGTCCTGGGGGGTAGTACCACTATTTTAAAAAGTCATGAGGGTGTTGCCAATATCTTGAAGAGTCCTGAGGACGTGTCACTATCCTAAAGAGTTTTGAGGGTGTTGCTACTACTCTGAGGAGTCTCTGGCAGTGGTTCCACTATCCTGAAGAGTCCAGGGGAGGGTGTCACTATCCTGAAGAGTTCTGGGGGTAGTACCACTATTTTAAAGAGTCATGAGGGCGGTGACAATATCTTGAAGAGTCCTGAGGACGTGTCACTTTCCTAAAGAGTTTTGAGGGTGTTGCTACTACCCTGAGGAGTTTCTGGCAGTGGTTCCACTATCCTGAAGAGTCCTGGGGAGAGTGTCACTATCCTGAAGATTTTTGGGGGTGGTATCACTATTTTGAAGAGTCATGAGGGTGTTTACAATATTTTGAAGAGTCTTGTGGTGGTGCCACTATCTTGAAGAGTTGTGAGGGTGGTGCCAATATCTTGAAGAGTCCTGAGGTAGTGTCACTATCCTAAAGAGTTTTGAGGGTGTTGCTACTACCCTGAGGAGTCCCTGGCAGTGGTTCCACTATCCTGAAGAGTCCAGGGGAGGGTGTCACTATCCTGAAGAGTTCTGGGGGTAGTACCACTATTTTAAAGAGTCATGAGGGTGGTGCCACTATCCTGAAGAGTCATGAGGGTGGTGCCACCATCTTAAGGAGTCTCTGGTGGTGATTCATGTAGTCTGATCTTCAAACCTTCCCTTCTTGGCTTGACTATCTACTCTACCTCAGTAGTAGCATCCTCTGGGTCTTGAGTTTGGGGACTCCTCGGGGTAGAGGGTGGCAAACAGTGCAGGCTATTAAAGGTTCATCTTGTGCAGTATACTGTGTAATGCAGAAACAGAATTTTTTTAGATGGCTATTTTTATAAACCTATTTCCTTCCAGTCTAATGTCATGTTGGAGGTTTAAGGGCCCTAAAACTCGTGACGGGGCGGATCGTGATTAATCCTCCATATTAAATAATAAAATGTGTCATAACTTAGAAGCGCATCCAAAAATCAGAGCATAAAAAAGGAAATCTGTCCTAATAAATAATGTCTAGTTACAGGCTGTTTTGTAGAATTTGAGTAGGCAGAACTTGGAACGTTGCGAGAATAATTATAGAATTATCATCTTCAGCCATCGTAATATCGCTATCGGACCAGAGACAGCCCGTAGCTTGGGTTTGGTTGTTTTTGGCTCACATTGCTTGGTGTTATTAACCACTTCATACCAATATTAGTATTGATTGCAACATCTAAGGGGTGCCAGAATTGGAAGTAACAACCATTATATAGTGTAATAGTAGGAAGGGGTTAATAAACTAACTTTCTCGAATGTTAGGGCTGGTGACAATGTTGGAACGGTATTCCAAGATACCTGTATAAGGGGGACCTGTAAAACCCAATGACATAGCTCATCCGGTCAGTGCATGTTCAGCCATTCCAAAGATATAAGCCCTCTTACTGTTGGTAGAGATTAAGACTTACTAGCCAAGTGGGCGGTAGACTACAGCCCTTTTTGTATCTTGTTGATAGCTCATTATCTTCAGGTCCTGGACAACCCCTTTAAGCCCATTATGACCTTCTGCAGGTGACCATATGTATAACGTTACTGCTGAGCCACCATGGATGACAATTATTCCAAGACATGATAGCTAAACCCATCTACACTCCTATTACAGGGCGATGTAGAAGGATTTCTAGGAGAATTGTCTTTGCCTGTATCCGGTTTAACCCATCGCAGCCCTGGGTGCATCTGTGTAGCCATACGATGTTTGACAGTAGGACTATGTCATGTCGGACAAGGCAGGAATATCAGTTCACAGAAGTGAGATAAGGTGACATGCCTGAGGGGCCATGGAGCCAGCCAGGATGGAACCAGGAATTGTAGTCCCCTTGTGATATGTCACACACCGGCTGTCCTGACCTGCCCAGCACTTATAATGTTGCTGCAAAAACACGGGATGATATTAACCCTGCACGGGACGGGCAACTGCTGAGCGGCAAGGGGATTCTTCACTGACGGAACGTATCAGCAACATCGCCATGAGAGCCTTCCATCTAGTGCATTACTGCAGTCTCTGGGCTACTAGTAAATATTTAGGGGCCACCAGAGGGAACTTGTTATTCTTTAAGACCCTTCCAATTTCATAAATGTAATGATACATATTCTTACTATTACTAGTATGGTCACCAGTATCTAGAAATTACCGATTCCTCTATCGTATACCCTATAGTCAACCATTGCTTATATTGCCAGCATGTGCCCGCACCCTTATAATGTAGTTATCGGGTTCTGTCTAATGGATGGAGAATATAACCAGTTATAGGACATTAGATGGAAAATACCAGCTTTTAATTATCCCTACATCTGAAAGATACATTACAAAGAAAGTCATTTCACACACTGGGACTGAGGGCCCTGCTCGCAAGAGCTTACAATCTATGAAGTAGAGGGGGTGACACAAGAGGTAGCAGGGGCGGCTTTGCTTATACAGAGGTCAGACACTTTTGTAATAGAGGTGACTGTCATTACACAAACATAAGACTTTATGAGCCGTCACCAGTCGTGTCCTGTAACATGTGGATGGAGCTTGGACATATAAAGTTAGCCTGAGATAGCATCATATCATGTGGGGTAATGTGGGAGCGGGGACAGAGAAGGGTTACATTTTAGGGATTCTAATTATAGTACAGAAGGGTTTACATTAGGAATTGTGATAGGCCTGTCTGATAAGATGTGTCTTTAGTTTGCGTTTTAAACTGTAGAAATTGGGATTTAATCTGATTGTCCGGGGTAGAGCATTCCAGAGAAGTGGTGCAGCTCGGAAGAAGTCTTGTATACGAGCGTGGGAGGTTCTGATAATAGAGGATGTAAGTGTTAGGTCATTGAGTGAGCGGAGAGCACGGGTTGGGTGGTAGACAGAGATGAGGGAGGAAATGTAGGGAGGTGCGGCATTATGGAGAACCTTGTGGATGAGGGGGATAACTTTATATTTTATTCTATAATGAATAGGCAGCCAATGTAACGACTGGCACAGACCAGAGGCATCGCTGTAGTGTCTAGACTGATAGATGAGCCTGGCCGCTGCATTCAGAATAGATTGTAGAGGGGAGAGTTTAGTGAGGGGAAGACCGATTAGTAAGGAGTTACAGTAGTCAAGGCGAGAATGAATCAGAGAGACAATAAGTGTCTTTAGTGTATCTCTAGTAAGGAAAGGGTGTATTCTGGAGATGGTTTTGAGGTGGAGGTGACATGAACGTGCAAGTGATTCAATATGAGGGGTGAAGGAAAGATCTGAGTCAAACATGACCCCGAGGTGGCAGGCATGCTGCCTAGGAGTTATAGTGAGGCCTGAGACTGCAATGGATATACCAGGGACAGATCTCAGATCAGATCAGACCTGGGGCTTGGACAGTTATTTCCTGATGGATCTTATCAATTTTATCATGGAAATACGTGGCCAGGTCATCTGCACTAAGGTCTGTGAATGGCGTCTGCACCTTGGGTGTGAGTAAGGAGTGAATAGTTTCAAAAAGCCTTTTAGGGTTGCCGGAGAGAGAAGAGATGAGGGCGGTGAAATAGTCTTGTTTGGCGTGGTAAAGGGCAGAACTATATGTTTTAAGCATAAATTTGAAGGAAATCTGCAGGTGAACGTGATTTTCTCCAGAGACGTTCGGCAGACCTAGAGCACCGCTGAAGAAATCGTGTCTGTGGCGTGTGCCAGGGCTGCTGCCTCCTATGTGGGACTTTACGAGTGGAGGGGGGAGCCACCTCATCCAATGCATTTTTAAGGGTTTCATTATAGTGATTGGTGGCCAGATTGGGACAGGAGATTGAGGAGATGGGGGACAAAGAGGACTGTAGAGTATCTGAGAGGTGCTGGGTGTTGATAGCATGTAAGTTCCTATATGTGTGATGGGTAGGGGTATCTTGTGAAGGTGAGAGGGCACTGATGGTGAGAGACAGAAGATTATGATCAGAGAGGGGCAGAGCAGAGTTAGTAAATTTAGAAACTGTGAGGAGTCGATGGAAGACAAGATCAATCGTGTTGCCATTTACATGTGCAGTAGAAGAAGAACATTGTGAAAGACCAAAAGAAGTGGTTAATGAGAGAAACTGTGAGGCAGCTGAAGAGACAGGGGTGTCAATAGGGATGTTAAAGTCACACATGATGAGCAGGGGTGAACCTGGGCTTTCTGCCGCCTGAAGCGGCGTCAGAAAGCCCCCCCCCCTGAGGAGGGGCGGAGTTGAGGGGCAGGGGTTGCAAGAAAGGGGTGTGGTCGAGTGGAAAGGGGGCGTGGCCGAGCAGAGCGAGCGGCGTTTGCAGGCAGAGAGCAGGCAGGGAGAATACCTGTTCTCTGCCTGCGTGTGAGGGGCGACCGCTGGAGCAGCGCTGCGTCCAGCAGGGCCGCCCCAATACACCGCTCGCTTCCCATGTTGGGCTGCAGACACGGTGACGCTAAGCCAGTCCAGGACAGCTTGTCCTGGACTGGCTTAGGTCAGCAAAAATGCCACCCTCCCGAGGCCCTGGCATAGAGGTCGCTTCAGGTCGCCTCATGGGAGGTGCGGCGCTGATGATGAGGGTAGGAATGTCACTGGATAAAAAGTGGGGAAGCCAAGAAGTAAAGTGGTCCAAAAATTGGTAGGGTGAGCCAGGTGGACGGTAAATTACAGCTACACATAAGGAGAGTGGGCGGAAAAGTCTGATAGCATGGGCTTCAAATGAGGGGAATGTGAGTTAGGGTACCGGTGGAATGGCCTGAAAAATGCACTGTGGTGACAGAAGTAAGCCTACCCCACCACCCTGCCTGTTGTCAGGCCTAGAGGTATGTGAGAGTTGTAGGCCACCATGAGACAGAGCAGCAGGGGAGGCCGTATCTGCCTGCTGAATCCAAGTTTCAGTAAGAGCGAGCAGGCTGAGGGATTTACTAAGGAATAAGTCATTAATATATTTTAGTTTGTTGCACACTGAGCCGGCGTTCCAGAGAGAGCAGTTAAAGGAGACAGGGGAGAGATGAGGAGAAGGAACACGGTAAATGTTGATGAGGTTTGTAGGCCTTCTATGTGTGCAGGAATAAGAGTTAGTGAAGGAAGGAGGGCCGGGGTTAGGAGAGATGTCCCCAGCAGCTAGGAGGAGTAACATGGTCAGAGACAGAAGGTGGTTCAGTGATTTATGGGGGTGCTTATGTTTTGGTTCACTTCTAAAAGAAGTAAAGGGATGATTAAAGAGACTGAAAAGTGTGTGAGAGCAGTACATGGGAGAAGATAGGTTTGGGGGGAAAAATAATATGTCAGGAATAGCTGTTTATTATACTTTGGAGTCTCTTCAGGGCAGGGAAGGTGTTTAAAAAACTTTTTCAAAAAATTAGTCACATTTCCTACACACCACCTTGGCATCTCAGGTCTTCCCGACCTCTTTAATACTGAAGTGGGGGGACAGAATGATGTCAATAAGATGGCAGACAGCCCCAGAGCCCCGGGGTCATGGCAGAGCCACCACCTTGACATCTTCACGTCTTCTCGACCTCTTCAGTACTGAAGTGGGGGGACAGAATGATGTCAATAAGATGGCAGACAGCCCCAGAGCCCCAGTGGCCATGGCAGAGCCACCACCTTGACATCCTCATGTCTTCTCGACCTCTTCAGTACTGAAGTGGGGGGACAGAATGATGTCAATAAGATGGCAGACAGCCCCAGAGCCCCAGTGGCCATGGCAGAGCCACCACCTTGGCATCCTCAGGTCTTCCCGACCTCTTTAATACTGAAATGGGGAGCAGAATGATGTCAATAAGATGGCAGACAGCCCTAGAACCCCAGGGCCATGGCAGAGCCACCACCTTGGCATCCTCACATCTTCTCGACCTCTTCAGTACTGAAGTGGGGGGACAGAATGATGTCAATAAGATGGCAGACAGCCCTAGAGCCCCGGGGCCATGGCAGAGCCACCACCTTGGCATCCTCACATCTTCTCGACCTCTTCAGTACTGAAGTGGGGGGACAGAATGATGTCAATAAGATGGCAGACAGCCCCAGAGCACCGGGTCCATGGCAGAGCCAAGGTAAGGTGAGTAATATTATTTATTTTTTGTTTTTAAACACCTTCACCGCCTGGAAAATGGCCAGCACAACGGGGGCTGGCGCGCTGCCATTTTTCTGGATTTGTGGAAACCGAACCCGAAAAAAATTTCAGATTCATTAGAATGAAAATTTTTGGAGAAATTCATAATGAGAACCGGTTTTCTCATCTCCACCTACAATATTGATATTCCGTGCATGTCTGGACTCATGTTACCTTTACTGTACAGAGTCGAGCCAGGGCCCCGAACAATGAGCATAAATACAAATAGTCACAGCGTCTATCCCAGACTGCGAAATTGCACAGAAAAATGTCTCATTATTACCTCATATTTCTACTTTTCCGACTTAATTGCTTTTAATTAAACTTTTAATTTAGTGGAACATGCTGTGTACCGTAGCAGAGCTGATTGTCTGCAGCTATCACCGCACTGCCAAGATGAGGCAACTTATGGGGAAAGAGTCACTTTTTGCCCTAATCGGCCCCCAAAAGGTGCCATCCTCTTTAGTTAACCCCGTGTTCTCCGAACTGGATGCAGCTTAAGAATTAATTCACTGTAGGATAACATTTCAGTCCAGTTTTGTATCGCCTCGCTGTAGATGTGCAGAGCGTGCAGGGTTCGTTCTCGAAGTAATAAACCTCTGGCGCACGATTCACTTATTTTATATTACGTTTTGGAAATGACTTTGTGAGAATGAGAATGAAGGAGCCTTAGTGTAGGGTGAGGAGTAATAACCGTCCTCTCCTGAAGGCTTTGGAAAGCTCCCAAAATATTGGGTGACCTTGTTGGCTCCCAGAAGAGCAAGTAAACCAGTGGTCACTTTATGGGCAATTTGGGCACTTCATGTATCACGTACAAAAAGGGAGCATGGCCAACATATGGAGTGCCCAAAGGAGTTTTGGCAATATACAAAATGGGTATGGAGAGGCCCCAAAGTGGCGTGGATTTTTAATGGTGATCTGTGGTCACCAATCTCACAGAAAACACTATCAAAATGTTGGCACGTATGAATATAACTAAATGCTGGGGCTCAGTTAATGCTGTGGATTGGATTGAGAGGGCATTATACTGTGTGTGGGTACACTATAGGGGCAATCTACTGTGTGTGGGTACACTATAGGGGCAATCTACTGTGGGTGGGGACACTATGGGGGCAATCTACTGTGTGTGGGGACACTATGGGGGCATTATACTGTGTGTGGGGACAATATAGGGGCATTATACTGTGTGAGGGGACACTATAGGGGCAAGCTACTGTGTGTGGGGACGCTATGGGGGCATTATACTGTGTGTGGGGACACTATAGGGGCATT
Organism: Leptodactylus fuscus; assembly: GCF_031893055.1. NCBI lineage: Eukaryota > Metazoa > Chordata > Amphibia > Anura > Leptodactylidae > Leptodactylus > Leptodactylus fuscus. Next base: position 16,020,677 of record NC_134270.1, read on the forward strand.
ATACTGTGTGAGGGGACACTATAGGGGCAAGCTACTGTGTGTGGGGACGCTATGGGGGCATTATACTGTGTGTGGGGACACTATGGGGGCATTATACTGTGTGTGGGGACACTATGGGGGCATTAGGCCGGGTTCACACGGAGTATTCTGGCTCGTCATTTGGTACGTAGACACAATATGGGTTCATTATTATTGTTTATTTATATAGCACTATTAATTCCATGGTGCTTTACATTTATACTGTGTATGGAGGCACTAAGGAGACAGTATACTATGTGTGGGGCCACTAAGGGGGCATTATACTATGGGAGCACTAAGGGACAGTATACTATACAGTATGTGGGGACACTATAGGGGCATTATATTGTGTGTGTGGACTCTAATTAATTTGGTAGCCGAATTAGAGCGGGGGTTCTAAGACATAACTTTGCTTGTGACCCCAGAAATGTTAATATCACCCCTGCATATAATCAATAATTGCCTTAGAACCCAAATCCAGTTGAAAGTGCCAGGTCAGACCCTCTTACCCCCTGTGGTTACACCCCCTGCAACGTTAACCCTTTCACCATGGCCATGCCCGCTGCACTAGAGGAACCCCCAAGACCCCCCTCCCCATTTGAGTAACATACCCATGGATACTTTTGCCCCTTCGCAGCTACTTTTGTTTACTAAATGATGGGGGTGAAATAGAAAAAAAAAAATTTCAGTGCAGAAAATAAGTCTGACATAAGAACCCCTCCTTCTGTAAAGACTTTGGATTCCTAGCGCAGGTTTTCTAAGGCTTTAAAAATAAGAAATTACTACGAATCTTGAAAATAAGGCGATTTTGAAGAAACGCAGCTCTGTAGAAGAGGATGCTTATTTTCAATGAAATGTTGTTATGGGTGGCAGTGGGAGGGCCGGATCGGGCCGCCCCTTTAAATTTCAGCAGGAGCAGCAAAAAATAGCTCATGCTTCCCACACGTTCTCCATAATTATGACTTGTAGACTCAACAGCTAGCCTTTCAGGTCTGATATTGGCAAGTAATGGACACGCATACACTGAGCCACTGTAGTCGTGCTGCATGTATACAGGTATAGGCGAGCTGGGTATGTAAACTGAGCTGATCCCGCATAAGTCATCTCTGTCAGTCACAAACAATGTTCCTTTGGCTAATTGAAGCTGTGCGTGCATATAGATGTCCGCCGCGTTCTCCCAGATAGCCGCTCGCCATCGTCACCGACCTGGATGATGCAAATAAGACATGTGTCATGGACGGTCCGGGTAATGAGCCCTGACAGATAACGCCGGATGATTGGAATGAGAATGCTACAATTTACCAAATAGGAAAATGACACGGCAGGGAGAAGGAATCTGCGGCATTCCATCCCCCTGATGAAAAGGGTATTCATCTCCGCTCCGAGCGTGCCAGCTGCTCGCACCAGCTCCTGCCTCTATTGCTAATGTCGCTTTCTTCGTATTATAATAAAGCTACTCGTATTATTACGGCGAAAAGGGCCAGCCGTCTCCCCGTATCTAATAGCAATGGTCTGGGTTAGGGTTGAGCCGATCTTGAGATTTCAGGATCGATTTTAAAATCCGATTTCCGATCATTTTCCAGCCAATCCCGATCGTGAAATTTGCTCGATCACCGATCGGGATCCGATCTTTCCCGATCCCAATCGCTCAACCCTAGTCAATGTTTCTCTATGGGAAAAGTCACTTTTAGGGTTGAGCCGATCTTGAGATTTCAAAATCTGATTTGCGATCATTTTCCAGCCGATCCCGATCGCGATCGTGAAATTTGCTCGATCACCGATCGGGATCCGATCTTTCCCGATCCCAATCACTAAACCCTAGTCAATGCTTCTCTATGGGCAAAGTCACTTTTAGGGTTGAGCCGATCTTGAGATTTCAGGATCGATTTTAAAATCCGATTTCCGATCATTTTCCAGCCGATCCTGATCGTGAAATTTGCTCGATCACCGATCGGGATCCGATCTTTCCCAATCGCTAAACCCTAGTCAATGCTTCTCTATGGGAAAAGTCGATCTTGAGCTTTCAAAATCCGATTTCCGATCATTTACCAGCTGATCGCGGTCGTGAAATTTGCTCGATCGCCGATCGGGATCCGATCTTTTCCGATCGCTCAACCCTAGTCTGGGTGCAAATAGGGGCAAAATTATAATGATCGGGATACAAGCAAAATAAAAAAAACAGCAAGTTTGGTTAAAAAATATTCAACCGTTTTGTGTATACAGCCCCTATGCAGATCTATGTGTCTCCATGGTCATGCTCTGTCGGCCTACCCCGGACCGCATCCATGTGTTATAGATGTAGCAAAATTTAACGTGAAGCTTAGGCTAGGTTCACATCTCCATCGTTTGGGTTCATTGGAACACCCCGAACAATAGAGAGATGGACCGCTCTTTTAGCGGTTACGCACGGACACCAGCGGACCCTATTGACTATAATGGGGTCCGCCGTTTGTCCATAAGGTGTCCCAAAACCAGCAGAGAGTAAAGTCCTCCAGGCAGGGCAATCCTCTCCATTGATTTTTGCCAGTTTCTACGGCAGAGTCTCCAATGGTGGCTAGGGTCACAGATTTTTATAGTGATGACCTATTCACATATTACTCTGATCAACACCTGGATCCCACACCGATCAGCTAATACACACATGTCCCTTGCAGTGCAAGCTAATGCACAGGGTAGGCTATCAGTTTCCAATTGGTGGGGGTCCAACATGTGTACCCCTCACCAATCCCACCATATCCCGATGTTTGAAGCTAATTCACAGGATGCCTCTGGATCATCTGATCAATACAGCAGGCTTTAAAGGGGTATTCCGGTCACACAAAGTTACCCCTTTCTAAAAGATAGCAGGCAACTTGCAGAACAGTGAGTTAACTGCAGGGACCCCCACTGATAATGAGCACCCCATTATAAATGGGGATAGCTGAGTGCTGTTTTTGAGTCCCTACTGCCCGACCTGCCCCTCCATTCACAACTGAGCTTTGATACCAAATACTGCCTCTATACCCACATACCAAACACCGCCACTGTATGGCGCTGTTCTTGGCCGCAGCAAACAACATCATCCCAGGCAATCCCTTTCAATGGATTCAAGGCTACATGATGATTGAGCCTGTTGTCATCGGACCATTATGCGGCTGATCTGTGAGTGTCCCGATTTTTGGAGCTCTACAGATTAGTTATTGATGATCTATAACGAGAGCATCAATAATAAATTATTTATTTAACAGACATCCCCTTTAAGTCACTGCCAGACAACCCTGGTGATGGCGTACTGAAGTAGCAAAGTATAACTTGACACTTGATAAATTGCTGAATTGTGATATCTTATTAGTGAACACAAACTAAGCTTTGCTACATCTGATTCCAAGGACCCTGCTGATCAGCAGAGCAAGAGACAGATGAGCAGAAAACAGGGCCTGAAGCAGAAAGCTAGGTTGTCAGTGAAGTGTCAAGAATAACTGATTGAGGAGGGTCCTGGTGGTCCTCAAGGATAGCTCCTATACCGGTATAAGAGAGCCAAGCTGGAACCAGTACCCAGAACATAGTCGTATCTGCTTCCACGTCTGTTCTACATATAACGGAGCAGCTTCTGAGAACACCAGAGAGGCAGGAAGATTGGCTGTTGGACTCACCTATGCTGATGACCTATACTAAATATACAAACCTAGGACTGCTGATAGGCAAGGGTAATGGGGGCAGACTTCCACTGACCAGATATTGAAGACCTCTCCTAAGGACAGCACCCTATGGAAAGCTGATCAGTCAGGGTCCTGTGTGTCAGACTTCCACTGATCTGATATTGAAGATCTCTCTTAAGGACAGCACCCTATGGAAAACTGATCAGTCAGGGTCCTGTGTGTCAGACTTCCACTGATCTGATATTGAAGACCTCTCTTAAGGACAGCACCCTATGGAAAGCTGATCAGTCAGGGTCCTGTGTGTCAGACTTCCACTGATCTGATATTGAAGATCTCGCTTAAGGACAGGACCCTATGGACAGCTGATCAGTAATCAGATATCCACTGATCTGATTTTGACCTTTTCTAAGGATTGGATCCTAAGGGCAGCTCATCTGCAGAGCTCCTGGGTGTCAGACATCCACTGATCTGATATCGATGACCTTTTCTAAAGTTTGCATCCTAAGTGCAGCTGATCAGCAGAGGTCCTGGGTGTCAGACCTCCACTGACATTATATTGATGACCCCTCCTATGGATAGAATCCCTAAGGACAGCTAATCAAGAGGATCCTGAGTGTTAAACCTCCACTGATAGGATAGGACTTTAAGAACTGCTGATCGTCAGGGGTTCTGGATGTCAGATCTCCACTGATCTGATATCAATGACTTCTTCTGATATGGCCCTAAGAACAGCTGATCTCCACTCATATTGTTGCACCCTCCTAAGGATAGATCCCCTAAGGACAGCTGATCAGCAGGGGTCCTGAGTGTCAAACCTTCACTGATCTGATATCAATGATTGCCAAGGATATGACTCTAAGGAAAGCTGATTGGCAGGGGTCCTGGGTGTCAGTTCTCAACTGATCTGATTTTTTTTACCCCTATTAAGGATAGATTCCCTAAGGAAAGTTGATTGTAATGATCCTGGGTGTCAGACATCCACTGATCTGATATTGATGACTTTTTGTAAGAATTATATTATAAGTACTGATGATCGGCAGCGGTCCTAGGTGTCAGAACTCCTCTAATCTAATAACCTAAGGATAGAATCCCTAAGGACAGCTGATCAGCAGGGGTCCTGAGTGCCAGACCTCCCCTGATCTGATACTGATGACTTCTCCTAAGGATATGACCCTAAGGGCAGCTGATAGGCATGGGTCTTGGGTGTCAGATCTCCACTGATCTGATATTGATGACTCTCCTAAGAACATCTGATCAGCAGGTCCTGGATTTTGGACCCCTGCTGATCTCATATTGATTATTTATACTAATGATATCATTTGCCTGGAAAACCCCTCTAAGAGTTAACCAAGTTGGCCATCTTTGTTGTCACCCAATACACCAGACTCTTCTTCGGACAGTAGATAATCTTACTGCCATTGAGATAACCTGATAGATCCTTCACCCTCGTCATCCTCCATAGAGCTCTGCTTATACATACACCTCTGACTGTCCTTCTCCATGTACTGTACATTGATCGGTCAAGCGGCGGCGGCGATCAGTCCGTGTAATGACAGCTGTGTTAATACAGCATTAGTTATGCCAAGTTATAGTTCCGAGGGTGTAAACAAAGACTCGTCACAATATGGTGGAATCATGAGGTGTATAATTTACTTATGCTCCATCACCCGCAGAGACAGCTTGTCTAGACTCTTAAGTGTATTTATTTTTAAGTACGGCATGGCAAATTCCTCACGTTAGTATCTTCTTAAGGCTCATTTTAAAAATTATGCATGGCCCCGGTTTGTAGGAAATGATGCGTGACATGGCTGGGACACGACGGCGTTATTTGTGGAGAGCATTAGGATCCTTGGTGGGAGGCCAGAACGTAAAACACCTGTATTAGATAGGAGCCGGGCTGGCAGGTTGGGGATTTCAGGGACAATAGCTTAGATTGGGATAATGGGATCATTGTCTATGCGGTGGCTTCTCGGATGTTAGTTGGAGAAGTTGCACTCAAAAAAATGCAGAAAGGTCATTTTCTATGGGAAATTTTTGGGGAAGGTGCATGAATACAGTAACATATACACACAACATATATGATTTCCATTGTTGTGCTCTGGAATCGGAGCAAAAACATTGCAATAAAGGAAACGCCCTGATATGTTGTTACAATTGGCGCCTGATGGACCTTATTGACTATGGTGGGGTCTGTCAGTTTTGCATCATGTTGTCTGTACTATGTGCTATATTGTCTGTCGTTTTTGAAGGAATCTTCAATGGAGGCGTTGTGACAAAACCATTTGCTCAAGGGAGAAGACTTCCAACCAGGAGGTCACAGCCGTTCCCCTAAATAAAACAAGAGGTGCCAGATTTTTTGCTTTATCAAAGAAGACACCAGATCCCAAAATTAAACCAGACCATAGACCAGACCCCCAAATCAGGCCATGATGACCATGCCATGGATCGTCAGTCCTGTATCTCGTTCTGGGTGCCGGCGACCCTCACCAAAATGGCAGCACCCATTGGGAAAATGGTGCCAGCTTTGATGATTGTGATCAATGCCTGCATATTTCATTTCTCGATCTCCACCATGCTACTGTAAGATCCCAGACCAGATCCCAAACTTAAATCACAACCCAGAACCCTAAGTTATTTTAGACCCAAGACCATAAATTAAAATTAAGTCTGACCCCAAAATTAAATGACCCCAGACTACACCTTTCCAGATACCCCTGCACAGATAACCCGGTCAATCCCAGATTCTATCATTACCTGCAGTTACCGGCCATGCACCTCACCACTTCCCACGTTGCAAGCCTCTTCTACTCCAAGTACCACCCACTGCACACTGATAGCTGTAGGACTACATGCTGGCGCTGGATGGGGTCAGGATCCATTGGATTGGGCATCAACAGGAGCAAAAAAATTCCAGGGAGCAAGGAGTGGGCAGTTACCATTGCCATGTTCTCCATCCTCTAGGTCCGGTCTTGGTTCAGGGTCCCACCAAGGGATTCATTCATGCTTTCATAGAATAATCCAGGTGCCGTTACGCTTGGGTCTTGGGGTGTAGTCATAGGGGGTGCAGGGGTTGCAATGGGCTCTATGCCCTGACAAAAGACAGATCGAAGCCCACTTACACACTTTGTACTCGTATTGGGATCCAGAAGCTTCAAGTGACACCACTGGGGCTTAGTCTGTAATTGGGCTATTAATGGCTTTGGGTAAATTGGGACCTTATTGCCAATTCAGGTTCAGGTATACTAAACCTTCTCATCTGTTTACTGTACATAGGAGTCCATTGGATTGACAGGTTTACAAATCATGTGAAAGTCTTGTTTCTTTCTTTTTGGTTGACTGCTTATGGGATTTCTGAGACGTTTTAGTGGTAGCTGGGCTACTTTTTCCTGTGTAAATTTATATGAAAATGTGACTTTCAGGAGACTTTTTATGTTATGATTATTACACTATGGAAAAAAGTATAGCTGCAAATGTCTCCAGTCACGCTTTAGCTTACAGGAGGGCGATTTTCATGTTCGTTCCAGACAACAGAGTTGGTTGTGTGCTCCGGGACGTGGCCCTCAATTGCATCTCTGTAGACAGAATACAATAGTTACAGGTATAGCTACCCAAGTAGTCGTGACCACCCTGGCACATTCTGGTTGCAATGAGTGTAATGCAGAACCCAAAAAGATCATCAAAATGTGGACGATTAAATATGTCAGGACCAAGGCTTTGGGATCAATTTCTTGAGATTTTTCTGGAGATGGTTAGTCGATCCAGGTAAATATTCTCATTGCCATGTCGTGTTCTTCTAAAATGAGGATAAAGGATGGCTTCTAGGGTTGAGCGATCAGGTTCGGAAAAGATCGGAGCCCGATCGGAGATCGGGATCGGCTGGAAAATGATCGGAAATCGGATTTTGAAATCTCACGATCGGCTTAACCCTAAAAATGACATAGAGAAGCATTGACTAGGGTTGAGCGATCAGGATCGGGAAAGATCGGATCCCGATCGAGCAAATTTCACGATCACGGAAATCGGATTTTAAAATCGATCATGAAATCTCAAGATCGGCTCAACCCCAATGGCTTCCCTTATTGTACCATTGTAGGGGATTGTTCTGGCTGGTATGACTATGTAGTAGATGAATATATTCACTAAGATATAATCCTATCTATATTGGAGATTACTTGGTCATCATCTGTAAACTCACCATTCCCGGATTTGTCATGGATCGGAGGCAATAGTAAATACAATACTGATACAATAGTAGAGACATCAGAATCTGAGACAAGGACCATCACCAGGAGATGAACAGTCAGATGATAAGAAGAGGGTCAGAGCCAGGCAAAGTACAACAGATACCAGGCAAACAATACAAGAGGCCAAGCATATCCAGGAACAAGGCAGGTGTCAGGATCGGGGACAAAAAGAATCAGGGCCAGGACAGGGGACCAGCAGGACAACTTGATATAACCAAGGAGCCAGAACATGAGAGTTGCATCTTAACCCATCAAGCAGCAGAAGATATAGGCCAAAGCATAAGAGGAGAACGTGCCTGAATGGTTAGCAAATAAACACTGGCTAGACTGGGGTTAGAGACTGAGGGATGTCCTGGTTTTTATCCTTCGCATTAACAAGACAATCTCCACGTCACAGCCCAAAGAATGGTCATGAATTGGTGTCAGTGCTGGGGACAATGTAGAAGAGCTGGGTGTAGCACAACAAACACCAGAGAATCATCCAAGAAGAAATATAGTGGCCATAGTCAGGAACAAGGCAGAGGTCAATATCGGTGCCAAAAGGAATCAGATCCAGGCCAAAGTATCAGTGAGAAAGAGATGGGCGGACAATTCCTCAGGCTATGAGGCACGACATGATCTTCGAGCATTAGCTGTCTTATCACTCTGATACCATCAAGTAGTCACAGTATGGCTCCTAATCCAGCAAGGCTATAGGAGAAGAAAGAAGGTGGAGCAAAAGAGTAGAAAGTGTCTGGCTATACTGGCTATACTGAGGATGAAGTCTAAGGGATCTTGATCTATAAACCCAGCATGGACATATGGACTATGCTAAGGCAAGATCTCCAGCTGGCAGGCCCCATAGTCATTTGGTTGCAGTAGTGCTGATTCAGTAGTAGCGTCGTCAGCTACAGGAGAGTGGTCAGGACATGAAAAGACAAGAAGGGAGCATAGTCTTGAAACAAGGAGGTAAGAGTCAGATTCAGGTGTAGCAAAACATATATCAGAACAATAATCCAAGGGGCAAGGTAGAGGTGATTTTCAGGAACAAGGCCGATGTCAGGATCAAAGGACAAAAAGAATGAGAGTATCAGTGGTCAAGGCACAGCAAGATGATTCCTCTAAAGTAGGCTACCAGGCATGATGTGATCTTCGAACACCCGGTCTTATCACCCTGATGCCACCAAGGAGCCAGAGTAAGACAGCAAGGCGGAAGCAGAAGATAGACGCTGGAGAATAAGAGGAGAAAGTATCTGCCTAGCCTATAGGCACTGACTAGACTGGGTATGGGGTCTAAGAGAGCCTATTGTTCTTCTCTATAATCCCAGCATGGAAATGTGGACTTTGTTGCAAGGAGATCTGCAGGTCACAGTCCCAAGATTGGTAGTCCTAGTGCTGAGATGGTCGTAGAGTCATCACAATCCGAGCCAAGGAAAGCGGAGAGGTTGGGTTGAGTGATCGGGATCGGAAAAGAAAGGATCCCGATCGGCGATCGAGCAAATTTCATGATCAGGATCGGCTGGAAAATGATCAGAAATCGGATTTTAAAATCGATCCTGAAATCTCAAGACTCAAGGCTCAGAGCCCAGTACAGATACCAGGCGAACTAAATAGCAGGAACCATGTGGTGTAGAAATCTTGCAACATGGATAACATTACAGAGACCGGGGCAGATAGGAAACTTGGGTTGTTTTATTCAACAGAGGATTATTTAGGTAGATACATTGTAACAAACCCTCAGCTGTGAGAACCAAGTAGATGCTTTCATTCCTTTATATTTCATTTATATCTGCCATGTTTCTTCTAAACAGGACTTGCCCCTTGTTCACATTTTTCTCTGTCATTCCAGTTAATTTAGCCCGGATAGAAGGAGACTAAATGGAGCGAGGTCTTTTATCTAAAGCCAAATTCTACGTTTTGTGTGTCCTAGAGCTAAAAGTCTACTAATGGCAGCGTCCTGTCCGAAGGGTCAGTCTGTGCTATGACCAAGTCTACTAATGGCAGTGACATGTTTATAGGGTCAGATCCTTTTAGGACTGGAGTGTACTAATAGTGGTGACATGTCTCAGGGGTCATCCCCTCCAGTGACCGCAGCGCTCAGAGTGACATGTTTAGTTCATCACCTTGTAAACAAGATGAGCTGACCCCAGGAGGAGTTTGATTTCTTCTGTCTCCTGCTGACATGGATATCCCCCTGCCCGGACTAAATATGACCTTTTCCTCCCTTGCACAATATAAGACATGTCAAGTAAAGCCAAAATTAAGGCTACCTACCTATACAGGTCTGATGTCACCAGAACCAGAATATCACCCCAGCCCTGCAGATAGATAGGTTAGTGTTACCAGAACCAGCATATCACCCCAGCCCTGCAGATAGATAGGTTACTGTCACCAGACCCAGCATATCACCCCAGCCCTGCAGATAGATAGGTTACTGTCACCAAAACCAGTATATCACCCCAGCCCTGCAGATAGATAGGTTAGTTTCACCAGAACCAGCATATCACCCCAGCCCTGCAGATAGATAGGTTACTGTCACCAGACCCAGCATATCACCCCAGCCCTGCAGATAGATAGGTTACTGTCACCAGACCCAGCATATCCCCCCAGCCCTGCAGATAGATAGGTTACTGTCACCAGATCCAGCATATCACCCCAGCCCTATAGATAGATAGGTTAGTGTCACCAGAACCAGCATATCACCCCAGTCCTGCAGATAGATAGGTTACTGTCACCAGAACCAGCATATCACCCCAGCCCTGCAGATAGATAGGTTACTGTCACCAGAACCAGCATATCACCCCAGCCCCGCAGATAGATAGGTTAGTGTCACTAGAACCAGTATATCACCCCAGCCCTATAGATAGATAGGTTACTGTCACCAGAACCAGCGTATGTCTATCTAACTGAATATTTATCTCATTATCTATCTATCTATCTATCTATCTATCTATCTATCTATCTCCTATCTATCTATCTCCTATCTATCTATCTATCTATCTATCTATCTATCTATCTCCTATCTATCTATCTCCTATCTATCTATCTATCTATCTATCTATCTATCTATCTATCTATCTCCTATCTATCTATCTATCTATCTATCTATCTATCTATCTATCTCTCTATCTATCTATCTCCTATCTATCTATCTATCTATCTATCTATCTATCTATCTATCTCCTATCTATCTATCTATCTATCTCCTATCTATCTATCTATCTATCTATCTATCTATCTATCTATCTATCTATCTATCTTCTATCTATCTATCTATCTCCTATCTATCTATCATCTATCTATCTATCTATCTATCTATCTATCTATCTATCTATCTCTTATCTATCTATCTATCTATCTCCTATCTATAGCTATCTATCTATCTATCTATCTATCTATCTATCTATCTATCTCCTATCTATCTATCTATCTATCTATCTATCTATCTATTTATCTCCTATCTATCTATCTATCTATCTATCTATCTATCTCCTATCTATCTATCTCCTATCTATCTATCTCCTATCTATCTATCTATCTATCTATCTATCTATCTATCTATCTCCTATCTATCTATCTATCTATCTATCTATCTATCTATCTATCTCTTATCTATCTATCTATCTATCTCCTATCTATAGCTATCTATCTATCTATCTATCTATCTATCTATCTATCTATCTATCTCCTATCTATCTATCTATCTATCTATCTATCTATCTATCTATCTATCTATTTATCTCCTATCTATCTATCTATCTATCTATCTATCTATCTATCTCCTATCTATCTATCTCCTATCTATCTATCTCCTATCTATCTATCTATCTATCTATCTATCTATCTCCTATCTATCTATCTCCTATCTATCTATCTATCTATCTATCTATCTATCTATCTATCTCCTATCTATCTATCTATCTATCTATCTATCTATCTATCTATTCCATATTACACCATTGACTTTGTATCTTAGCTGATAAGTTCCACATCATTTTTACTACTTCACAGAATGTTGTCTTTTTATAAGAATTGTTCTTTCGGCGGACTGACGCGGCGCTGACTCTACACGCCAAAATAAACATTATTATTATTACATGACGAGAGAACAGCCGAGTCTTTTTCAGAAATAATGTATCACGGTTGCAGAATAAGGCTGTCAGGCCGAGTTCTTCATCATGACTAGAACAGGACTAGAAAAACATTCATCAATTTCTACCTTCTCCAAACATGGAAAAGTCGGCGTCTAATGAATCAATCATATTACTGCCCATAAATCAAGGGCACGGCCAGCGAGGCGAATGAATCTGAGGCAGGAATACTTACCGGGCTGCACATACATGAACAGAAAAGAGAGAAAATTCAATGTATTGTGCGCGGAGGAAATTGTTATCTGTGTCAGAATGAAAACGTTTTGTAATTTAGGGGTTAAGGAACTTTAGTGGGGCCAGATATGTTAAAATGTAGTCAACAGACTAAACTTTTACAAAACTTTTGACATGTTGGAGGTTTAGATCAGTGGGTGATCCTCCAAGTGTTGGTGACCACCACGAAACCTTAAACGTCCACACCTACGAGGCCTAAGGAATAATAAATAGTGCCGGAGTGAGGCTTCAAGGCATGTTGGCATATTCTAGCAGGACTGATAGTGATCCTGTGGTTGTATAACTTGTATTATCAACCTGTGTCATTGTAGAAGATGAAAACATATCTAATGGGCTCAACACATCGTTACACATCTGTATAGTAATGAATAATAATGAATAATACATTTCAGTTACTTACAATTATAAATTGGTATTATCCACACTTTAAATTGGCTTAGGCCTAGGGCTCCTAGGAACCTATCTATTAAACATAGTGTATGACACTGTCAGGGCTCCTAGGAACCTATCTATAATACATAGTGTATGACACTGTCAGGGCTCCTAGGAACCTATCTATAAAACATAGTGTATAACACTGTCAGGGCTCCTAGGAACCTATCTATAATACATAGTGTATGACACTGTCAGGGCTCCTAGGAACCTATCTATAAAACATAGTGTATAACACTGTCAGGGCTCCTAGGAACCTATCTATAATACATAGTGTATGACACTGTCAGGGCTCCTAGGGACCTATCTATAATACATAGTGTAGGACACTGTCAGGTCTCCTAGGAACCTATCTATAAAACATAGTGTATAACACTGTCAGGGCTCCTAGGAACCTATCTATAATACATAGTGTATGACACTGTCAGGGCTCCTAGGGACCTATCTATAATACATAGTGTATAACACTGTCAGGGCTCCTAGGAACCTATCTATAAAACATAGTGTAGTACACTGTCAGGGCTCCTAGGAACCTATCTATAAAACATAGTGTAGTACACTGTCTGGGCTCCTAGGAACCTATCTATAATACATAGTGTAGGACACTGTCAGGTCTCCTAGGAACCTATCTATAAAACATAGTGTATAACACTGTCAGGGCTCCTAGGAACCTATCTATAATACATAGTGTATGACACTGTCAGGGCTCCTAGGGACCTATCTATAATACATAGTGTATAACACTGTCAGGGCTCCTAGGAACCTATCTATAAAACATAGTGTAGTACACTGTCAGGGCTCCTAGGAACCTATCTATAAAACATAGTGTAGTACACTGTCTGGGCTCCTAGGAACCTATCTATAAAACATAGTGTATGACACTGTCAGGGCTCCTAGGAACCTATCTATAAAACATAGTGTAGAGCACTGTCAGGGCTCCTAGGAACCTATCTATAAAACATAGTGTATAATACTGTCAGGGCTCCTAGGAACCTATCTATAAAACATAGTGTATAATACTGTCAGGACTCCTAGGAACCTATCAAATCAAATCAAAAATGCTTTATTGGCACGTCCGAATAGTTATTTGGCAAAGCTAGTAAAGTGGGCGGGGGGGGGGGGGGTGTTTGGGTGGGTGGTGGGTATGGGGGGGGGGTTGGGTTATAACAGTCCATGGAGTCTCATCTTCCTCTTTGTTGGTGGCTGCTATATGGGGGGGGTTGGAGGTGGGGTGGGGCAGGGCGGTTGGTTTGGGGTATAACAGTCCGTGGAGTCTCGTGTTCCTCTTCGTTGGTGACTGCTATATGGGGGGGTGGGGTGGGTGTTTTGGGATAAATATAACAGTCCGTGGAGTCTCATCTTCCTCTTGTTTGGTGACAGCTGGACACGTATTGGGCAGCGATCTCCACAGTGGCCTCTTCTTCTCCCAGTAGGATGTAGAGTTTCCTCTTCTCGTCTGCAGATATGAAGTCTGGGATGTGGGCAGAGAGTCTTTGGTAGTAGACGGCCCTCACAGCTGAGTATTTGGTGCAGTGTAGCAGGAAGTGGGTCTCGTCTTCTAGGGCCCCCTGGTCACAGTGCTGGCACAGTCTCTTCTCCCGTGGCTTGTACGTCTGCCTGTATCGCCCCGTCTCTATCTCTAGGTTATGGGCGCTCAGTCTGTACCGGCTCAGGGTCTGTCTGTGCTTGGGGTGGCGTATTCTCTCCAGATAGGTGGCCATGGTGTAGTCCCTTTGTAGGGATTGGTACACGGTGAGTTTCTTGGAGTTATTTATTTCGTTTCTCCATTCTTCAATGTACCGCTCTCTGTTTGCCTCTGTGGTCGCCTTTATTTCGGCCTTGGTTATCGTCTGTTGGTGTTTTTGGTTTGGTGGTTGGCTGTTGTTTGGTTGTTGAATGTCTGGTTTGCTTGGGTGGCTTAGCCATGCTTGGTGGTGGTAGGAGTCGGGCTTGCTCCCCTGGATGTGTGCCTGGAAAGCTAGCGCCCTCTTCTGTATGGTGAGCCATAGGGGGAGTCTGCCTAGCTCTGCCCTGCAGGCTATGTTGGTGGTGTTACGATGGACATGGAGCAGGTATTTGCAGAACTCCAGGTGGAAATTCTCTGTTGGGCTGGAATCCCACTTTGACTGATCTGGGTAGGTGGCTGGGCCCCAGACCTCACTGCCATAGAGAAGGATCGGGGAGATGACAGCGTCAAATATCTTCAGCCAGACCCTCACCGGTGGTTTGAGGTGGTACAGTTGTCTTCTGATGGCGTAGAAGGTTCTGCAGGCTTTTGCTTTCAGGGTTTCTATTGCTGCTTTGAAGCTTCCTGATTGGCTGAGCTCCAGCCCCAGGTAGGTGTAGCTGTTGGTTTTCTCCAGTGTGGAGCCGTTCAGTGTGAATTGTGGGGAGGAGGCTTTATTGTGGCCCTTCTTCTGAAATACCATGACTTTGGTCTTCTTCTGGTTGATGGGTAGGGCCCATGTGGTGCTGAATTTTTCCAGCACTGACAGGCTTTCTTGGAGGTCTTTCTCGGTGGGGGCCAGGAGTAGGAGGTCGTTGGCGTATAGCAGGAACTTCACCTCTTGATTGTTCAGGGTGAGGCCTGGGGTTGGTGAGGCCTCCAGGGCCTCCAGGGCCTCCAGGGCCTATAAAACATAGTGTATGACACTGTCAGGACTCCTAGGAACCTATCTATAAAACATAGTGTATGACACTGTCAGGACTCCTAGGAACCTATCTATAAAACATAGTGTATAACACTGTCACGACTCCTAGGGACTGATCTTCAGCGCATCCGGCTCTTTCTCTATACCAGTTCTGGCTCTCTAAGGCAAACACAGCTGAAGTTTTTTCAAATGAAAAGTGACATTATAATTCTCTGGGGTCTCTTCAGATTAGAGAGAACAATAGATGGAGACCTATGGAAAGTGTAAAAAATACAGGCACTCATTCCCACTAACAACAGCTAATCACTGAGCCACCATGCTGCCCCTTTATCACTAATAACATCTGTATTTGTACTCTGTGATATCTAAGCATCCAAAATAGTCAAATATGAAATAAGAGCTGGCACCAGCCTTGTGTTCGGAGACAGAGCAAACTAGTATTGTTGTTATATACTTCCAATGTATCATTGTGTGATTGGATGGTAGGGGGTTTAACAGTTTTCTTGGGGATTCAATAAAAGTTATATTTTAAACACCTGATAGTTTCTGAGATGGGAACTATGGGTTGATTTTGCTTAGCAAATTGTGTAGAGTAAAGGGACATTACACTGTGAACGGGAACTTATTGGGTTATTTTGTACTCAGCTCACACACAGACGTCTATGGAGAAGGGGAGGAGGAGGCTGTTCCAATGCCTCATTCTGTGAAGTGGTAAAATCTTATTTTGAAAGTTAGGCATGTCAGAAGAGCTCTTCTTCTGCAGTTATTTCCATTATCCTCTTCCCCTTTTCCATAGACTTCTATGTAAAAAGTAACTAAGTCTGATGCGAAGCTCAGATTGAAGTGGAGAAAGATAAAGATTTTGTTAACAAAATATAAAACAAATTTCTTATATTCATCTGAACTATTCATTTATGGAAAGTCGCTTTATCATTTGAGTTACACTTTAAATCTAGAATTTTGGTTCTATAAGGAACCAAAGGAGTCAATGGTCCAATATTGACTATTCACAGCTATGTCTAAAATATTTTTGTGTTTTTTTTTCAAAATTGCAGTTCACTTTTGCTGCTACAAGGAAAAGTTTATTAACCTGTATTGCCGCCTGTCTGCCATAGTAGAGCTGGACTCCTTAATATCCCAGCAGGCTCTTCGAGAAGCAATTACAGATGAAGAAGTTGGAGCTGCTAAGCAGAGACACCAGCAAGTCTTAGACTATGTCCAGGTATGATTAAATGCGCCCAGAAATGATAAAAGCAACTTAATATCTTTCCTATTTAGTATTTCAACATAAAAATATAAAGTACGACTGTCTCCACAAAAAATAAGACTAAGGTGTCTTATTTTTTGTGGAGACAGTCGTACTTTACCTTATACCTTATATGGAAATACAACAAAGTTATGGGTGTTAGAATTTGGTGACTCTAAGCAATTTTTTACAAAGTTTTGGATTTTTGTCAAGGTATTAAAACATTATATATATATATATATATATATATATATATATATATATATATATATATATATATAAATTTGATATTGACCCGCAAAATATAGGACATGTCATTTCGGCTGCACCATGAACACCATAAAAACATAATCCATGAGAAAATGGCGTAAATTTTCAACATCCCCCCATTGCAAATTTTTTTGCTCCATTTATATAGAACATCAAATGGTATCACTATCAAATACAATCTATCCCACAAAAAATAAGCCCCATACATCTCTGTGAGTGGATTTTGAAGGGCAAGGTATAGAAAACCAAAATCAAAGAAACAAAAATGGCTATGGCATGAAAGGTTTAAGAGTGCCTTGAACCAACTCAGAAAAAAGGGGTTGTGGGACTGCCAGGTCGAGAGGTAGCTTCAAAATGGTGACTTCCACAGCTATATACACAGCACACACTGTGTATACAGGGATCAGCAGGGCAGGGATGGTGATAAAGGTGGCAGGGTTGGAGTAAAAAAAAAAAAAAAATTCATCATTGCCTGTCACCGTTGCTCTGCTGTACAGTCCTGGCTCTGGTCCCAATGGTGCTGGTGAGGGACCAATGATGTCAACGTAAAACGTGATTGACCTTAGGGCTCATTTGAGCCTGTATAAAGAACAAGAACCGGGGCTGAACAGTGGAGTGCTGGGAATGGGTGAGTATGACTTTTTTTTAATTTGACCCCTTCTAATACCAAATTTATTTATGGCACTGTTGGAAAAATTTGCCCCTTTGCTCCTCTGTTTTTGTCAGTGCAGAGGCATGCTTGACTACTGCTTTCTTCAAATTCCTCCTTGGTGTGATCTTGTGACTTGGTGGCCCACCATTCTGGCAATAGCTATGAGTCCCGTAGATCAGAGCACCCCATTTATGCATCATTTATTCCAATGGGTAAATACTTCTGGCTGAAACACCCCTTTAGGTTGCGGAAACGCAGCTTTTTTTGTTCCACATTTTGTTGTGTTTTTTTTTGAACCAAAGCCAAGAATGGGAAATATATAGAAAGTTCTTACACTTCTACCTGTTGCTTAATCCACTTCTGGCTTTGGCTTTAAAAACTAATACAAAATCTGCAACAAAAAAAGCTGCATTTTCGCAATGTAAAGCCTCAGCTTTTAATTTTCTTTCTCTGGATCAACATAGTACAGTGATGGTGAACCTATGGCTCAGGTGTCAGAGGTGGCACTCAGAGTCATCTCTATGGGCATCCATCTGTGGAACAGATTATACTATATGGGGCCACTGTAGAGCAGATTATACTGTGTGGGGTCCACTGTAGAGCAAATTGTACTGTGTGGGGGCCACTGTAGAGCAGATTATACTGTGGGGGGGCCACTGTGGAGAAAATTGTACTGTGTGGGGGCCACTGTGGAACAGATTATACTGTGCGGGTCACTGTGGAGCAAATTGTACTGTGTGGGGGCCACTGTGGAGCAGATTATACTGTGTGGGGGCCGCTGTGAAGCAGATTGTACTGTGTGGGGGCCTTCACTTTTTATATCACACAGTATCTGTTTTTTAGCAGATATGTGTTGGCACTTTGTGATAAATTAGTGAGTTTTGGGTTGCATTTTGGGTACTCGATCTCCAAAAGGTTCACCATCATTGACATAGTAGAATTAGGGCGGGTCTCCACTTTAGCCTATCTGGTGGTTTTCTGTCTTCTGCCCCAAGAAACTGGATGGGGGACAGAAACCCGACGGTCAGTTTTCAAACCCATTCACTTGAATGAGTTTACAAAGTGACTTCTTCCTCTCCGCATCGAAACCGTTTTTTTTTTTTTTTTAATCGGACACAAAGTACTGCATGTCCAGCAGGTGTGAACCTGCCCTTAGAGGTTGATCTTGATAGCTCTGTGTCTTATCAATCATCCATGCGATATGTGATATCGACTCCTAATTTTTTGATTGATTTTCCTTAATTCCACCCCCGTCCTCCCGATCCTCTAGCCAACAAACGAGTCCTGGGGTTATTCTCAGAACATTCCAATGACACTTATTTCTTAATATTCCACCGAACACAACACCTAATAACAACACCAAATGTAGCAATGCTGAAATAAAATTTTTGTAAGAAATTTTTTAATTTTTTCCTAAACGGGAATCTTAGTTTAGTTTTTTTTTTTTTTCCCTACCTCGGCATATTATCACCTGAGCTGCGGGCATTGGGACACACATCCCTATTAGATTTCAGGTTTACAGCACGCCCTCCCCGCTGGCTTGCATTCATTCTCAGGTCCAAAATACATTACGAGAAACACACTCGACTGTGTTTTATTGGCACTTTTCAGCACGTCTCGGATGGTTGAAATCACTTGGCCTTTGACTCTGTGCCTCCCAGCCTACCCGAGGCATGGGTAAACAGCTTAATAAAAGGCATCCTGTCATGTCTTATTACTTAACAATAGCATCATTATCCCACATATATGCAAAAGCCACCACATTTTAATTAAATAAATTTGCGAGTCTACGAGTGGGAGGGAAAAAAGCACAGAGGGCTAACAGTATTGCAATGTATACGTGGATTTGTATATCTATTTTTTGCATAAACATAGACGGTCGGCCCACATTATTTTCCTTGGCTACAAAGAGAGCACAGAAATGATCCTCGCTGATATTCATCAAATCGCCTGAAATAAATGAAGAAATAATAATAACCGGCCGTGATTATTATTAGTATCGAGCGTGGCTAAATATAGTGATATGGTCATTAAAGAAACACCCAAATAACAGCACACAATGTCCCCTGCTGGGAACCGCCCTCCCTTTAACACTAAGGCTACATTCAGACAACCTAGGTACAAAATGGCCGTCAAAAATGTCCATTTTTTCTCAAATACCCCATACGGTTGAGTCTATGGTGGGACCCATGAAAACGGGCAAAAATAGGACCTATAGTTTGATGGTCCATGACGGGATGTCGAAATAGCAGCCTCGAATCACTAACATTCACAATCGTGCAAATGTAGACAAAGGTTACGGCCCCACGTCGCGGAAACGTTGCAGATTTTGCAGCAGTTTTTTCAGCCAAAGCCAGAAGTGGATTGCATAAGGTGGAAGTGTAAGGCTGAATTCACAGGGGGTTTTTGAACCGGATTTTGAGGTAGTAATCCGCCTCAGAATCCGATCCAAAATCCGATCGTCACAGCGGTCCACTCCGGATTAGGCTCAAATGAATGGGCCTAGTTGGGAGCAAGTGTCGCGGAATCCGTGGCATGAAACGGCAGCCGTGGACAGGAAAAAAACACTTGCGGAAATAGGAAGTGAACAGCTCCCATTGAAGTCAATGGGAGGTGTTTTTTTGACCCGGATTTTGACGCAGATTACGCGTCAAAATCCAGTCCAATAAACCCCATGTGAATTCAGCCTAAGAACCTCCTATATACAGTATATCTCCCATTCCTTTTGGAGCCATTCTTGGATTTGGCTAAAAAAAAAAAAAAAAGCAACAAAATCTGCAACAAAAAAAAGTTCCATTTTCGCAACGTGGGGCCTCGACCTAATAGTCAGAATGATGAAACATTATTTTTTTAAAAATGTATTCTTACCATCTAATGCAGGATCCGACATTTCATGCCCGCTTTTGCTGGTGATGCATATAAATATGTGATAGGAGACTTCAAAAAGTTTCAGATTTTTTATTTTTTTCAACTCAATTGATTAAGAATTTCAAAGACAAATTACGTAAATTTTCTTGCAAGGCCAAACAGACTAGTGTCGTGGCTCTCTCAGACACAAGAAAATGACTACAAAAAATCTGAAAGTCCAGAAACTTTTTACTAACACTTGTACTCAAGGAGAGTGCACACACATCTCTACATGAGCGTAGTGGTTGGGCCTTGTCCTCTTCCAGCAGATATCGATAGACTAAGTAAGTTTAGGCACAACTGCAAGCTTCTGTAGGATCCTACACCTTGAGGTTTGTGGGACACCAGAGGCGACAGCAGCTTCAGATCCCTGTTGGCTTCTTTGTAATGGTATTTTACGGTAGTTCGGTGAGTCCCGAGACACAAAACCATCCATGAGTTTAATTGGACAAAAAAAATGACCACTTTATGATACTTAAATCCCACTTGCATAATAATTTGGAACATGGGTTCCTCTATGCGCACTGAGCAAAATGTGACCAAATTCTGGTGTAATTTGCAACAATAAGTGTCTAGTAGGGTTGAGTGATCGGGATCGCGAAAGATTGGATCCCGTTTGGCGATCGAGCAAATTTCTTGATCGGGATCGGCTGGAAAATGATCGAAAATTTTAAATCTCAAGATGTGCTCAACCCTACTTTGTAAACAGAGGGCGCTCTTAACTCATGATGAGGCGGTGCCAAGATGAAAATCTAAGCAGCCCCGGGGCTTCCATAGAGTCTGCCATGACTTGTGCCACTTTTTTGGCGTAAATGACAATGAATATGACGCAGACATAAATCCCTAAGCCTGCACCCCACCCACTCTCTGTACTATTGTAAAGTTGGTGTGGCCTATGTGGTGACACCATGTGCCAAAATTTTGGTTCATTCAATTTTTTTTCCCTAATCTAAAGCAACTAATATAAATAGTGTAAAGTTAGACTAGCTCACGTGAACCTAAACCAGATTTATTACAGTGTCTAATGCACCTAATCTGGTGTAGGTTCACATGGGCTAGTCTAACTTTACACTACTTACAGTAGTTGATTTAGATTAGGACAAAAAAAAAAAATTGCACCAAAATGTTGGAACATTTTTTCGGCACCTGGTAAGCGCATTAGACACTGTAATAAATCTTGTGTAGTATAAGACTATGTCTAGCCTAGTTCAGTCCCATTCAAGTTAATGGGCTGAGCTGCGATACCAAACACAGGCATTATACAATGCTTGGTGCTGTGCTTGGTATTGTGAGGCAAAAATAGAATTGGCATGTTTTCTATATGGGCCTATCTCTTATCATGGAAAGCAAAAGGAATGATACAATAATATTACCAAATACATACAATATAATATCGTTATATAATCCAGCTATAATGTGTCTACAGCCTGTAATATTGCCATACAGTACGCAATTCAATATACCGTATAGTAACTAGAAAATCAAATGACGCTTTGTCTATCATCAGACGGCCCTCGGGTCCCTCCAGCTCCAGGGGCTGAATGACTATAGTAACATCAACCCCTATAGTATAGGTATATACCTGGGAATACGCAAGAGAGTGACCTGGGGGCAAAGAAGCTGGTCACATGACCCTGGATTGGCAGGGTTGTTTTATCACATTGGTGGGCACCATGCAAAGGTTTTACAAGTGAGCTCCCCTTCATCCCATCACTTGTCTCATGCACATTATGATTACCCCTCAATGGCCCCCACATGGTATAATGCCCCATAGTGGCCATCACACAATATAATGCCTCCATAGTGGCCCAATTAAATATAGTCATCACACAGTCACATGTCCCTTCATGTATCACACATTAGCCTCTCCCACGTAACCCCTCAGATATTAACCCGTCCCATCCCAGTGACCCCTCAGACATTAACCTGTCCCATCCCAGTGACCCCACAGACATTATATTATAATGTCTGCCACCAGTTGCTCCACATTCTTATGTCCCCTTCTAGGTTTAGCCGACATTTTCATGGTCCCCTTCCAGTTTGCCTCCATAATTTCACGTCCACCCCCAGGCTGCTCCCACAGTTTCATCTCCCCCTTTCAGTTGCCCCCACTATATATATATATCAAAGAAAAACAACCTTAACACTCACCTTTCCCCTCTGTTCTCTCCTTTCTCTGATCCCAGAGCCTTCAGAGAGTAACATACGGGATGTAAGATAAGATAATCCTTTAATAGTCCCACCATGGGGAATTCAGCGTTACAGCAGCATGGATAATACAATAATATATTATAAGAAAGACACATACAAGCTCATAGCAGAAGAAAGATACTAGGAGTCATAGCAACTAGGAAGAAAAAGAAAGACTCAGGATCATTTAGTTCTCTGTGCGGAGTGATCTTCACTTGGTCTGATGTAGATTATACAGCCTGGTCACGGTTGGGAGGAAGGACCTGCGATAGCTTCTTCTCACACTTGGGGTGGAGCAGACGGTCACTTACAGTGCTGCCAAGTGCCATCAAGGTCTCATACATGGGGTGGGATTTGTTCTCCCGCATGGAGGTCACCACGGACAGTATCCTTCTGCCACCCACCACCTGTACTGGGTCCAGGGGGCTCCCCAGGACAGAGCTGGCCCTTCTAACCAGCCTGTCAAGTCTATTTCTATCCATGGCTGGTATACTGCTCCCCCAGCAGGCCACACTGAAAAAGATGGTTGATGCTACCACGGAGTTGAAAAAGGCCCTTAGACGTGTCCCCTGGACTCCAAAGGCCCTCAGCCTCCTGAGCAGGTAGAGTCTGCTGTGGCCCTTTCTGTGCAGCGCCTCCAGTTGATCCGCCCAGTCTAGTTTATTATTGAGGAGCACACCCAGATACTTATAGGTCCTGACTATCTCATTGCCTGTCCCTATAGTGACATCTCTATATGATATCGACTGCTTCAAGATAACGGGAGTAGAGACAGTGGCCAAATGGTGAAGCAGGGAGTGAACAGCTTCCTGCTTCACCATTAACTTTAGATCATCTGTGTCCAGAGATTGCAGATGAGTTGGAGCAGCCTAAACCCATTGCCTGTAACAGTGGGGCAGCAAATACAGGACTGTCCCACTGTTCCAAGGGTGCCCCTGCTACTATACGGCCCTGTGCAAGTGCATCCATGGCCTTACAGATAAAGCAGAGCCTGGAACCCCAAAGTGAGCCTTCAAAACAACCCCTGGAAGAAGTAAATAAAAAAAATCTTTTTGGAGAACCTCTTTAGGCTGAGGTCTCATGTAGCCAAAAAGTGCTACAGAAAAAACGCAGAAAATTTTTTTTTTTTCCAGCATTTTCCTCTGTGTTTTTTTTTTATCCTATTAAATCTATAGGGAAAACGGTCGGGATTCTGCAGTGATGACAATGAGTAAGGCCCGCCCTTCTGACAGTACAGGGATATTGGTGCTGGAAATTACTGGCACCAATATCTCTAAAAGCTGACATCGCACGTGATCTAGCGGTATATAATACCGCCAATATCACCGGACACGAGAACTCTTGCTTTAAATATGTTATAGCACGCAACGCGCGATGACTAAAGTGCTGCCTCCTCGAAAACTGGCAGGAGCACAAGAGAAAATTCAGACTGTGCCAGGTACGCTCTGGCATGCAAAAGCAACAAGGTTTTTTTTTTATATCCATACAAAAAGTTCTTCATCGTTTCTCGCTGCCTTTACAGACAGTATGGGTTTGCCTCATTCCGATCCGCAACGGTGACTGTTTTCGCTTCTGTCACCTTGACACATGACGCCTTTTGTCTAGCACGCTAGATCTCCGGATTATCGGGGTCCGAGGCACAGAATATCTCCTAGATGATTGCCCCGGGTCCCGTACTAATAAAAAGCAGCTGTACCATACCTTGTAAGGAATAAATCATCTGTGCAGACCACAGTGATCTTCAGCACTGACCACAAACCACAGGAACATGTGTGTGATCATACATTAAAACTGTACAACAGTCATTCCACAAACCGCACATTACAGAGAGCAGGGAAAGGCTATGTCAATACCGTATAGTTATGAAAATCAGGGACCAGACCTAGCAACAGGGAACAAGGGTGCAAACTGTCACCCCAAAAATAAGAGTTTCATTCTTAATATTTTTGAATCCTACGTTTTTATTATTGAGCAAGGGGTCATAAAGAAGCAGAAAAAAGAAATTGAGAATTTTAGGGTAAAAAGTTTTCAAAAATGATAGGAATTCTTTGGATTTGTTTCATTGTTTATACAATGAGATTTCTCATACTCATGTAATAAATTGACAGGATGGGTAAAGAAAATTATGACTGAGGTGTCCAACCTCGGGGACCCCAACTAAATCCTGGTAAGGGTCCCTATTACTCTCAGACACCTAGCTGAGCAGCCTTCCCATTGACTGTAATGGAGCTGTGCTGCGTTTCTCCCAGAACTTCTTCTTATTCCCAGTGGATAAAAATCAGTCCATGGAGGGGCCACACGGTGGCTCAGTGGTTAGCACTGCAGCCTTGCAGCGCTGGAGTCCTGGTGTTCAAATCCCGCCAAGGGCAAAAAAATAACCATCTGCAAGGAGTTTGTATGTTCTCCCCGTGTTTGCATGGATTTCCATCCCAAATTCCAAAAAGACATACTGATATGGAAAAAAAAATGTACATTGTGAGCTCTATGTGGGGCTCACAATCTACATTAAAAAAAAAAAAAAATCAGTCCATGGTCATGTGATGGACACACTGGTGCGTGGCCCGGTATAGTCATAAAATAGTAATAAGATATGTGCCTGGTAATGAGCTGTGCACCTGTGTGTACATCATATGACTATGGACTGTATATCACATGACCATGGACTGTATATCACATGACCAAGGACTATATATCACATGATCATGGACTGTATATCACATGACTATGGACTGTATATCACATGACCAAGGACTATATATCACATGACTATGGACTGTGTATCACATGACCAAGGACTATATATCACATGATCATGGACTGTATATCACATGACTATGGACTGTATATCACATGACCAAGGAATATATATCACATGATCATGGACTGTATATCACATGACCATGGACAGTATATCACATGACCATGCACTGTATATCACATGGCAATGGACTGTATATCACATGACTATGGACTGTATATCACTTGATCGTGGACTGTATATCACATGACCATGGACTGTATATCACATGACCATGGATTGTATATCATATGACTATGGATTGAATATCACATGGCTGTGGACTTTATATCACATGACTATGGACTGTATATCACATGACCATGGATTGTATATCATATGACTATGGATTGAATATCACATGGCTGTGGACTTTATATCACATAAGTATGGACTGTATATCACATGCCCATGGATTGTATATCACATGACTATGGACTGTATATCACATGACTATGACCTGTATATCACATGACTATGGACTGTATATCACATGACTATGGACTGTATATCACATCACCATGGTCTGTATATCACATGACTATGGACTGTATATCACATGACTATGGACTGTATATCACATCACCATGGTCTGTATATCACATGACTATGGACTGTATATCACATGACTATGACCTGTATATCACATGACTATGGACTGTATATCACATCACCATGGTCTGTATATCACATGACCATGGACTGTATATCACATGACTATGACCTGTATATCACATGACTATGGACTGTATATCACATGACTATGGACTGTATATCACATGACTATGGACTGTATATCACATCACCATGGTCTGTATATCACATGACTATGGACTGTATATCACATGACTATGGACTGTATATCACATCACCATGGTCTGTATATCACATGACTATGGACTGTATATCACATGACTATGACCTGTATATCACATGACTATGGACTGTATATCACATCACCATGGTCTGTATATCACATGACCATGGACTGTATATCACATGACTATGACCTGTATATCACATGACTATGGACTGTATATCACATGACTATGGACTGTATATCACATGACTATGGACTGTATATCACATGACTATGGACTGTATATCATATCACCATAGGCTGACTTTTATCCCCTGGCATTAAGCAGAATGAATAGCAGGAAGATCTAGAAAAACCATGAGGAATTGATACAGAAAGTATATTGGAAAAATGTCCAACTTTTTATTATACAAACCATAACATTTATCTCTCAATGTTGGTCTGAAAGTGGACAAACCCTTTAATGGAGCTGTGCTGCAGTTCTCCCAGAGCTCCACCACTTATTCAGGAGGGATTATAAATGGCAGACTATAGTGTGTCTGGATAGATGCTGGATTATACGATGCTCAGACGCTGCCATCTTGCTGTGATACATAAGGAGTCTTCCTGTTTTTCAGCAAACAGATGAAATCTGGCGTGAAATGCGATGGATAATGGATGCTCTTCAGTACGCTCGATATAAACAGCCAGTAACTGGATTACCCATCACAAGATTTCTTGACCTTACAGAAGAACAAAATCAGAAAAAAAATAATTCCACATCCTCTCACCTAGACTGTCTGCCATCGCCATCGCCATCACCAGAGCTGCACCGGAGGAAGACGATGAGTGGTAAGGTTTCTGTCGAACATGGCCACTTCTTGCCGTGTTTCTACCCAATACGGGGTCCATGTATGTGGTTTTCTAATGTACTGTAGCATTCTGGAATAACGGTGGCCGGAGATATGAGTAAGGGCACTATTGGGTGAGACTAAACCAGGGAGTTGACCCTGAGACTGGGGCATCACATGACAAAACGTTGCACGACTAAAAGACTTGACAATTGGCAAACATAACTTTTTGTTGCAAGAGTTAGCTGCAGAAACAAAGCCACGTCATAGACATGTGACAGGATAGTTGCAATGGCTAATAATTTCCATTGAAATCTATGATTCAAAAAAGTTGGAACACATCACTATACGACACCTTCGAAATTTTTGTTCATGTAACTTCTGTGTGTTTTTTTTTTGTTGTGCAACCCTGTAGCCCCAGCCTTATGGATTATGTGTCCTCTAGTGTTTACCTCCCTCTAGGAGGATTTACCACAAGGTTTCTACCATTGGAGTAGTCCCTGCTAGCGATATCTGACTCATAGACTGGCTGGGAAATCTAAATATTGGTTCCAAAATAGTAGGTAGGAAACATGGTCAGAAATAGCAAGGGTCAAGTCATGCGGAGTTCAGTTGCGAGCAGAGGATTGGCCCAGGTCGAGTCATTTCTTTCTTTCATGGTTATCATCTAATTGCATAGGCATACTTGTAAGCGAGTGGTGGGCTTGTGTTCGTACGCAGAAGCCAGACAGATCTGGAAGAGCTTCAGAAAACTCATGCAGTGAACGTAGCTGTGCCCAGAGGCAAAAAGGTAGTCAGGCAGGTAACGGTCACAGATCTCCTCCTTATAGCCATTTGGCTTCTACTAGAATAAATAAATAAAATTTGAGTCCCTTCTGGGAATAGTGCTTGACAATGTAAATTTTTTTGGGGAGGGGGTTTGTGTGCTCTAAGTTTATGATATGGCGCAAACAGTCCACATTTACAGGATGTGTGTAGTCAGTAGAGAGATAGGAGTCACATCCTACAGCCTAAGGGTGCTCAAAGCCCTTACTGCTACATAAGAGTATACCAGGGCTCTAATTGCCTCCTTCTAGGTATGGGACCATGTTCCAAAATTTACCTTACGGCCCAGAAGTTTCAGGTTGTCCCTCTGTCCACAAAGATGAGCTCAACCTAAAAAGAGGACCTAGAAGATAAGCTCACCTAGTAGAGAGTACTGAGAAGATGAGCTCCACCTGGAAGAGAGGACTGAGAAGATGAGCTCCACCTGGAAGAGAGGACTGAGAAGATGAGCTCCACCTGGAAGAAAGGACTGAGAAGATGAGCTCCACCTAGTAGAGAGTACTGAGAAGATGAGCTTCACCTGAAAGAGAGGATTGAGAAGATGAGCTCCACCTGGAAGACAGGACTGAGAAGATGAGCTCCACCTGGAAGAGAGGACTGAGAAAATGAGCTCAACCTGGAAGAGAGGACCTAGAAGATGAGCTCACCTAGTAGAGAGTACTGAGAAAATTAGCTCAACCTGGAAGAGAGGACTGAGAAGATGAGCTCCACCTGGAAGAGAGGACTGATAAGATGATCTCAACCTGGAATTGAGGACCTAGAAGATGAGCACACCTAGTAGAGAGTACTGAGAAGATGAGCTCAACCTGGAAGAGAGGACTGAGAAGATGAGCTCCACCTGGAAGAGAGTACTGAGAAGATGAGCTCCTCCTGGAAGAGAGGACTGAGAAGATGAGCTCCACCTGGAAGAGAGGACTGAGAAGATGAGCTCCACCTGGAAGAGAGGACTGAGAAGATGAGCTCAATCTGGAAAAGAAGACTGAAAAGATGAGCTCACTTAGTACAGAGGACCGAGAAGATGAGCTCACCTAGCAGAGAGGACTGAGAAGATTCGCTCAACTGGGAACAGAGGACTGAGAAGATGTGCTCACATAGTACAGAGGACCAAGAAGATGAGCTCAACTAGCAGAAAGGTCTGAGATGATTCGCTGAACCGGGGAGAGAGAACTGAGAAGATGAGCTCAACTAGCAAAGGTAACTGAGAAGATGAGGGTATCCTGGAAGAGAGGATCGAGAAGATAAGTTGAATCTGAGAGGACTGAAAAGGTGAACTAACTTAGGACAGAGAACCAAGAAGTTGAGGTAGCCTAGAAGAGGGGACTGAGATGATGAGCTCAACCTGGAAGAGAGGACTGAGAACATGAGCTCACCTAGCAAAGGGGACTGAGAAGATGAGCTAAATCTGGAAGGGAGAACGTAGAAGATGAGCTAACTTAGTACAGATGACCAAGAGGTTGAGCTCACCTAGCAGTGGGGACTGAGATGAGCTCAACCAGAAAGAGAGGACTGAGAAGATGAGCTCAACTAATTGAGAGGACTGAAAAGATGAGCTCCACCTGGAAGAAAGGACTGAGAAGATGAGCTCACCTATCAGAGAATAACAAGAAGTCGAGTTCACCTCGTAGAGAGCACAGAGAGCTCATCTATTCATTCCCCAATGCATGTAATGACGCTATGATGTGTCTATATGATGGTGTCAATCACAGATTATATTTTGTTTGAGTAAGA
This sequence comes from Leptodactylus fuscus, assembly GCF_031893055.1. NCBI lineage: Eukaryota > Metazoa > Chordata > Amphibia > Anura > Leptodactylidae > Leptodactylus > Leptodactylus fuscus. Next base: position 16,050,289 of record NC_134270.1, read on the forward strand.
CATCAGCTTGAGTCAGGATCCTCTGGTGGACCAGTCTGATACTGGTGATGTCAACGTCATGAACAGGAAATAACAAAGGGTAGTCAGGGATCGGGAACCGGAGAACAAACTGGAATACACAACAATTTCAAAATGGCTTATAATGGGGCAAGTAGATAATCGATTAAATAAAAAAAAAATCTCTGAAAACCCCTTTAGCCCCCCCCCCCCCACGTTGCAGAAACACAGTTTTTTTGTTGCAAATTTTGTTACGGTTTTTTGAGCCACAGCCAGGAGTGGATTGAGCAGAAGGTCGAAGTATAAGAACTTCCTATATATTTCCCATTCCTTTTGAAACCATTCTTGGCATGGCTCAAAAAACTGCACCAAAAAAGCTGCGTTTCTGCAACGTGGGGGGGGGGGGGCATCCTTAAGGACAAATTGAGTTTCATGAGTTTCTGAAGACGACGTCACAGTTCTTCTCTTTGATTCTGGTTTTCTCTATTCTACGGATAGAATTTATAGAGTAGCAGTTTAGCGAGCGTGGCCCTAATCCTCTCATTTCCCTCAAGTCTCCCATCTCATAGAGTAATGAAGAATAACAGTGGGTCGGTGAAGTGTATACAGAAAATGTTATGGCCTCGCCACTTCAAAGGAGCCCAATTTACCACTAAGTCAGTTTAACCAGAAAACCACTAAATGAAAACCCTCCCATCTAAACAGTTCCAGACAGGTGGTGGAAGAAGTGTGAGCGCAGTCGACTCATTTTTGGATGTCTATGGTTTTGGAGCCGAGGATGAAAAAAAAAAGTGACAATTCATCTTAGGAGGTACAATAATGGTCCTCGGATCTGCTTCAGTGACCTACTTTATATCCAGGACCTTCGGTGAAGAATAGGTGTTTGCTTATTTATATTTCAGGAAAAGTCGGGATTTCTACTAGTTTGTGCACGGGTCTGTGCACCTCAAGATGTTTGCTTTTACTTCCCTTGATGTGGTCTTCTGATTTAGCGGTGAATGTTCTGGAGGTTTGTGGTTTATTTCATTCTCTCCTTTTCTTTTTTTTATGTAAGGACTTGTCTCGCTTTCTCTTTGTACTTTCATAATAAAGGACTTGATAGGAATGTGAGGAAACGCAAGTACCTACAATACGTGATGCCAAGGACTAAGGAAGCTTTAGATTAGTCGCACTATGCATGGATTGTATAGAACGTGACGTACACAGGGGAACGGTTTACCGGCATTCTAAAAGGGATAGAAGGGGTTAAAAGATATAATAAGTATTACTTAATTATTGGGTCATCACAGATCTTGACATACAGGAAATGTCTACTTGGCCTCAGTGATGATCGGCTTCAACCAGTGAGCAGGCATTTCCTGTTCGTAAAGATGGGACCAAGAAGTAGAGGTGAGTGGAGACCAAGGAGGTACGGCAGGTTTGGGGTGAGGCGAGTAATCCTTATTTTTATTTTTTTTTTTATCTATTGTTCCCCTTTTATAAATATTTTATCCATAAAGACAACCCCTTTAAAGCTAAAAATGAACCAAAAAACAAAAATATGCTGTTATGGTTACGACTCACCAGATATTGATGGAAGATCCCATTTTTCTTCTCCTTCTACGTTAAAAATGAACCAGGTGATCCCTTACCCCTTCTAGAAAGTATATACAAGTTAGAATGGGGTCTACAGTGTTAGTATAGGGAACCAGTTAAAATGGCCTCCAGTGATAACAGTCTAAGGTATATGGGGGCCTACACATAGATTAGTACAGGGATAGGAAGCTGTATGCAATAAACCAGGACTGCGGAGATAACCACTGACCTTCAAGAAGAATAGCAGTAAGCCACCGAATATCAGGGACAAGGGTACTGAACTACTGAATATCAGGGACATGGGCTCCAAGCCACCAAACATCAGGGACAATGGCATTAAACTACTGAATATCAGAGATAATGGTAGTTAGCTACTGAACATCAGGGACAAGGGCACCGAACGAGTGAATATCATGGAAACGTTTAATGTGTCCAACAATTTTTACATGAGGGAGATAAGCTGCCCCCCAATATGATATGTATGCTTGGCCAAAAAGCCTGTGTGTATATGAGGATGTTGGGAGGGATAGCTGTTTGGCAGTTTCGGACATTACACAATCCACACATGAGGCCAAAAAAATCAGGGGGGCCCTGCAACAATGCGTTGTTGTGGCACTTTTTTAAAAAAAAATTGCCCGCTACCTATTGGATTATTCCAACAATTAGCGGCCGATATTTTACTCACTGATCCTCGCTCCTGTCCAGGCCACCACTTCATCCTCCAGAACATACTGAAAAGTGGGTCCCCATTCTGAAGAACCTCATAACGTAACACCTGCTTCATTTGCCTTGGGATGTAATGTATGGAACCCCCGGAGGCCGAAGCGCAGGTGACCTGGACAGGAGTGAGGATGGGTAAGTAAAATATTGGCTGCCACTTGTTTGAACAATCCAGTAGAAAGCAACCTAACTGTACGGGGGACAAAAAAGGGTGCAATATAATGTGTGGGGCCAAAAAGGGGACAGTATTTTGTGTTGGGGCCAAAAAGGGGACAATATACTGTGTTTTGGGCCTGTAAATGGGGAGAATAAAGGGGCAATATACTATATGTAGGACAGTAATATACTGTGGGGACTAGAGCTGAGCCGATCTTGAGATTTCAGGATCTATTTTAAAATCCAATTTCCAATAATTTTCCAGCCGATCCCGATTGTGAAATTTGCTCGATCGCCGATCGGGATCCGATCTTTCCCGATCCCGATCGTTCAACCCTATTGGGGACAATTATCTGTGTGAGGACCAATAAAGGGTGACCTACCAATGAAGAGAGGGGGGGGGGAGACACTTCTAATAAAAAGGGGGCCTGACCTAAAATTATCGATTGGGAGCCCCCGACAATAATTTTGCTTGGAGATGGGCCACTTATTAGGTACGGTTGCCTAACCCAGAGCTATTGGCCCCATAGGGAGCAATGAAATAAGAAAAAATCAACAGAATATAGTAGTGTAATATAAAATAGGATTGATACATTTCACCTGGAAATTCCTATCGTAACCTTATCAGCTTTTTCACAATTTTTTCCCTAATATCAGTATTCTGAGAACGAAGCCGTAACCCAGGACCGATAACGTCACTTTTTTCGGCACTGCTACATGTTACAGAACGAGCCGTGAAACTTGATTTAACAAGTTATTACAGGCTCCAGAAAGTGGAATATTTTTGCCATTGACACATTACACAGCAACAATATGATCCTGATACTTAATCCTTTCTACCTATAGCTGTCTGAAAGGCTCCACAGCCCATTAACTCATTTCAGCGTGGGTTCTCTCGACAGAAAAAAAAAAAATGCTACAGCGTGAAGACAAATAGGAGTTTGCTCGATGCTGAAAAGAGTTTCTGTTTCGCAGACAGATCTCCATTAAGAAGGAACACACTTGGGTAAGGAGCTAAAAATCACTCTACAGACAGATGAAGATCTGGGGAAAGGGCTCCGTTAGTAGAAACTTCTGGCAGTCCCCCATTATTTACAGTCTGGGTAAACTGCCCGTAAGGACTCCTTTTTGTTGAGGCTTTTATAAATTAGTCTTGTTCCAGACGGTGGAGTGGACAATTGCTAAAGTTCTTAGTAAATAAAAAAATATTAGGAACATCGTCTACCTATCAACGTATCCTTAGACTCCCATGTTCCTTAACCCTATAGTTGTGTTATATCCTGGTTAGATATGGCACGTTTGGTTGCTGCCGTTTTTATATTTCATAGGATATTTTTGTAGCTTTTGTAGCATTTAAGTGTATTGTCATTTATGGAGGAAGAAATTTTTTTAAAAAAATTTAAAATTAAAATAGTAAAAATGGAAAGTCTACAAAAATATTAACAATAATACTGTGGAACCTCTAGAGAAAAAAAAGCCACCAAAATTGCATTGAAAAGTGGTCTTCTGGGTGACGGTATCAAAGGAGATGATCAACATGCATAATGCCGTGAAAGCTCTACAAGACAATCACCAAAATTTCATCGGAAAGTGGTCGTCTAGGTAGTGGTCTCAAAGGAGATGATCAACATGCATAATACCATGAAAGCTCTACAAAACAATCTCCAAAATTTCATCGAAAAGTGGTCTTCTAGGTTGTGGTGTTAAACAAGATGGTCATACTGTTAAACTTCTACAAGACAACCACCAAAATTTCATTGAAAAGTGGTCATCTAGATGGTGGTCTCAAAGGAGATTGTCAACATGCATATACTGAGAAACCTCTATAAGACAACCAACAAAATTGCATGGAAAAGTGGATTTCTAGGTGTTGGTCTCAAACAAGATGGTCAACATGCACAATACTGTAAAACCTCTATAAGACAACCAACAAAATTGCATCAAAAGGTGGTCTTCTAGGTAGTGGTCTCAAACAAGATGGTCCACATGCACAATACTGTAAAACCTCTATAAGAGAACCACCGAAGTTGCATCAAAAAGTGGTATTCTAGGTGGTGGTCTCAAAGGAGATGGTCAACGTGCATAATACTGTAAAATCTGTACAAGACAACCACCAAATTGACATTGAAAAGTGGTCATCTAGGTGGTCTCAAACCAGATGGTCAAAATGCATAATACTTTGAAACCTCTACAAGACAACCACCAAAATCACATCAAAAAGTGGTCTTCTAGAAAGTGGTCTCAAACAAGATAGTCAACATGCATAATACTGTGAAACCTCTACAAGACAACCACCAAAATTCCATCGAAAAGTGGTCTTCTAGGTGGTGGTCTCAAAGGAGATGGCCAGCATGCATAATACTATGAAACCTCACCAGAAGGTCACCTCTTTGAGAAGACCACCTCCTTACCCAGACCACATTTTCAGTTTTCCATACTAGTTATCTTCTTTGAGAAAACCACCTTTCTAGAAGACCACTTAGTAATGTAATGTAAAGTAGTGTGGTCATCTCAAAGAGTTTTCACTGTATTTTATGGTGCTGAAGATCCATCAGAAGAAATCTGATCCAGATATGGGGGTTGTCTTCTCAAAGAGTCAGACTTTGAAGAGGTTTCTTTGTGTATTTTGGACATAGGAATGTTCTAGTTAATGTAATCACCAAGAAACACCAGAATCCAGAAAAAGTTCACACATGGATCCGCAGCCAAGCCAGGCTAGAATCTACAGAGAAATCTACCAGAAAATCATCACCAAGTGATGAATTTGGTGTGAAGTTTCCACAATGAATTATGTGGGAAGAAAAAATAAAAAAATGACTGAAAAAACCCCATAAAAAACATAGTTCTCACCTTAGTCTTCTCTTCTCTCGTAAAAAAAAAAAAAAATTGGAACAATTCGTAATATTTGGGACGAACCCATCTTGTTACAAGCCGATTCGCACATCTCTAGCCATCACAAAGGAAATGAATGGTCAGGTAAAGCTTTCCCAGGTAGCTTTGGAAGTTAGACATATGGCCATGGATGGACAGACACAGACAGCTCATGGCCCAGGTGCGAGAATAGTTATTGACCTCTTGTTTTCCAATATCTCAGTATAGAGCGCCCCCTTATGTCTCTCTAACAATCCACCACTAATCCCTGACCATGAACTCTGTTAGCTAAGGCTTTTACCTGCAAAGTAATAGACGGTAGAAAGATGTTATTAAAGGGATTATCTGGGGAATAAAGAAGTTTATCAGAGCGCCCCCCCCCCCCCTTTATTACTAATATATACTTTGATCCTCCAGTGCCCCATTTATTATTTATCTCCTATCTATCTATCTATCTATCTATCTATCTATCTATCTATTTATTTATCTATCATCTATCTTCTATCTCCTATCTATCTCTCTCTCTCTCTCTCTCT